>NW_027328746.1:328615-628615 GCF_048564905.1 Vicugna pacos | reverse complement strand
CCAGCAGAACTTATATCAGTAAACTGACACTTATCACACTTAGATTTGTGACTTAGCATGTTAGCCCAGCTGGGCTTTTCCTTCACACTCAGAAATAGATGTTTTTTCCCCATCTTAAATCTGAGTTGAGTCTCTAACAAAATTCTGTATTCCTCCATTTTTTGCTTTAATTCTCCATTTCTTAAAAAAAAAGTTTTAAAATGGTGTTATTGGGGACTGAACTGAGGGCCTCATGCATGCTAAGCACATACTCTCCCAAATGAGGTATAATCTCCCCCCTGATTTTTTTTAAACTTTACTTTCTTAATATTCAGAGGTTAGAGGCCTCTAATTCTTTTTCTGGAGACTTGTCCATGAACCTGTAAATCTATAATTAATGGACAAAACTTGGTTTAATAAAAAAATCAATAGAATATTCTGCAATCCATCCAAAAGGAAATGCTCATTGACTTAAAATGATTCTCCTTTATGGTGATTTCTCCTTTTTGGTCTAGCTTAATTTATTAACAGCCATCCTCATCATCATAATGACCAAACTCACTGTAAGTGGTCACCTACCTAAGGCTAAAATACCTTCCTCAAGTTTTACTTCATAGCAGGTGTTGGAGGGTAGGTATCAGTGTCTCCTTTTTTGCAGCTGAGGGATTGAGAGATGGGCCAGCTTGTCCCAAATCACACGCAGCTGGCGGTGGGTAGCTCGGTGCTGGAACCCTGGCTGCACAGGATGCATTCTTAATTGCTCCTCTAATCATCCTCCCGTTGAGTTGTTTCCCGAACTCCTCTGAGCCCATAAATGACCGATTTTTGTGATCTCAGCCTGATGAGGCCTTGAAAGGAGAGACACCAGTGAGAAAGTGAGACAGAGTGGCATAAGTTAAAATTGTACATTTTCACAAATGTTTTATTTTCAGGTAGTTACTTAAAAATTTAGTATTTAAATTTAGTGCTCTGTAAGCACTAACAGCAAAACATTAAAAGTAATTATAGTGCAAAAGAGAAGTGGGCTTTGAAAATCCAACCATTGCTAATGATGTTACTTGTTTTTCTCTAGTGGCCCTTATTGTCAGAAATACTTACAAAGACTGAATTGGTTTTATGTAGTCTTAGTATGGAAGAAAAGATTGTCAGAGACTATTGTACGTAAAATCCTTACTCTTTTCTTTCCTGATGATGAATATGTTAGTTGTTTTCATGGCTTAAGCACATTTCGTCATTTGTGAAATTTGAGTACTATCGTTTACCTTGTCTGACTGTGAGAGTTAGACGCCTTGTATACAAAGCACCCAAGAGGTGCTTAATAAAAATATGCTGTCACAATGACAGATAGTTTAGAAGGATCAACTCTGAATACTAAAGAGGGTGGCTTATTTCTGATGCATATTCAATATGTATATATATGATATATATGAAAATGGTTTAAAGAAACAAGGGTTCTTTTTTTAGTGCAGTATGAAGTTTTAATGAAATCTGTAACATTCCAGTGAGACAGGGACTAGTTACATTGCCTTAAGCAGATGACCTTGAAGGTTATTTACTCAGCATATGTATTGTTACAACTCAGAATTCATGTTGCCGTGTAACCATCCACTCAGACATTTAAATTCGTCTGACTCTGAACAGATCCATTAAGTTTAGGAAAGTCCACATTGATCATTTTCAGGGAGTAAGCTTCTCTATTTTGTGATTAAAGAAAATTTTGATTTTTTTTTCTGCACTCTTAACAGGTTTAAAATATCAAAACATTGATTTGACGTGTCACTTTTTTAATAGAGAGAATAAAGCTCATGCTGTTTTATTTTGTAAATAAATGTTTTTGTATTTCAACAAACTTGTATGATATCCTGGCTCTTTGAGAAGTATTTTGCAAGATACTTAGATAACCTGCTGTTGGAAAAATACAGACGTGACTTTTATGAATGTAGGCGTAGTACAGATCTGTTGGTTTTTGCTACAGTGCAAGACATGAGGCCTAGGAGAGATTTGCTGCGGATTGCCAGGAGGACAGATCCCAGGTCTCAGTCTCCCCTCCTGTAAAATGAAGTGGCTGGACTGTATTCTTCCCTCTTTTAAGATGAGTTTCCATGAGCCTATGTCTTCTGTTTATATTCAGGACTATTAGCAATATCAGATTAAATACTTTATACCCCTCCCTTCCCCCGAATCAAAGTGTAGTATGTGGTACGTAAGCTTTTAGTTACCTGATTCTCGTTTCTGATCCTACAGGCAATTTTTGTGTTGCATCTTTCCCGGCAACCTGGAAGGTCTTTTTAGCCATAGGTGGCACAGATGCACCTTCTTACAGTCTTAATTTTCCTGTTTGTCAAAGAAGGCTTAAACAACGTGATTTTATTTTGATATCTTTGCTTAACGCTTCAGAATAGCACAATTTCCATTGTGTCTCTCTACGTGTAAAAATTACTCTGCTTATATCTTAGTTTTATTCTGTCATCTCGCTGTGAACATTTCAGACTTGCTGTGCAAACAGTGGCAAAATCTGACTTTGCTTCCAGTGTTAGAAACCAGTGAGCCAGGATTTTAAAAAAGAGCTAGAAGTGGCCTCTGGTACACCTTAAAGGTGAAAAGTGTATTGAGTTCCCTGAGTATTGACCCCGCCGCTGTCTGTTAATTGGTGGGAGGTGATTTGGTACATATACGAAGGGGTGTAGTGTTTTGAATTGGGTTTGCGTGCACGTGCTGCCACTGAGCCACGTGAGCCTGAGTCAGTTCGTTCTGAGTTTTTCCCTCGTCTGTGAGATGGGGACGCTGGTATCTGCTTTGTAGAATTGTGAGAATTAGAAATTATGTAAAGTGTTTCCCACAGTGTGTATGTCAAGAGGGCTCTTAAACTTTAGCTGCTGTTTTCTGTGAAGCCATCATTTATGGTCTTTGGCAATTACAAAGAAACAGGAAAATAAGAAAAGCTGGTTTTATGATGAAAGATATTTGAGGAGGTTCCATAGTTCCTATACCCATAATTTAGCATTTAGCAGAGTTAGAACTGTTACACAGTCGCCCTGAACCAACGTTAAGCCACAGAATTTTTTGTTACTTTATATATGTTGGGGCTTAAGGGGATCCAATACTTATACACATGTTGTCTCCAGCAGCCAACTGAGAGATGACACAAAAGACTAGGCAGGCGATAAATGTGTTCTTTGTTACTGATGAAGCCACGTTCTCCATGAACTTCAGGGCTCTGGGAAAATGCGTGTCATGATTCTGTGTCCCAGAAGTAGAGACTCACCCTGTCGCAGGTATCTCTGGGCCACAGCGAGCCTTCCCTTGAGAGGATGTGCCCCATCATGCACAGGGCTGTCCTGCCATGGAGCTGAGCATCCCGGTTGCTTCCCAATGGTGGCCAACACTGGAGGGAAAGTAAGGGTTTCATATGCCTTGCTTGTCTCCCCGGAATCACAACTCACTCTGTTAGTGTGACGAGGGCTAGCTGTGGGCCAGGGGTCAGGGTTGTGAAGGGAGAAGCACTCTCCATGGCCCAGAGGAGTGGGGAGGAGGCATCCCCTAATTCAGTTTAAACTGGTGGTGGGATGGAACAGAAGGCTGCTCCCCAAGAGTTTATAAAAGGAGAAATAAGGATTTCCTTTGGGACTTAGTCTAGCCAGGAAACACAGAAGATGATTAGAAGGGAGACTTGTAAACCACTTTAATATTAAGTTGACGTTTGTTGAGCACCAAAAATGTGCTGCATTCTTTTCTGAGAGTTTTACAGAAATGAATCCTTCAATCTTCTCAACAAGCGAGTAAGGAAGGTTTGATTGTTATCCCAGTTTTACAGTGTGGAAATTGAGGCACACAGAGGGTAAGTAATTTGGCCAAAGTCAGAAAACTAGTAAGTGGCAGAGCTGGTATTTTAACCCTGGCTGTCTGGTTTTGAGGCTCACAGAGATGAGCTTTGGTTGTTTAGATGTACCTGCATGCCTTGATCTCTGTACCTCTGTGCATCATTTAGCCCAGAAAGACAGAGAAAGGAGAGTTACACAGGTGCTCACAGTCGAGTATCGGCCACTGTCCACAAAGAGTGCACCGTGATAAGCGTTAATTGTTTTCCAGGCAGTAGAACTTTTCGTATAACAGAAATTTAGTCCATTGAGTTAATCTAGAAACCCTTCCTGCTCTGCTTCTGTCCATGCTTGCCATGTGACTGCCTGCCCGTGATTAGGCCGTTGAGGAGAAAATGTACTCATGGTTGAGCTCTGATATTGCAGCCTGGTTCATAGTTTCACATCTTCTGTTACATTAATAAGTTAAGTTTCTGGTTTTCTTGCATCAGTGTCTCATGAGTTTGGTTAATGTGAAACCAGTCCATGGGAGCCCAGGGGTGCTGACTGCATAATTTTTGAGCACGTTGTGGCACTTCTACCCATGCAGTCCTGACTGGAGTATGTCCGCCTTCCGCACTGATTTCCCCCAACAGCAGGGTCCTATCCCACACCCGGATCTGAGGCTGGGAGCTCTCTGAGTAGGCCAGTCAGAGGCCAAGTCCACTAATCAGGAAATGATGAAGTACCTGATAGTGGGTTTAATAGAAGAAAAGGGCTTCCAGGAAGTCTGATGGGCTGTTCAAGTCCATTTGGTGAGAAGCTGTCCACTGTGTGTGGTTGAGCTTCTTCTTTGCTGTTGAAAAGTCTGGAGTAGATGAAGGGACTTTAAAAAGCAGAAAGGAGTGATTTCAGGTGGTACATCCACACCGGTGAGAAATGATGGATGACCACCTGTGTGAGGCATAGACAGAGTCCTACAAACTTCATAAAACAACTTTAAAAGCTCTTCCATCTGAGTGCAGTTCATATGGGGTCCAGTTAATCACTGGTTGCGCTGAGCGGGCAAGTAACTGATGATGACAGAAAGGACACGGAGGCATCAAAACGGTCTCAGTCATGTTCCCTGTTTAAAGGATGTGGCACAGTGTAATATATTTGAGCTGGTTTTTCACTGAACAATTTTTAGTGTTTTCTGGGACTCCCCAGTGCCCCAAGGTTCCATGCAGCTGGGAGTCCCCTCTGTGCAGCTCCGTCAGCGCTTGCCCTGGGCTGACGCGGTGTCCCGGGGAGCAGGACGGTCAGCGTCCCCGGCTACTCCGAGCCCCGTCTCCTCATCCGCAGGGCCGGGTTTCTCATCCATGTCTACTTAGTAGGGTTGCTGAGAATCACACGTGATGGTTATCAGGTGTGATTTCTGGTTGTCTCTGTGATTGGCATATAGTCAATATTTGATAGAAACACTTGTTTTTTTATTGTAATTGTGGCTTTTACATTGCAGTGGTTTTTAGTCTGTATTTTTTATAACTTTATTCTTATTTTTAAATATGCCCTTATTTTTATTTATTTTTTGGAAGTACTGGGGACTGAAGCCAGGACATTGTGCATGCTAAACAGGTGCTCTACAACTGAGTAATAGCCACTCTCCTTGTCTGCACTTAAAAATACACATTGCAATACACAAAAGAGCTCTTAAACACCATCATGGGACCTAGTCTCTGTATAGGCAATTGAACACGTATACTATTTCAATAAGAATAAATGTTGTTGGGACATACATTTCTGAATCTGTTAATGTGCTTAAAAACGATCGTAGCTAGTGATAAACACAAGACTTGGATCCAGAACTTCTTAGGGTCTGTTTTGCCATCATGGGAAATTACATTCTACAGAAAAGGCTAATTGGGTCTCTTTGATATTTGGATGGTTTAGCAGATGATCAAGGCTTTCAAAAGCTGACAGTTTTGTATTTTAAACTAACTACAAAGTTATCTTCTAGAAGTTGTAAGTCTTAAGCTTTTGAAGTGCCCAGTAATCCAGGGGGTATGTGTCTGTGTCTGTGTGAACGTTTGTGTGTGTGATTTCAGGAAGGTAGAAATAATTTCCATATAGACTTTGATACCTTTCTCCTCCAGTTCAAGGTATAGGCATATATTTACAAAAATAAATTGATTTTCTTTTGTCATTTGGCATATTGGTGGGAATAAGTGGTTCTCATACTTGTTTCTGAAGTGTTGTGGAGCATGAGCTTAGAAAACGGGAGGAGAAAGAGGCAAGGAGGCACTTCACACTTTATGCAGGATATGAGAAACAGTAGCTTTTCTTTTCTCTTTTCTTCTAAAGCAAACTGGCACTGAAATGTAACATACTGTTACTCAGAATTGCTTTTCTAATCAGATACAAGGGCCTCAGGTTTTTCAAGACAACATGAATGATGAAATGTGTGTTAGCATTTATCTTTGAAAGTAGTTTTATTTTTCAAGTAAAAGGCTATAGCCTGTTCTTTCTTCCAGTGGTACATGAAGTGCTCATTGATCCAGGTACATGATCTATGTGCTTAGTTTCTTTGGGTTTTTTGTTTTTTTAAGTGCTTGTTTCATTGTGGTGAACATTATGGTGAAACATTATGAATGTTTAAAATTTTTGGATTTTGATCTTTAGAACATGTTGATTTGTCAGAACTTTTAAAAACCTGATTGTTCTTTGGTCGTAGTTTGGTGGGGCACCCTATTGGTTTCTGCTGTCTGTTAAAGAGTGAAATTGTTCCTCTAGCCTGCAGATCATTAAGTGAATGTTTTGCAGTGTGCTTTAAAATTCATTGAATGCATTGAGCATGTTTGTCCAGTGAATTTTGAATTCACTCATAGTATTACTTTGCTTTGGTTCTGTGGCTTTTGCTCCTCTCCACAAGAATTTGAATTCTCTGTTGCATTTTGTATACGTGTTCTTAACAGGGGAAGATATTTTGCATTTTTTACAGAGGTGGGTTTTCCCATCCCCTCTGAATGTCTTCTGTAATTGATACAACAAAAATCTGTTATTGCAGTGCTAAATTATTTCATAAACTATTTTTTGGCTTAATCAGAAACAATGACAAAGAGTGATAATAAAACATACGAAAACCTTCCTTCCTTTGAAGAATATGTATCAGGTGGTTAGGCTCACGCATGCTTTGTGCCTGACACACTTATTCTCATGTCATTGTGTATCATGATTCGGAGATGGAAATACTTCAGGTTTATAGATTTTTGTTTTAACATTTGTGTTGAATTCTATCTTCAGGCTGATGTTTTCTGTTGGGTTTGTGGAAAGTGTAGAAGAAGGGAAACAAATGCTTTGTCTTGTTTTCAGGAGGCCTGAGTTGCTGATGATAAAAGAATTGAGGGTGGGCTGAGGAAAAGAGTGACACTCCCTCTCCTCCCGGTTGAAATTGATGAAAATGAAATCAATTAAGTGTATCGGTATTTGACCAATAGAAGTTAGCGAGACCAAACTGGCTAGTTATGCACAATGGAAAGTATTGAATTCACCTGCAGAGTTAGGTGCTTTACCAAGTAGCAGCAGCTTAGAGCAATAAGAAAAATCAGTCCTATGATGAGCTATAAAAATTATATAATATCTTTTATTTCTGAAACATTTCTACTTAAATTGTGTAGAGCTAAAATTAAGTTTCACACCAGGAGTTAAGAATGTGGGTGGTTCTGTGGGATCGTTATTCAGGGATGTGCCTAGACCCTGCTAGAGTGGCTGAAGCTGGCAGGAAATGACCCAAAACCAGGATTTGTCATCCCAGGGTGTTCTCCATAATGGTTCCATTTGGGAGCCCTTGATTGGGTTAACAAATTGTAACAGACCCCAGCCGCCTGTCAACTTTAAGAAGAAAAAATATGCTTAGTAACTGCTTTGCAAGCAGGGGCCTGTGCATCCTCACTCCTGTCTCCTTGCCTTAAAGAGCAGAGACAATGCTTTGCTTGCATAGTTGAGGTTTTAGATAGCACTCTGCTCATTGCAAAGCAAGAACCCAGGACCTCAGCTATAAAAGCTGGGCTTGTGTGCTGTTAGATAGTCTGTTACCCCCACAACAAGGACCTGGCTGGTCTGGTTGTCTGCTTTGTAATTCACATATCTAAAGAATGTATTTTGTTCCTCTCACCCCATGACTTCCCTAAAGATACACTAAGACTATGCACTCCTGGTGGATTCTACAATCTCTGTCTCATACAGACTTTGCCCAAGTTCCTGCTTACTATCACACAACTGTTAATGACTATTTTCTTTGATTAAACACAATAAATATGGGAGAATTTGAGAGGCTCGTGGAGTAGGCTCCCTACTCCCTATCGATTTCTGGACTTTTTCCACTGTCTTGAATAATCATTCCGTGTCGGTAAGATTTCTGCCAGCCAGAACTCAGAGTTCCAGGTGAGAAGGATGCAGTTTTATCTCTCCTACCGGAGGGAGAGAGAGAACATAATTGAGATCTGCTTCCTTGTGGTTCACCTGCAGCCTTCTGGCCTCTGCTCACAGGGCCTCTATCCCAGGACTGACCACAGCCTTTTCTTCCCTTGTCAACATTTCCTGTGCCTTTCAGAAGTTGGTCTCTTCTCTACAATTCAACCCTGGCAGATGTGATGGTGGTCAGCGTGCTGGTGGGCAGTCACTTGGGGCTCCCAGGAGCCATGCTGATACTCCTGAGTCTCTCATTCGGGATAACAGAACTGTGGAGCACCGGAGGAAGCCCATTCATGCGAGGTCAACACAGCATTGCATCATTTTCATTTTACTTTTGAATTTTCAGTGGAGTAATTACTTGTAGCAAACTGTTCCAGATTTTCGGCCACCTGCTTTCCTCACCACCATTTCCTTGTTGGCTCTGGTGCTTGTTTGAAGAACCAGGTTTCTTCTCTGGTCATTTCTAGCAGCTGGGCTTGCCGAATCCTTGATCATCATTTGAAGCAGAATGCTTCTTCGTGATGTCAAACTGATTTTCCTATTTGTGAATATTTCATGTACACTCAGCAACTGTTTCAAGTGAAATGCTCTTATCCAATTTCGGTTAACTCACATTTGCTGATCTCCTGCTTTCATGCTGAGGGCAGTTTTTCTTCCTGTAATAAAAGCTCGCAATTTGCATTTACTATGGGAAGGTACTGGCCCGAGGTGGCTTTTGTTCTTAACAGTTTTAATACAATTCACCCATTAACATATACAGCGGTTTTTACCCTATGCCGAGAATTGTGCATCCCAGTGAATCTTAGAACATTTTCATCCCCCCAACAGGAAGCCCCGTACGCATAAGCAGTCTTTCCCATTTTCCCCATCCTCCCCCAGCCCCAAGGAGCCACTCTTCTCTCTCTGTGGATTTGCCTGTGTTGGACATTTCATGTAAACCCAGTCATTTCAAGTAAATGGAACCGTCTATTGTGACTGACTTCTTTCACACTGAGTAACGTTTTCAATTTTTGTCCATGTTGCGGCCTGGGTCAGTACTCTATGCTTTGCCATTGCTGAATTATATTCCACTGTATGGCTGGGACCCACTGTTTACCCATTCATCAGGTGATAGGCATTTTTTTTGTTTCTGCTTTTTGGCTGTAATGAATAATGGCGCCGTGAATATTCCTGTAGGAGTTTTTATGTGGACATTTCTTTTCAGTTCTCTTATGTGTGTGCCCAGAGAGCAGAATTGCTGGGTCATCCAGAAACCAAACATTTCACTCTCTGAGGCCCTGCCAGGCTGTTTTCCAAAGTGGCCACGCTGTGTTACGTCCTCACCAGCAAGGGCTGCGAGCTCCAATTAGTCTGTGTCTTCATTACTGCTTGTTACACTTTTTTAATTATAACCTATTGTAGTGAGTGTGAAGCGGTTTCTCCTAGTGGTTTTGACTTTATTTCCCTTAAAGCTAAAGATATTGAACATCGTTTGATTGTGCTTATTGGCCATTTGTATATTTTCCTTGAAAAATACCTTTTCAGATCCATTATTCACTTTTTAATTGAGTTGCCTTTCTATTGTTGAGTTGTAGGAGTTTTTTTCTTATTTGGAGATACAAATTCCTAATCAGATAAATGATTTGAAAAAATTTTCTCCTGTGTGTTTTTTTTCACTTTCTGTATGGTGTCCTTTGAAGCAAAGTTTTAAATTTTCATGAACTCCAATTTATCTCTGTTTTCTTTGTTCCTTGTGCTTTTGGGGTAATATTTAAAATCCGAGGTATTTTATTTAAACTTTTATATATAAAATAACTTAATTCTTAGGACCGTTCTAGGAGATGGGTGCTGTTGTTCTTCCCAGTCTGTGGATAGGAGACTGAGATGCAGAAAATTTCACTGACATATCAGTGTTAGAGCTACCCAGTGTTGTGGGAGTTCAGACCCTCATGTTTGTCCCGAGCATCTGTGCTCTTCCCCTCCATGCTCCACTCCTTCCTGGAATCGTTAATGAAAAAGTCTTTCCTTTTTTGATTTCTTGTTAGTTTGTTTTCTCATTGGGGACCGCATCACCTCATTTTCCTTGCAGAGGTCAGTGTAGCTTTATTTTAGGTCTCATGTAGGCAGAAGCATTGCTATCAGTTAACTTCTTTATTACTCACCCTCGAGTGATGATTGTTGCTAGTTGACCCAATCAATTCATGCTTAAGTCTCTCCTGCTCATGACACTAAAAACAGTCATGACTTACAGAATGCTCAAAGAAGAAAGTACCTGATTGATTTCATTTTGCTACCCAATCAAACCAATCAAATAAAAACCCCGATGTTGACACAGATTATAAGCCCTCCAGAATATGGTCACTGTCTTCTTTGTGTTTCATTTGTTTGGTCACAGTGTCTGGATAGTGCCTTGCTGTCCAGCAGTTTTGTTAGGATACGGTGCTCGTGAATCATTGTAAGGACAGTATTTGGACAACAGACTGTGTTGTTCATTTCACGAGGGAAAAGAGCATATAGAAATACTGCTCAGTTCTATTTTAAAATTAAGCTTGGAATTTTGAGAAGAGTTCAAGAAACCACACAAAGCTCTTTTTCACTAACTTTAGATCTATCTTATACACATTATGGTTACATAGCAGAGTAACTTATCAACTAAATTTGACAAGAAGAGTGTATTATTGATTATTTGTTTTAGTTGAAATATTCTACCTGGGATAAAGTAATCAGTGCCCATAAATGAACAAATATGTTTGTATTTCTATGCAACATGGGAGCAGACTTCATATGTTTCTATATAATATATATGACTGTGTGTTTTAATCTGTCTGTCAGTGTTTTTATACTTTTTCAGCAATGTTGTAACTTTAGAATTCTTCTAAGAAAATCACCCCCGATTCTAGTGCAGTTTGTACAGTGTATCCTCTCTTATGCATGGGATTCCACTGTCCCCTCAGTGAGGAATTTCCTCTCCTATTGAGTCAGTAGCAGAGTTAAAGGAACTGTGATTTCTAGGCCTTTGCTCTCCATGTGTTTGCAGTTGGCTGTCAATCACAGTTTTCCCTTTCTTGAGTTTTCATTGTTAAATTAGAATTATGGAAATAACTATTAATATGTTGCATCGGTCTCCCTAGAAACTTGATGTGTTTGTGCTTTTCAGTTTTCAATTTATGAAAAATTTAAACGCACTTTTTTTTAAGTAGTCCTTTCTCACTAGATATTTGTTTAACTCTTTATAGTTAAAATATTTTTTTCCCAATGAATGAATCGGTGTGCATGTTTTAAAAGGTACGTTACTTTTTAGTTTTCATATTGTAACAGTTATATTCATTGTAGAGAATTTGGAAAATAAGGATAAAAACAATAATAACTTAAAGATGGCCTCTAACCTCACCTGGAGATACAGTTGTAAGGTTTGATATTGAGAATTACAGGTCCTCTCATGTTGTTCTTCTTCTTCAAGTATGTTTTTGTCACTTAGACCCTCGAATTCCCATATGAATTGTAGCAGCAAGCTGTCAGTTTCTGCAGAGGAGCCTGCTGGGATTGTGATCGAGACCACGTTGAATGTATGGATCGCTCTGGGGAGCACTGCCATTTCAAGAGCGCTGTCTTCTGATCCAGGAATGTGCGTGGTGTGTCTGTCCAGGTATTTAGGTCTTCTTTAATTTTTTTCAGCAATGCGTTGATTTTACAGAGTGTTATTTTACTTTTTTTTCTTTGCCTTTATACTGAGGACAAGTGTGCAAGGTACCGGGATCAGAAGTGTATTTGAGCCCCGCCACTTGCTGCCACCATGGACGCTGTGCTCTTGCTTTGCCCTCTGTAAAATCTTCCACAAAATAAGACCTCAGTAACTCTCTCTTGAATGAATGATTATATGATTGTTGGATGATGCTTGAGAGTCCTTGTGATGATGTCTTTTTCTCAGCCTTTCCCCTCTTCTTAACTATGCCCTTTCTCTTCCTTTCCTCCAGCCTGGTTTTCAGCCTGCCTGTGGCATTGATTTTCCCTGTCTGTAGACTCTTCCTTTCACTGGTACATGATAATGTTACATGGGGGCTGTGGAAACTTGCTAGATATCAAGAAAGAGCAAATCCATTGCATGCCAGTATTTTTAGACTGTGGTATTTTTTATCGATTGAAATTAAATGAGTCACACCACCGGAGCCCTCCCGTGAGCTCTTTTCGCCTTCCTACAGGTGATACTGCTCTTGTTGCTGCATGTGCCCTGCCCCCAGCCTTGGTTTTGGAATTGAGAAAGTCACCCTCAGTGGAGCCCTCTCTTTAAAAGATGAAGAGAACATTTGCTCCTTCTCCCTCGTTGGGGACTTGGATGAGATGAGGTACCAGATAAAGAATGGAGCCCCTCCTCATTCTGACCCCTGCTCTTTCCATTCCTTTGTCCAGGGGAAAAGAGTACAATTGAACAGTATAAAGATTGATTGTGAGCTAATGAGATAGACAAGACAACCGAACATTAATTAAATATCCTTTCATGCCGGAAACAAATGAATTATACACACAAAAAGCACATAAATCACGGTAGTACTGTGGTTACAAACATGGGTCCGAGTTCGAGTCCTGCTCTGGAGTGACCAGCCCTGTGAGTTGGAGAACTGGTAGGTCGGCTTAGCCTCTCCCGGACTTGTTTTCTGTCCTGCAGAGACGGGGCTCGCTAGGCGTCCCTCCCCCGTAGAGGTGCTGAGGGGTGTAAATGATGCGCGTGGGCAGCCCGATCACAGCTGCTCTTTCCTCATAAGTGCAGGATAGAATGGATTTGCGGAGACGGCTTTATGACCGCCCCGTGTAGACTCTCAGTGCTCCAAAGGGATGCCTTGTGGTTTGGAGGTGGGATTCCCACTTCTGTAAATACCCAAGGATTGTGTTATTTGGCCCTGCTTATTTGAATGTATTCTTTAGTAAGTACATATTGTAGATATATTTTTCAAGCATGCATGCTTTTTTCTTTTATTATTTATATTTCTACCCTCTCGTCTCTTGGTGTGACATTTCATGGAATCCAAGAAACAGTCCTAAGCTACCTGCCTCTTCACACTTCTCCATGGTGGTTTTCTTCCCAGACTAGAAGAGGGTTTTGCATAGGAAATTTTCTTTGTTCCCCTTTTCTTGGAGTCTCTCTGTCTGTCTGCCCATCTCTCACCTGTCCATCTGTCCATTTCTCTGCCCACTCGTTCTTCTGACTTGTTCCAAGAAGCATTTCAGGCAGCTTAGAGAAGAACAGATACCAAATAAACAGGTGAGAAAATAGGGCCAAGTTCAGACAGTGAGGCTAGGAGGCGAGCCTGTTTGAGGGTTGCAGATGTGAGACACACACCTCTGCCCTGTCATTTATAAGATGGACAGCAAGAGTGTGCCCGAGGCTCCCACCAGACACAGGGTAACAGAGTTTATGGGAAATGCTCACTGGCTGTGAAATAAATAAGTGGCTTAGGAGAAGCCCAGTCTTTCCTGCTACTAAGGCTTAGGAGAATATTTTGACTGTCTTCCAAAATCAGAGTATTTCATCGTTTCTTTTGTCAGAGTTCTATGTATAGTTGGTTACATTCTATATCTGGAAATTTCTCCAAAACTGCTTCCCACGTGAGTCCCATGGCTCAGGAATGGGGTGGTTCTGCTCATTGACCGGGGTTGGCCAGAAACAGAAAATGACAGCCTCAAAGGAGCCTGTGATTTCTCAGTTATGTTTTGTCAGTGCTGTACATTTCAGAGAATGCTTTCACAGTTTCTCTCCATCTGAGGCGGCAGTGTGCTCTTACCAGCATCAGGAGCTCAGGGCCACGGGATGGTGGGTGCTGACTGCACTGCCGTCAAGACAGCTAAGGTAGTCACTGCAGGCGTGGTGCTTTTACGTAGTGCATTTCATGTTCTTTAATAGAAGGCTTCAACAGGGAGTTAATTGAGTTAATTAACATTTAATAAATATGATGCTGTTTTAAAAGACAGTTATAGGCAGAATATAAGCTGTGTAGACTTTAAAAACGGTTTCATTTCTGAAATTTCAGTAGGGAAGGTTCACAGTTTATCTTATTTATGCCTCTCTTATAAAGTAACAAAGAAACAAGACAGAAAAAGCAGAGGATGATTTCTGTTCTTCGTCTCGGCTTGCAGGTGCCCCTACCTCCAGTGGCATCCATCCAGACACCAGCAGTGACACTGGCCGTGCTCAGAACTGCCTCAGCCCTGAAGACACAACTGACAAATAGAAGGGGACCGCGTCCTGTTACAGCAGGTGCTCTCCCTTTGTGGGTCCTTACGTAACTGCGCGGTGTTATTCAGGATCGCCCGTTCCACATTGTGCGACGCTACTGCGGTGTCTCCTAGTTACTTGTTTCTGTAAGTACTCGTGTATTTTCTCCAATGTGTGGTACTAGACATCTAAAAATGCTTTTTTTCAGATGAAAAACAATGTGTTTTTAATATAATAAGTCTGAAAAAAGGTGTAAGAGAGGCTATCCTGGTCCCACTACTCGGAGATAATAATTAACACTTTAACGTCTATTTTTGTCCTTTTCGTCAGTGTGTATCACCTCTGTCATAAAAACCAGCGAGCACTCTGTGCCTGTTTACTGTGTGGAGAACTCCATTTTCCATTCGGCTTTTTATATTTTTTCTGCAATATTCTATCTCCCCTGGCATGATTTTTAATGACCAGTATAGAATTCTGTCTTGTGGAGGCATCGTCCATTTTACTTCAGACTAAAATAAACTTTTAAATTCCAAGTATACTTTACTGAAATACTGAAAAGAGAACCGTGGTGGTACCGAAAGTCCCCTACCTCCCTTCCCCTTATTTCCTGAAGGTAAAAGCTGTTGACAATGTGTATATATTTCATGACCTTTATGCCTAGGACATATATATATACACATACATACATATGTACATACATACACGTATATGAGAAATCTATATATATGTGTGTGTTTATATGCTTTATTGAAAATTAAGGCCATACTATATGTTTTCTACAGCTCACTTTATTCACTCAGGGGTATATCATAGACGTCCTCCCACTCCAGATTCACCCGGTCCTTTCAGATACAGTGGAAGGGGTCTCCTGATGTGCAGGTGTGGTCTCTTTTGGAAGGACACCTTTGGTGAGAGAGTGCTGTGGACAAGGCCCTGGACCATGCCGAAACACCAGCCCCCTCAGAGCCCACAGCTCGCCGTGATTTACTGCATAATTTTCTTGATGGTGGACGCTTAAGTTTTCTCCATTTTCCACTGTCAGTAATGATGTTTGACTGGCATCCTTCTTGTACAAACATTCCTGTAATCTTGTATGAGTATTCCTTTAGTTAAGGCTTCCTGAAATTTAGTCCCTGGATGTGACATTTACATTCATCACAGGCTCCTTTCAAGAGACTCTAGAAATTCCTTCTCCAGTGGGGAATGAATAGATGTAGAATAATTTCTGTAACCAGTTCTATATCGCTGGATATGATTTCACTTCAGCTTTTCTTCCCAGCATTGTAAAAAGTGCTGTGTAAATGCCCTGATGAATACATCTTTTTGAACTGATTTTTTTTCTAAACGAAACGATTCCTTGAAGCTGAGTTGAGTCTGTGTGTACACACGTTTTTCAGTGTTTATATATCCATTGACATGTCGTCCTCCAAAATGTCGCTCAAAATTTGTTCTCTCACAGATGGATACTAGCTAGAATATCTTTTATAAATATTTGCCAATATGATGAGCAAAAGTGCTTTTTCATTGTTTTAGCTTGCATTTGATGACCAGTGAGGTATTCAGTATTTTTCACTCATTAGCCATCTGACTTTTTAAAAGTGAATGATCCCTTTTGTCCGTTGCACACAGTTAAGTGAGGGAGCTTCTTGTTGCTTTGTGACAGCTCTTTGTATGTCATGAACATTAACCCCTTGTCTTCATCAACATGTATCACAGAGCTTTTTCTTGTCATTTCTTGCCTTTCATTTTGTTCAGTAGGTTTATTTTTGTTGTGGCCCAACATATTCTTAAGGTATTAAATGTCTTCCTTTTGGGTTTTAACTTTGGTATTATTCTTAGAAATACTTTCTTATAATGGTACAAATCTCTTCTGCAGGTTTTTAAATCTCTAAGATGGAGATGATAATGGTAATTGTTCTAGTGAAGAGAAGTTGAAGTAATATGAGCAAAGGGTTGTATTGGCTCTTATTAGTACTTTCTAATATTTACATCACTATCTGTAATTTTTCTTGTGGTCCTTATGACAGGAATAGAATTTGTTCTTTGCAGGGGATTCTCTGATTGTCCCAGAACAATTATTGAATTCATACTTTGCTCTTTGATTTGAAATCCCACGTGTACAAAATACTTATGAACACTAGAGTCTCTTTTTGAGCTCATGGTATATTTCTGTAAATCTTTCTTTCTTATTCCAGCTCTATATCTTACATATTGTAAAAATTAATTTAATATCTGACAGTGCAATGTTTTTTCATTCTTTTCTTCCATCCCAAAATTTTTGGCTAGTATTATGACTTAATTATTCCTGAAGAATTCTAAAATAATTTGCTCAAGTTAAAAAAAAAACAGGTAAGAGTTTTCATGGGATTTTTTAGTAAGTTTTGAATTATCTTTAGGGGAACTTACGTCTTTACAAAACTGCTTTCCTCCATGCAATATGTTGATGTCCATACATTCACTCCTCTTAATTTACCCCTCAGTACAGTCCTGTAGTTTTCTCCATGTAGAACATGGGCATTAATTTTGAGTTTATTCAAGATTATTGTTGAGGATTTTGTTAATTTTTTAAGGGAGAATTTTTTGGTATTACATTTTTTAACTGTTTAAACTGACACCTAGGAAGGCAGATTCGGTTTGTAAATACTCACTTTGTAACTTGTCATTTAAAATTGTAATTATTAAGTACTTGTTCCAGAATGCTTTCTTTTCTGTTTTTAAAAGTTTGTTTCCAAGATTATCAAAATGGTCATAGCTAAGTAGTACACGTGGGGAGACAGATGGAGAGAGGTAGTGTGGTTCATGTACAAACTGTGAGCAGTTTCATGGCTGCCTTTAGGCTGGAGAAGCCACAGAAGAGTCCAGGAAAGACCAGGGATAGCTTTGTATGCACTTGAAAGCCAGCTTTCCTGCCTTTATGGAGAAGCCTGGTGCGCGTGGCAGGTAGATGATCAAGGTCCGATGGAGGTCATTGGCTGGACACAGCACTGTGTCTGTGAGAAGTGGAGACCAGTGCCATGGGAAATGCTTGGTGCCAGGAACACTGCAGGGAAGCTGGGTAGCCTATGCGTTAAGGATTTTCCAGTCCTGAGAGTTGGAAGTTCAGACTCTGCATTCAGATCTGAGTTTGAATTCATCCTCTCTTGTTTACTGGTCCTCAGACTTTTGCCAAGTTATATACCCTCTTTGAACTCCTGTTTTCTTGTCTCTCAAAATAGGAGAATTACGGCCTGCTGCTAGAGTGTTTGATCAGGGTAAATGATTTGTGTCTGTAACATGCCACGTACAGTCACAAGCTCAGTGAGAAATGGGCTGTCGCCTCTTCTTCTGCAACTCAGTGCTTGACAAGGCATGGGAGAAAGCCAGTCCCTAATTTGTGTGTGATGCAAGAAGGAACAAAATTAATGTCTTGCCTATCCCTAGCAGTATTCTTACTCCTTAGCTTCATTTACTTCTTTCCTCCTTTCCTTTCTCCTTTCCCCTCCTCCACCAAAAGAGCCTGAGACTCTCTGAGAACACTAGATTCAAATCACTTTAAAGGTTTTCTCATCCTCATGAAATGATACTAACATAAAAAAAATCTTTACACATCCCAGAATTCATTGTATTTGATTTACACACACACGCGTGCACGCACACACACGCACACACACACACAATCAGGGTACCTCCCACTTGCTGAGGGAGGAGGACCACTTTTTCTGAGTTTTCATTCAGTGAGCGTGAGAACAAAGTCTCTTATGTAGACATTCACCCGGCTTCGTGCATGGTGTTTTCAATTGGATTTCTGCTTTGTGGCCATAGACATATTCTCCTAATAGAACACAGTAAGTGAAGACATAGACATTTTGCTGAGATATTGGTGTCATCATATTTGAGTTGGAATGGGCTTGAGACAGCAGAGTCATAACTTTTTATGGGTGAGAATCCATTAAAGTGTAACTTGGACAAAGACCTGGGTCTTCTGCCATCGTGTCCAAGCAGATGAAGAGGCAAATGGTTGTGGGATGGCAGGGATCCTTCTTGCTTGGGTTCCAGGGTCTTGCTAGTTTTCATTGCTCAGCTGCCTTTAGTTTATATCCATGTGGCCTCTCATGGGAAGGTCACTCTGTCCTTATAGACTGAGTTTCTAATCAGCAAAAAGCTCTGGATCCACTCATATTTCTCAGAGTTTTTCTGCTGACCTGCTGACACTTTATATAAATGAGACCTAAGAAACTACCGGATATAAAATCCTTACTGTTATCACTTGCCCTCGATTTCCATAGGAATGGGGTGCTGTCTCAGGCTGTCTAAGGCTATATTTGAACAATGATAGGGTGTTAGGCTGTGCTACTGGACCCTCCACAGTCGAATGGGATTTCCACCTTAGTTTTTAGAATCAGGCAGACGCTTTCAAATCTTGCCTTTACCAGTTACTAGCTTTGTGACCTTGGGGAAGAAACTGCACTTATTTGTGTCCAATTTTCTTTATATGTAAATAGGTTCAGTATTTATTTTAATGTTTTTGTTATAGAATTGAATGAGCTAATTCCCTCATTTATACCTAAAATACTGATCGTGTGGTTCAATGGTGGTGCCTTGGTAGTTGATTACTAAGGAACTCGGCAGTGAGAATAGGGGTGGGGGACCCCTGGATCATAGAGCTTATATTACAGGATATGCTTGTAAAAGACTGGATGTGCAGTGGATTTTTAGTAAATAGCCATTCCTTTCCTAATCCGCATTGATTGTTTATAAATCTTTATACTAATATATGAGCAATTTTTATTGCAATTTAAATATCTTTGTAGTATTTAATATATGTAGCTATAACAAAAATACGTGAAATAAAATGATTTGATTTTTTTCAATAAGCAAAACAAAAAAATAGAAAAGAAAAACAGTTTTGAAAGAGTAGAAATAATTTTATTTCCATGGAATCAATTCCCAAGATAGGTTTTTTGGTTCTGTTGTTAAACAGCAAATAAAATTGATAGGTTGTGACATAATGGAAATGAGGAAACAGTGGAGACATACTACCTCCAATACAGTCATTTTGTTATCAAGTCCCATCTCGTTCTGCTTACTGCATGACAGGCCAATAAATCGGGAGATGAGCTGTTGGAGCAAGGAATAGTGACTTTATTTGAAAAGCTGGCAGACCCAGAAGATGGCATACTGATATCCTGGGGAACCCTCTTCCCCAAGTCAGAATTCCGGCTCCTTTTATACTAAAAAGAGGCGGTGGTGTGGTTGGTTGTTGCAAACTTCTTGCTGTACGAATTGTTTGTCCTTGGAATCCTTTGTTCTTGCAGCTGTCCATGTGGATCAAATCATGGTGCCCCTGAAAAACCTCCAAAAAAAACACAAAGTTTATTCTCTGTTTTACAACTTCTCATCCCTATTTAAGTGCAGAAGAGCTAACAGTCTTAAAGATCAGAGCCCAGAGAATAGGCTCTCCTGGATATTTCAGGCTAAAGGCAACTTTCTTTTACAAAAGGTGCAGAGCTAGCAAGTCTGAGCCTAGAAAACAGGGCACACGGTTAAAGCCCAAGGAACACTTCTAACATGGAGTCAAATTTGTTCTTTTCTATTACAATTTCTTTTTCCACCTCATAAATAATTTTAGTAAGAAACATGAACAATTTTTTTATTTTTGGTTCTTAATAACGGATAAGTGGGCCAACTACATTTTTGTGATCAGGGATGCTGTTCGGGCCTTGGGGTCACAGCAAACTCTTGTTGGGGGTGGTCAAACCTGAAACATGTCTGATGCCCTGTAAGTGTTGGTGAGGGTCCCTCTAACCAGGGGCTGCCTTCAGGAACCAGCATATGGGCATTGACCTCTGGAGACCTCTTTTTCAGCTGCAGGAAATTTTTTCAGATACTGTGATTGAAAAATCATTCCAGCTGGGGATAATTAGGGAATAAAGGAAGAGGAAAAGGGCTTGGTGTAGAGTAGAAGAGAGGGACAGAAGATCAGAGAGCCTGGGGAATAGGCAGCTGGGCCTCAGGAAAGAGAGGAGTAGAGGTGGGGAGGGGCACGACCCTGGAACCAGCTCCTGCACCGTCCCCGCACCCAAGCCACACAGCTTTTAATTGGCCCAGGACGCTCTCCTGTCTGGATGTCACCCTGGGCAGAACCATGAGAATCGAATGTAAGGGGTGGGCAGCACTCACATAGGGGTCACTGAGGACTTTGATCAAGTCCACAGTGCCTTTTCTGGTCATGTGTCTTCCCTTGCCCTTTATCTTAGGATCTGAAAAGCAGGAGCAAGGAACTCAGGGAGAGATCCAGGAAGACATCTGACTGTGTAAGAGATGACAGTCACAGCGACACGGGGAACGAAGACACTTGCAGCAAAGTAAAATAACTTCACAACTATTGCATCAGAGCTGCAGGTGTGAGAGAGCCTAAGCCTGTCTCAGAGTGCAGGGGACAAACGAAAAGGAATGATAAAATTACCACTGACCATTGAAATTTTATTAAATAGCCTGCTCCTGTTAATTGTATCAATTGATTATGTGTAGGTGTATTTCTGTGAGCATTTATATGTTCAAACAACCCCACCAGCCCCTCTTGCCCACATCGGGGATGGGCTTTCTCAAGCACAGTGCCCCACCTGCTTGGGTGGGCCACACTGCGGGTCCTCGCCTGGGGCCGGACTGCTGCTGGGCATTGAGTCCCCGAGGCCCGGCCTGTGAGACACGGCCCCAAAGCTCTTGACTGAGGGCCTCCTTTTCCTCCTGCAGTGTAAGAATGCTGGTGACTCAGTTAGAAGCATGCTTCGAAGCTGTCCGTGTCCTTGCCATCCAGAAGCAGAGCCTGGAAGCTTCCAAATTTCTCCAGAATGCGGTTTACTTTCACCTTCGACAGGTGAGTGTATGTCCACTTACAAGTGGAGGAATTACTGCAGTTTTTCTGAAACTTACTCACCACTAGTCCATCTGATTTTCCTGTGCTAGGATTCAGTATGACATGCTAAAAATTCTGGAGTCAGATCTTGAATCCCTGATGAAGAGGATTATTTATTTTATTTCTTTATATGATAGTATTTTACTTTCAAAATTCAGAGTTTTCTGTTCTTTGAGGAATTTTTTCGGGGGTTGGAGAAACAACTTTGCTCTTACCATCTTTGTGACCTGTTTCTATATGCCTCTCACATGTCTTGTCACTTGTGAGGCAGTTCCATTTGTGACCCTGTGTGGGTTGTTCATGTTATAAAATATAAAGCCTGTAAAAGTACAGTCCCTCTTACTTCGAAGATATTCCACAAATACTACTTAAATCTGGGTATGGTTTTAAGAATACAGAATCATTAGAACATGTACTTGCAGGTTGCTAGTGCAAAATCCCCAAATCAATAGTCTAGCTCAACATCTAAAATCTTTCTTATCTTCCTTGGATGTGTGTACATAAGTGAAGCAGTTTGCCAAGAAGTCAAGACCAGGTTTAGAAAACAGGCTGGTGTAGCTCAGCAGGTCCTCAGAAGCTGATGCTCTGCCAGAGGGCGGGGCCGAGGGGGGAGGGCGTGTCCTGCCCTCCCTGAGCTGACAGTTTCATGGTAAAGACCTTCACCAGGTGAAGAACTGGGAGTTTCTTCTAAGAAGAGTGGGTTTGAAAAGAGTCCTAAAAGCACGGGAGTGACACAATCCCATTTGTCTCAAGTAGGGGAGAGCGGCTGTGGGGCCACTTGGGAGACTCGTGAGTCCAGGTGGGCAGTGTTGGTGGCTTCCCCTTGAGCTGTGGGACGGTCAGTGGGTAAAAGTGAACAGAATGAAGACATGTTTAGATGGTTAAAAGGAAAGGATGAATGCTGTCTGTGAAGGTAGGATGGAGTAAGGCCCAGGTTTCTGTGTGGATTAATGAGGTAAATGATTGTCATGCTGTGCTCTGAGGAGGGAAACTGCAGAGGGAGTTCCGGGGGGGAACTAAAGAGTTCAGCTCTGGGTAAAGTGAAAGGCTGTTAGATGTGTGATCTGGGAGCTCTGGTGAGAGCCAGTAGTGTGTAGGGGGAGAGGAGAGAGACTTTCAAATCATTTTGTCTTGTGAACATACAAATAAGTATGAGTAATGACAGACTTAACACCTCTATATTCTGGATTTAAAGCCCTGTAAACTTTTGCTATATTGACTGCAGAGGTTCTTAATTTTTTTTAATAGAAATAAAATAAATGGAAACTAAATAGTGTATTTAATGAACATCTAAGAGTTGATGTTTGTCCTTGTATGTATTTTGATACCTCATCTGTTTATAAACATAATCTACAAAAAGTTAGCTTGCTTAGCATAAGAGTTAAAAAGAGGGACGGGGCACACAATGTTGGGGGTTGAGGCTGATCTTCTTGGGCAAATTTTGTAGGCTTTCTGTGCCTTAGTTGCATCTTCTGTGACTGCCCCCGGGCCCCTCATCACAGCTGATTTCCTAGACTAGATGTTGGGAGGGAGGCTGCTGAAAGGAGTAAGAAGTGGCAACTGTTAGGGATACTGAAGAGAGAGACAAAAACAGATTAAGCCGATAAACTGAGTACAAATACCCTCAAAAGAGAAAGAATCCTGCAGTGTTTTGAGCCCCTTAGCATAAGGGAAACAAGATCAAGTGGACCCAAACTGTTGAGAATGTGAGTATTGTGGGTGGGAGGGTGTCATCAGAAAATGGTTGAGAAAAGGCCTTTTGGTTTCCCTTGACGTTTCCAGTAAGGATGGGACGCAGAAGCGAAAGCCCCCCCGCTTCACAGCGGAAGCTGCTGTTTTGTGCGAAACTGACCAAAGTTTGGAAACCAGTCATCAGTGGTGCTGGCAAATGAAGAGACTTCTGGATTGGGTGGGGCACTTGCTGTGACTTCCAGGTGACCTGCTGGCTGGGGGCTGTGAGGCGGACAGTAGGTTTGCAGGGTGGCCCGGGCATGATCCCTGGCTCTAAGGCTGCTGGTCTGATTAGCAGACCTTGGCACCCACAGTCCTAATGGGGCAGCTCGTGATGTGGCCTGGGACACCTGCCATGCTGAGGGGGAGAAGAGGGCTCCCCTGAGTTGGTGTCCCTGCGGAGAGTGGAAACATCCTCCTGCAGGGGAGGAAGATCCTCTGTACAGGTGGCCGAATGCATAGGCAAGACCAGCCTGAGCACGGAGGGTTTGGGGAGCTGGAAGTCATACAGTGGCCCGAACAGCCTTGTTCCTGAGAGACTGGAGGGAAAAGATGCTGAAAAAGGCAGGCTAGTGTCTGACCCTGTGGTGGGTTATGAGTGACAGGAAAGGACTGGTCAGGCAGGCACAAGAGAACCCTGTGGGCGTCCCAACTGGGGCATCTCGCTGGAGGGAGTAGCAGAGTTATAGACTTTTCAACTTATTAGCTGTGTGACTTTGAGCAATATCACCCCACTTCTCTCTCTATATATCTTGATGTGTAAAGTGACAGAGTGACCAGCTCGTGTCATCAGAAGGCTTAGTTTAGCTCTGATCCTCTGTGTCCAGTCCTGTCAGTGCTGCCCTGCAAGGTTCTGCAGCGGCTGCACTTACCCTGAGATGGGAGGGTGTAGAGGGACATTGTAGCACACGAGGACAGGAAGGGACTGCTTTAAAAGCAGACATGTAGCCTGCTGAAGCTGCAGACCTGCAGGCAGTTTGGTTGATGGTCGTGGAGAGGACTTTGGAGGCCTTAGCGTCGCCTTAAGACTTGTTTTCCCTTGGGGACCGGATTTGCCTTTGCAGAATAATATTGAAGATTTGGGCTTCTGGCAAAGCTGTTTTCAGAGATGGGTATATACGTAACATATCGTATAAAACAAAATGATTTATTTAACTTGTGGGACTTTGCAGCTGTTGGGAACAGCTCTGTTGGCCTGGTCTCCACGGAGGACACTAGGGGTCAGCAGAGCGTGCGTTAGGGCAGGCAGCCCGCAGTGCTGCTGCGGGGGGGTTCTCCCCAGTAGGGCGCTCTGCTGAGTTGACTCTTCTCTGAGTTTGGATGCCAGATGAGCAGACAGCAAAGTAATGAGTTCTGGTGGGATTGTATAATGACAGGTAGAAAGAGGAACCCGTAGTTTTTGGGACTAGAACACGCTTCTGGTTCCTGAACCCGTGTGTTCCATGACAGAATTGATGAGTTTTGTCTATTCTGGGATTTGATTGAAATAAACGTTCAGCCTAAATTTAAGAGTTATGTTTTATTTGGCGGGAAGACTCGAGCCGGGATGACAGCCTCTCAGATCACTCTGAGGGACTACTCCCAAGGTGTATGGGAGGATCTAGGATATATAGGAGCTTTACAACAAAGACCAGGTAGTTGGAACAATAAAACATTGCTTGTTATCTAAAGAAAGCCAGGTGTCTCAGGCTCAAGAATTTAGTGCTTTTCTATGTATGGGAGGAAGCAAACATTTTGGTCATTGAATTTCTTCCTTCGACAAGCACCTAGCTATCTAGGGCCAGTGTCCTGTCGTTTCTTATTCTGAGTCCGCTCAGAGGGCACCACTGTGAGTGGCTAAGAGGTTGGGCTGCAGGCATGTCCTCGCTGGAGGGTGGCAGCAGCCGCTGATGACTTGGTTTCAGCATTCTTTGTTTACTGACATGGTTGCAGTATTGTCATTCACATTGTAGTACTTTCATTCACAGTGCTCCCCCTTGGTCCTAAATTCGACCAATATTTTGAGAGACATTTCATGGCCTATTTTGTCCCACGGTGCTAGGATGGCTCATTCCTAGTTCAGGTGAAGAATCTTCTGAACTGCCATTCAAGGTGTTAGGTGTTTTTATCAGGCCCTGTTCATACTAAAAGTTCTCTGGATCTCCTGTCTTACTAGTGTATTATGATCCAGGAAATGTTCGCCCTTCGTTGGTCATTCCCATACCTAGAATCACACTATAACAATTATTTTATGCAGGGCTATAAATTTTATCTATTTCTTCAAGATGTTTAGCCATCATCAATCTTGTAGGCCTAGTTACACATAGGGAAATGTAACAGACAACAATTTTATAAAATAGACAGGATATAAGTAATACAGCTAGTAACGTTAATAAAGTCATGAGTAAGAATTTAATAGCCGAGAAGTTATATTTTTGGGTTAAATTTTTTCTTGTGTTACTAATTGAGTTTGAGTTACCTTATGAGAAATTTCATATTTATGGGCAGGGTCAGAGCAGGTATTATTTGGCCAGGTGAGGTCACCCACCTTGTAAGATCAACAGTGGCCTAAAGAGAACTATAATTTCCTTTTTAGAATAACGTTTCTGAGGGCTACCTAGTTCGAGCCTTTGAGTAGGGAAACCCACCAAAGTAACACAGAAGTACTAGACATAGGTAATTTACCATAAACTTAACAATAGGTGTAGTTCATAATCAAAGGTAGGAGAAATTATCAAAGTAATTGGTATACAGGCATGGTCCGTTGTCTTGGGTCAGCTGTCTACGTCAGAAGTCGTCTTCTTCTCATCCTGGCCTGGTAGCTTTTACTCCATTTGGGCATTATTTTAAGGTGAGCAGTGCTCTATAGGCCAGTGCACTGTAGGGTCTGTTTCTGATAGGAAATGAATCTGAAAGTCCGTTTCCTTCAGCCTTGGTTTGTATGGTCTAGTTAAGAGTACTTGATAAAGGGTCCTTCCATTCAGGATGGAGACAGTTCTTTAAGTCATGCCTGTTCCAGTATGTATAATCCCCTGGCTGCAGGTCATGGGGCATTGGAACTTTACCCAAGGATAGATTACTGAGCTTCAGAAACAAACCTAGAGTATCCTTTTCATAATTCAATTAAACTTTACAACAATGTGACATAACAGCAAGGAATGATCTGGGAAGTGCCTTAGTAAATATAGACCTCAATTAACAAAACTAGAATTTAATATCCTCTGAAATATAATCTTTTTTCTCTCTAAAGTTACCCTCATTTTTCTCAAATATAGCCAAATGAAGATTAACTTGTTTACAAGTTAAGTCTGATTATTTGATCATATAGGCTTTTTTAAATTGGCTGTGTTGGAACTTTTAATAAGGAGTCTCAGGGTAGAATGTTAATAAGATTTCCTAAGGCCAAGAAAGCCACGTCAAGGGCTTGTCATGGGTTTCTGCCTTACAGATTTAGGTAAATCCTTTTCTCTTTAAAATCCTTAAAATACCTTGAGATTCCTATATCTGTTAGGGGATGATCTTCCTCATTTGTCTGATAGAGCCACTGGGGACCTAAGAGTTTTTAGTCTCTTGAGGGATCAGATAGAGAGAAAAGATAACTGTTCCAAGTCGGATTACATAGGTATAATTTATCAAATTGCTGTGAATCATAACTAGCTTAAGGAGAATAGTTTCTTTATGTCTGGGAAACAGGTTAAAAGCCAGGAGTATTTCAGACAAAATCAAAAATTATAACCATATTCACCAGTTTACTCAGTCCCATGTAATTAATTCATTTAATCAGAGTTTTCATTAGACCTTTAAAATTTCATACCCAGTTTAGTTCAGTGTTATAGTTTGAAATTTATTAGAAATCAGTAAATTTCCTTGAAGAGAAAGCATTTTGCAAAACCATCAGAAGAAAACAATTAACTGTCTATAATGACAAAAGATTTAAAATCATGGTTAAACACAGTTACACTATAATCAATAAAGAAACCTGATCACTACAACCAGAATTATGACTGGTAACATTTCAGATATACCAGAATTTTAGGGAGTCCATATAATTTCTAGAATATCTATGTTAATAATATTTTCTCATACAATATTACCTAGGAAGATTTATTATTCAGTTGACAATACCATGTTATTTAACATGCCAAATGAAACTTACTAGTTTAAAATCTCTCTTTGGGATGTTTCAGGGGCCCTCTGTAGCATCCCAAACTTAACTGGAGACTAAAAGAACTTTAATTGGAAATTGATATTTGGGTAGCTTGTTAAAAGATTTGAGAACACTTGGTCAGATAAACTTATAGTTCACTGTAAAGAAGTACTTATTCATTAACAAGAAAATACTTCAAAGGTAAAGGCAGAACAGATCAGTTAAGTGGTATAAGAAGTTTTACAATTTGTTACTGAAAGTGGATTAACATTTTAAGAAAATTTTGTCCTCTTAACAGTGAAAAAACCAAATCTAGTCTTGTACCAGCTTGCTTCTAAGATTCATTTACTTTGCCCAAGTTCATTGCAAACTTAGCCAATTCCGACCACGTACAAAACTCTTTCCTCAGGGTTCCTCTTCCACAAGCCTTCCACAGTTTCTATACTCATATTAGTGTGTCCCTTATTTTCTCTTCCATTCAGAAGTAACCAGCTTCAGGAGAAAGTCACTATTTTTCCTTAACAAAATATAATTCCATTCTTATATCTTCCTTTACACATTTCTCTTACTTTCCTAGGATTCTGAGATCATTCCCTTAATAATAGAGACTATTTCAGGGTGGCACCAACCATTTATTAATATTTCTAAACACCTTTAGTTTCTCTGTAAGAAGAAGTTACATGTTAAGTAATTCATATTTCAATCTTATTTTATCTGAAAATGGCATAGCTATTTAGTAAAATCCTATCAGTTAACTTAATTTAGCACATCTCTAGAATTTAAAGATACCAATCATTTAGAGATTATCTTAAGCATACATTTTAAAAATGAACCCAAAGCTCTCATCTCATTTGCATTTAATTTACTTAAAATTTTACCACACCACATTTCTATTATTTTTTTCTTGACAAATCTGCAACAGATATAACAGGATCTTATTTGAGTTTCATTAAACCTAGGTACAGTAAAGGTATTATAGTTAATATTGATGACTTTAAAGATGTTTATATTAATTAGAACTTACTTAAACTGAACAATATCAAATACTATCTTAATATTGAATACTTTCCAGTTCACGTGAAGCTGAAATTCAATTTGGTCAGTTTCTATTTTAGAAATACTTCATTTGTAATCTCTTATTTTTTATGCCAATTAAGCAGAGCTCTTTGACTTTGATTTTTTTTTTTTAGCTGTAGAAATATCTCACGTCTATAATGTGCATGCAGGCTTATAAAACGACAAAAGCTAGAGATCTCATAGCTTCACTTTGAAACTTACTTATAAGATAGGTATAATAATAGCTGGAGTAAGCTGAATTTGCTTGCTCAAATCACTAAGGCTTACTATTTATGAAACAGACATTTAAGATTTCTTGACAAAGTCTGAAGGACCCGTCAGAGTTCTGAGTTCTAAAATGCCAAAAATTTCTTGGCCTTAAGTTTTATCTCATTGAGCTAATTAGGCTCAGTCCTAGGTCACTGTTTGGTGAATTTACATTTCTGATCTGCAAGACAAAGACACACGCTTCCAGTTCCCCAGAGAACTGCTCTGTCACCCAATCCCAATTGTATATCCTTAATTTGCTTTTTTGTATCAGTGAGAAGAGCTGTAAACAAAGAATTCCATGTTTTAAAACTTTAAGGTTTACTTTATCATGTCTTCCAAAGCTTGCATAACGCATTTAGTAAGGCCTCTTTTCCTTGAGTTATAAGTTAAACCCAGGGTAAACCTCTTATTATATGTTTTTATTAGCCACTGAATATTAGTTTTTAGTTTTACGTTATACTGGACGGCTCATGTAACTCTATTGGTTTCCTTTATTTGTACAATTAATATTTTCGGAGGGACAGATATGGGCCCAGCCTTATAATACCAAGAAGGGAAGCGTTTTTCCATTGAAACATATCTATCCCACAACACAATTAAGCAGAAAGTTTATATAAAGCCCATTTAAATATACCAATTTTAGAAACTTTTATCTCAATTTTATTAAATCTTATACCTTTAATTTTTATATTTATTAGGTTTAATCAGTAATTCCTATTTCTAGAAGGAGTGCCAGATGCTTTTTTGTGTGTGTGTGTGTTTGTGCATTGTATCTAATTTTATAGAAAAGTCTCTAGGATCCCCAAGTTTGAGCCAAAGTGCTTAGGGCCTTCTCAATTTTTAATTTGACTATTTGGTCTGTTGTTCCAATCATTGATCAAGTATTTCAGTCTATATATATATATATATATATATATATATATATATATATATATATATATATATATTTATATTTAGCCCTATAAATACATATATTTTAAACTGTGTTAAATAAAACGGACTTGTTTGAACTTTAATGTTGGGGGCAGTAGGTGATCCCTTTGGCCCTTTTTCTTAACTTTACGTAGTGTAGTATCAAAACCTAGTATCTAAATCCAAAAATGTCCATTTTATTTATCTCATTCAAAATAACCATTTAAAAATATTTATCCATTTGGGATAAGCCCCTTATCTTTTTTTCCGACATTTTTACAATCGTTTTTCCAATTATCAGCCTAATTAACATTAATTATTCTAAGTTTTTATTAGCATCTCTAAAACCATTGATAGGAAAGGAAAAACACAAATGTAGCATTTCAAACCAGTTTTTTTTTTAAACTAAGTTCTTAGGTTAACCATTAAATATATTCTTCTACCTTTAAACTTGATTTTAATAGGTACCAATAAAACAGCTGTTTATAATGAGAGCTCTTTCAACTTTCACCAATTTAAAAGTTTTTCCAAATTAAAGGATCCATCATATGGCCATCAATTTATATATATGTAGATCGTGATTTTAAACCAATAAGATGAAGATGCATTTCCACATGAGAGTGGGGGTGTTGCCTAAATAAAATTCAAAAGTTTACTCTCCAAAAGCTAGAGGCCTTTGTGGCCCAGGCTGATGCAACAAAGGTTAAGATGGCAAAATGTCTGAAAATTAGTACTACAAAAGGATTGTTGAGAATCCCAATTTATTTGCGTGGCCACCATATGTACACAATACTTGTACCTTTTGCATGGCAGAGTCCAAGGTTTCCTTTAAAAAAAGGAAACACATATATACATACATACACACATATAAAACACTCGGAGAAAGATAAAATGTTTACAATTCAAGGACACAGGAAGAGAAATCCAAGTTTCCCCTAAAGGGGATTTCGTTTTTATAACTTCAGAATTCCAAAAACTGTTTATATCAGGCCTGGTTAGTTACTTTCAGAGTGAGATTTTTTTTTTCTAATTCCCAAATAATGTTGTAAGTCTTGTACGTATATAAACCTGGCTGGGGTATTAGGTGGAGGCTGGCAATCTGTTATTTCTTTTTCTTTTCTTTACTTTTTTTTTTTTTTTAAATTCTATTCCCCATTGTAAGGTCGGGTTCTCAGAATAAAATTGCTAGTAAGATTTCCCACAGGGACAACTCTATGGCATGAAGTCTTTGCCCCTACCATTCCTGCAAGTTTCTCTGTCACGGAAGAAAGCTGTTACCAGCCAGGAGGAGGGTCCCATTTTTGGAGTTGAAAGGTTCCTCATAAGAGTTTTACTTTTATCCCGAAAAATTCAATGGAGGTAACCAAAGTGAGGAAAACATTAGACCAGCCTCTTACCTAACCACTCAGTCCTGAAGCCAGTGTCTTTCAACTTGGACCCGCTCAGGACGTCTCCACTGGGTGAGTATTTTCCTGGTATGTTTCCACCAGCCCCACTTCGGACGTCTATTCAAGGTGGCTATTTCCCGTTATGTTTCAACCAGGCCCCACCCAGTATGTCCCCACTAGGTGGGTAATTCCCCCAGTACCTTTCAACTGGAGGGCCAGGTACCTGGAAACACCGCCAAATAAATCTCAGGATCATCAACCAATATGGGAGATCCTAGAACCAGGAGAGACTCACCCAGGTTCATCTGGACTCCCCGAGGAGGCGGATGGGCACAAAGGGCCACTGCTGGTACCAAGGCTCCGGTTACTCGGGGAGTTTAGGTAGAGAGAAATCTGCTCTGGGTCCCTTTATGGTTTCCAAAACTGTTGACTGAAATACATGTGCAGCCTAAAAGTTAAGAGTTATGTTTTATTTGGCAGGAGGACTGAAGGCCAGATGACATCTTCTCAGATCGCCCTGAGGGACTGCTCCCAAGAGGCTGAGGAGGAGCTAGGATATATAGGAGCTTTACAACAAAGACCAGGAAGTTGGAACAATAAAAGATTGCTTCTTATCTAAAGAAAGCCAGGTATCTCAAGTTCAAGAATTTAGTGCTTTTCTATGTATGGGAGGAAGCAAACATTTGGACTCGGAATTCATTCTTTAGACAAGCACCTAGCTATCTAGGGCCAGTATCCTGTCCTTTCTTATTCTGAGTCTGCTCAGAGGGCACCATGGTGAGTGGCTGCAGAGGCTGGGCTGCAGGCCTGTCCTTGCTGGGGTGTGTTGGCAGCCGCTGATGACTTGGTTTCAGCATTCTTTGTTTACTGACATGGTTGCAATATTTTCATTCACATTGTAGTATTTTAGCTCACAGACTGATTATGGATAATCTGCAAACTTGGAAGGCATCCGAGACCGAATTACTGCAGCTACCTTCTACTTTAATAAGCCGTGTGCAAACATAAACATGGAGGAAGCAGACATTTGGATTTAGTGGTGTAGGGAAGGGTTTCTGCACATTACAGGAGAAGGCATGGCAGAATTCCTCTTCTTTGTGGGCAGGGACGTGAGTCCACCTTTCTTTTCTGTAGTGGTTTCTGAGAACAGTTAATGGTAATTAACCAACATTGACAAACGGTGGCACACATTGCATTTAAGAGCTGGCCGGCTGCAAACTTGTGTATTGGACAGGTGGATTTCATAGGCAAGTGGTCAGGTGGATGGGAGAGAGATGAAGCCCAGGCCTGGGCCCAGATTCATTTTTAAATCACCATTTCCTCACCATAGGGCCTTGGACTAGTATGTAACCTCTCTTAACTTGTTAGTGAATCTGTGAAATGGACATGATAATATTCGTTTTTTCCTGGGATTGTTGTAAGTTGTAAAGAGTATTATAGCACACGTGAAGCACTTAACACACTGGCACTTAGCAGTGTTCACTGTGTGCGGCTTTCCTGCTTGGCGTGTGTCAGAGCCGTAAAGGCAGCATTTGTCTGTTGAGGATGCACTGGTAGCCCCTTGAATAGTTTGTGAATTTGGTGATTTCCTTTAATCCTTGTAACTCTGTGTGCCATGGGCAGTTCTTTTCATGGACAGATGAGGAATCTCAGGGTAAAGAAGACTGTGTAATTTGCCTAAACTCAGACCATAATTTTGGGTGCAGGGCCTCAGTTCAGCATGGGCCCCTGTGCTTTCTGCCCTCTCCATTCAGCACCAGAACGCGATGTGGGTTTGGCTGTCTCCCAGCCCAGAATATCCAGCAGGCAGCAAGACACACCTGGCCCTGTGCTGCTTGAGCAAAAACTCCGGAGGGGAGGCAGTTACAAAAGGGATAAACATAAAAACAGAAGACTGCAAATTGTGATCAGCTCTGAGAAGGAAAGGAACACGCCTCGCCGTGCAGAGCTGGGAGATTTCCCGTCGGGGCTGCTCTGGGGGCGTTCATCTCAGCTAAACAAGCTCCGCTCCTGCACCAAGGCAGGAAGGCAGGGCAGGTGTGACCAGGTAGACTGGGCCTCGTTGATCATACTCATTCCCCATTAACGGCAGCTGTCACGGGCACTTAGCTAGTAAACAGATGTCGGCCACAATCATCACGCACATTGCTTGGTAGTTTTATTGGCCCCACCTTTGAGATGAGGTCATTGAAACTGGGGAGTTTGTTGCATGCCCGTGGTTACCTTGGAAATACGGCCATTGGTCTTTCAACTTAGACTGTTTTGGCTGTCATGCCCCAACCCTGTGAATGGCATCGTGTAGCTTCTCCCAAGTGGCCCAAATGACTGACATTGATTCTCTTAATTCGTAGGAAATGGTATGTGACAATAGGAGAAAAAGGAAGTAAGAAATTATTTGGAAAAATTGAAAAAAATCCAATTCTTCCCCAGCTGGGGGAGCGTACCCTGTGTCACTCACCCCCCTCACTGCCTGGCACCTCCTCCCTGCCGACTCCGTGTTCAGAAGCCACTCTGAGCCTTTGAAGAACATTTTGCCTCATGACACTATTGACTAGGACCTGCGACCTCTCTGTCCCTGGTTTACACTCTCTTCAAAGCCATTTCAATTTTATGCAGGCTTCTCGGCTCAGATGTAAGAATAACGTCTTTAAACTTCTTGATGCAGCTCCTTAATGAAGACCTTGCAAAGGAAACCTAGCCAAAGCTTGGGAGGTATGCAGATAGTGACTGTAACCTCAGCACTTTTTGATGTTCAGAATCAGAGGGGTGGGAGACTTAGGAAAGGCTTTTTAAGGTAGAAAGGGGAAAGTGAAAGGACGAAGGCTGTGTGAGACTGAAACATCTCCGTCTCAGCCAGCAAGGCACCTGAGTTCAGGATGGTGAGAGGAGAGTGCAGAGTTCTGACAAAGAAAAAATGGTGGGATGGGAGGGAGGACAGTTAGGTTCTTTACTGGGGAAGGAAAAATTGGGCTGAGCATTTCCTGGTTGAACAAGAGGATTGTGACATGATGTGCTTGTATTTTGGAGAGAAGGGTTTTGTGGGGACAGGCCTAGGGAGAACGCTCTCTGGATGGGGAGTCAGCACAACAAGGAACCACAGACAACCGGGCCGACCCCAGCGCCCCTGCTGGGGGAGAGGCTGCCCGCCAATTCGAGCCCTGGGGGCTGCTTCTGTCCCTTAGCTGGGGCCTCAGAGCTCCCTTTACAACCCAGTCCTGTTGATACAAGAAAAAATAAGTGGAGCATGAGAAGGGCTGTGTCCCAGGCTTTGGTTGGGCCCCTGGGATTTGCCTCGGCAGATGTTGGTCCTAGGCTTCGTGCAGGAAAGAATTCAAGAGCAAGCCAGTGTTGGGTAAAGGTAGATTTATTCAGAGAGCTACATTGAACGGCAAGAGAAACACCACGAGGTGTGGGGGTTTGATGCTCAGATTAAAAGTAGGTACCCAATCCACAGACAGTGTGTGGGCCTTCTCCGAAGAGGGAGAGACAGGGGTGACCGCGAGGCTGCGCTGTGTTGCTGGTTTTCCTGGGCTTGGTGGTTTCATATGCTCTTAAGTAGAAGGACCAGCCTAAGGGCAAGGGGATGGAATTCCCAGGGAGTTGGCCATTTCCCACCCTTTGACCTTTTGTGGCTAGTCTTGGGACTGCCATTGTGCCTGGGGGTGTGTTATTCACCATGTTACTATTACAATGGGTGTATAATGAAGCTCAAGATCTGCTAGAAGTTAAATCTCTTCATCCTTAGCCTCAAGGCCTATTGGGGGTTGAATCATTCACCATTTTGGTGTTAATTGCTGTGGCCTTCCTTGAATGGCTGTGCTTTGCCCCCTTCCATCCTGTCTCACTGTGATGACACAGAGAGAGCAAAGGTCTGACCCTGCCTGTGCTCCTGCATTTAACAGGGAGAGGTGTGGGGTGGGCTGAGGATGACTCTGTGTGGTGAGAAGAATGTTTCAGATTTTCGCTCGTGGGACATGGGGACCTTCCAGCAGCCACCTCAGATATATCTCACGGGCATTATCGCTTGTGTCACTCATCTTTTTCTATTTTTCTTTTTTTTAAGTATTTATTCTAAATTTAATATCAGGTTTTTTAGGAAAGAAATTTCTCTTTATCTTTTCGTTGAGGCTCTTGTGGGGGGGGAGGTAATTAGGTGTATTTATCTGTTAGTGAAGGCCCTGGGGCTTGACCCCAGGACCCCGTGCATGCTAAGCACACGCCCTATCACTGAGCTCTACCACCCGCCCCGTCATCTTTTTCTTTTTGCTTTAGCTGCCAGGAATCTTACAGCTGAATTTCTAGTCGGCCTTTAACACTTACCCTGACTTCATGGCATTCGTTTTTATGAATTTACCTCCCCCTGGTTTCATTTAAGTATTGAATCTCCATTTTCTCTTCACTCTCACCTTTGTCTTTTTGTTGTTACTGTTGTTAAGCTGTGTTTAAAAAATGTTAAATTTCTCTTTTAGCAGGAGGCTGAAAGTAAATATATATGTAAACAATCTTATCACACTTAAATGCATTTATACATTCTAAGCTGTTTAGTAGTTACTTAAAAACTGAATTGAATACTAAAGTGATACAATTTTTAAATTATTTTTTAGTTTTTTATCACGGTATAGCTGATTTACAATATGATATAAGCTTCTGGTGTACAATAGATGCTCCATTTATAGTTATTGTAAAACATTGGCTGTATTCCCTGTGTTGTGAGATACATCCCTGTAGCGTGTTTACGTTACATGTAGCAGTTTGTATAAGAAAGTTGGGTACCGCAGAGTTTGGGGCGTGGCTGTATCTGACCCAGGTTCTCGGTTCCCCTGCCTGTCAGAGCCCAGGCCCTCACTCTTGTCTGTAGGGGAGTGAGTGGAGGCAGCTCTCATCAGCGCTGGCACCACCCTCTGAGTAACAGTGACAGCAGTGACTGTGGACATGCAAAGTGTTGTTCCAGGACCTTTACATGCATTTCTTCATTTATTATTTAAAGTCCTCCTGTGAGGAATCGTTTTATGTTTTTAATGAATAGTACACTTTATTTTTATTTTGATAGACCAAACTTCCGGAAAAGTTACAGGAGTAGTACAATGAACACTTAGATACACTTCACCTAAAAGGGCAGTATTTGTCCGTTTGTGTCTGGCTTATTTTAGCATACATTTTGAAGGATCATCCATGTTGTAGCCTGAAACATTAATTTATTCTTTTGGTTTAATAATATCTTTTTTCTTTTTTTTTTGTTTTTGGTGTATTTAAAAATAGTTTCATTGAAGTCTAGTCAGTTTATAATGTTGCATCAGTTTCTTGTTTACAGCACAACACTTCAGTTCTATAGGAACATACATGTATTCATTTTCATAATCTTTTTCAACATAAATTACTAAAAGTTAGTAAATATATTTCCCTGTGCTATACAGTATAAGCTTGCTGTTTATTCTATACATAGTCAGTATCTGCAAATCTTGAACTCCCAATGTATCCCTTCCGACACCCTCTCCCCTCTGGTAACCATAGTTTGCATTCTATGTCTCTGTGCCTGTTTCTTTTCTGTAGATGTTGGTCTTGTTTAGTTTTGTTTTGTTTTCTTTCTTTTAGATTCCACATAAGAGCGATCTCATATGGTAATTTTCTTTCTCTTTCTGGCTTAATTCTCTTAGAATGACATTCTCCAGGTCCATTCATGTTGCTGCAAATGGCATTATTTTATTATTTTTTATGGCTGAGTAGTAGTCTGTGGTATATTTATACTACAACCTCTTTATCCAGTCATCTGTCATTGGACATTTAGGTTGTTTCCATGTCTTGGCTATTGTAAATAGTGCTGCTGTGAACATTGGCGTGCAGGTGTCTTTTTGAATTAGGGTTCCCTCTGGATATATGCCCAGGAGTGGGATTGCTGTGTCATATGGAAGTCAATTTTTTGTCTTTTGGGGAATCTCCATACTATTTTCCACAATGGCTCCACCAAACTGCATTCCCAGCACAGTGTAGAGGGTTCCATATTCTTCACAGCCTCTCCAGCATTTATTGTTTGTGAACTTCTGAATGATGGCTATTCTGACTTGTGTGAGGTGATACTTGATTGTAGTTTTGATTTGCATTTCTCTGATAGTGATATTGAGCATTTTTTCATGTGCCTATTGGCCATTTGTATGTTTTCATTGGAGAAAGGTTTGTTTAGATCTTCTGCCCATTTTTGGATTGAATGGTTTGTTTTTCTTTCTTATCAAGTGTAAAAGCTGTTTATATATTCTGGGAATTAAGCCCTTGTCAGTCTCATTCATTGCAAATATTTTCTCCCATTCCATAGGTTGTCTTTTTATTTTGCTTACTGTTTCCTTTGCTGTGCAAAACTTGTAAGTTTAATTAGATCCCACATATATTTTTGCTTGTATTTCTATTGCTTGTGTAGACTGCTCTAGGAGAATATTGCTGAGATGTATGTCAGATGTTTTGCCTGTTTTCTTCTAAGAGGTTTAAAGTGTCTTGCCTACATGTTTAAATCTTTAAGGCATTTTGAGTTTATTTTTGTGTATGCTGTGAGGGAGTAGTCTAACTTCATTGATTTATATGCAGCTGTCCAGTTTTCCCTACACCATTTGCTGAAGAGGCTATCTTTACTCCATTGTATTTTCTCAGCTCCTTTGTCAAAGATTCAATGACCAAAAGTTTGTGGGACTATTCTTGATCATCTTCTTTATCCATTCATTGATGGATGGATATTGTTTGTAACTTTTGGCTACTCTGAATGATACTGCTATGAATATTGATGTGCAAGTTTTTGTGAGAATATGTTTTCATTCTGTTGGCTGTAAAGTTGGCCCACCATATCTGTAGATTCCACTTCATGGATCCAGATGGCTGATTGTAAAGGGACTCGAACATCCTTGGATTATGGGATCCAGGGTGGTGGGTTCCTGAATCCAACCCCCTGAGGACACTGAGGGATGACACTATATGTAGGAGTGGAATTGCTGAGCCATATGATAACTCTAGCCTTTTGAGGAAACACCAGACTTTTCCAAAGAAGCTGCACCGTTGTCTCTTTCTACTGGCTGCATATGAGGGTTCCCATTTCCCTGCCTCCTGTCGGACACTTGTTATTGCCCATGTTTTGATTATAAACATCCTAGTGGGTGTAAGATGAGATCTCATTTTGATTTCGATTTGGCTAGTGATGCTGAGCATCTTTTCATATGCTTATTGGCCAATTGTGTATCTATTTAAATCCTTGGCAAATTTAAAAATTGGGTCATTTTCTTTGTATTGTTCAGTTGTAAGCATTTGTTTTATATCCTGGATACTAGTCTCTTATTAGATATATGCTTGCAAAATTTTTCTCCTAGTCTGCAGATTGTCGTTTCATATTACTTTTTTTAAACATTAAAACAATTTCTTTATAGGGGAGGTAATTAGATTTATTCATTTTTTTTTACCAAGCATGCACTCTATCACTTGAGCTACCCCCTTCCCCTTTCATTTCATTTTCTTGATGATGTCCTTTGTAACAAATGGTTTTAAATTTCATGAAGTCCAGTTTATCTGTGTTTTTTTTTTTATCACTTCTGCTGTTGGTATTATATCTAGGAAAGCATAGCCTATCCTAGGACCACAAAGATTTATACTATGTCTTCTTTTAGAAAGTTTATAGGTTTAGATTTTACGTTTCTCTCTGTGATCCATTTTGAATTAATTTTTATTTGTTGTATACAATAGGGGTTCAAGATTCCAGATTCTTTCTTTTGCCTGCAAATACCCAGGTGACCCTGCTCCATCTGTTGAATAGACTATTCTTTCAATGGTGTGTTGTTGGCACTCTTGTGGAAAACTGACTGTAAATGTAAGTTTCCCCCCCTGGAGTTTTTATTGTGTCTCATAGATTTACGTATCCAAACTTATGCCAGTACCATAATGACTTGAGTACTATAGATTTGTAGTAACATTTAAAGTGAGTCCTCCAACTTTGCTCTTCTTTTTCCAGATTGTTTTGGCTGACCTTGGTCCCTTGCACTTCCATATGAATTTTGGGATCAGTTTTTGCAAAGAAGACAGCTGGAATTTTGATAGGGATTCCATTGAATTTGTAGATCACTTTGGGGAGTCTTAATATTTTTAACAATATTGTCTACCATTCCTCGAACATGGGATGTCTTCCATATATGTAGATCTTTTAAAATTTTTTTCGGTGAGACTTCAAAATTTTCAATGTACAAACCTTGTAAATTTTTGTTAAATGTGTCTCCCATTTTATTTTTAATGCTGTTGTAAATGGAAAGACTGAGGTTCTTAAGGGTGGGACTATATATCAATTTGTTTATTTCTAGGATTCCTACACAGCAAATACACTAGGTATATATTTGCTACATAAATCTATCCACAACTATTCCCTCACCCGTGTTATAAGAAAGCAAGACCCAGGTTAAGCAACCTGAACACCTACATGGAAGTGAGAAATGAGACCCTTGGGTGGGGCTTTGTGCAGATAATACTGAGAGCTTATTTAGGATGGCTTCATCTAAATTTCTTTTAAACAATCCTTTCAGTGTATATAGTCAGATACATTAAGAACATGCCCTTTTGATGTGCAGAGGAGCTAAGACTATGATTTTCAAATAATTCCTAGGGAGAATGTTGTACTTGAAACCTAATTTGCATCAATCTTTGAAGATTTATGTTTCAGGAGCTTTGACTAAAGAACACCTGTCTTTATTCAATAACGACAACTAAATGCTCAAGCAACATGTAAGAGTTTGAGCAAACTGCCCCCGCCCCGTAGTGCTGGTTGGCTGCCCCTGAAACTGGAGCCAACGCTTACCTCTCCCAGGACGCTTGTGCTGATCTGCTCAAAGGGGTTCGTCCAACAGTTTGTCTGTAGTCTGTTGGACAAAGCCATAAAACATTGATTTAAGTTTGCTGGAATGGAATCTATTCTTATTAATATTAAGTAAGCACATATTGAGTGCTTAGTGTATGTTGGGAATTGTCACTCAGCCTCACATGAATATTATTTCTCTTAAAACCTCACATATTTCCTTGTTATTCCCACTTTTCAGATAAGGAGACTGAGGAATAGTTCTTCTCTCTTTTGGCGGAAGCTCATTATCAATGACTGGAAGTTGTAAGGAAAAAGATATTGATTCATCCAGAGAAAACATTTTTCTGAGAGTCAGTATTGAAGAGGGTGACCACTGAAGAGGGTGATCATTGTTCGAGTGAGAAGAGCCCCAGGTTGTACGGAGTCAGCATCCTTGTCCTGGACACGGCACGTGTAGAGCTGCGTGGTGGGTGAGGCAGCGCGGCCGCTCAGGGAACGAGGACGCCGGGCCATTGGGCTGTGCTCAGGCGCGGTGGGGCTTTCCCTTAAGGGCAGTGGACCGTCATTGACAGATTTTAAGTAGGGGAGTGGGGTGCTCTCGTAGATCACTTTTGTGCTTGTAAAATGCTTGCAAACATTTAGTAGGCTCGGCAGGAGGTGATGTGATGAGTCAGAGTAGGGTGGCTGCGAGGTGTAGCAGTGTTCAGTTTTCAAGTGGTTTTCAGTCCCAGGTTTTTGGCTCGGTAGCCGTGTCACTTTGAACGATGCACTCAAGGAAGTGAAACAATTTATCTAATCAATTGAAGCAGTGATGTACCCACTTCCTAGGACTGCTGTGGAGATTGAGTGAGATAACATGTGCACAGTGTGCAGCATGGACCCCAGCACAGAGTCAGTGCTGAGTGAGTGCCAGTGAGTACCTGGTAGGACAGGTGTGGGTGGTGGGACTCAGTGACTGAGGAAATCTGGGCCCTGAAGAAGGGGTCCAGGCCCATCTGTGAGTGATGGACCTGAGCTGGAAGAGGCAGTGAGACCTTCCCCTCCCGACCAGGGTTCCTGGGCAGGACGGCTATGGGAGGAGATCCGTGAAGTCAGCTCTGTGCAGGTAGAGTTGGAGGTGCCCTTGAGACATCTAAGTGCAGTGTCACGAGCTCAAAGAGGAGGTCTGGGCCCGGGCTGTGCATTTTCCTATAATCTCAATCCCTCAGGACGCCGAGGTATTGATCACTGAACGTGAAGACATACTTTACAGGACAAGTGAATAGTAGTATCATCTCTGTCATTAAAGCTCACGTCTCTTTATTCATCACTCACTTTGCTAATTGGGTACTTACAGAGCTCACTTCACCGCCCTCCCCTGGGCTCAGGCCCCACAGTAAAGGGCTGGTGAGCCTCCCTCCTTTCCAGAAGAAGACACATGTAGCTGGTAGCCTTCTATACCTCGCCAGACTTAGAATTTTAATTTGTTGTTTTAATTCAATTTTCTGTTGGCCATCTCCTGACAGGAGAGAAGTTTTACCTCATGGTCATGTTTCAATTAGCTGTTGCTGAGAATTGCTGATCTGATCCATAGTGTATGTATTCTATTAACTTTGTAGAGTACTTATCATTTTTTTGTCTTTGCCCTTTAATTTTGTTTGCCCCTTCAATGTTCTATCCTATTAGCGGCCATATTTTTTTTAATTAAAAAATGTCTGTTAGCAGTTAAGAAAACTAAAGCAAAGAAAAAATGCACATGATTCCTAAATTTAGAAAATATCTAGTGTGTTTTCTGTCTTGGCAATGGAGGATTCTAGAAACTTGTGAAAACCTTCATTACGCAAGTTCCTTAAAATGCTGATTAAGAAATAAAACCTTCCTTCCTCATCTTTCATGCTGCACAGATAATTGTCAAGAAAGTGAGGGGAAATCCTCAGAAGCCAAGACAAACCAGAAAGCAGAAATTCTCGGAGATACACGAGCCTTAGAATCCCCGGGGTGCTGGTTGGCTCCTGAACTGAGTTTCACTTGCCCTGACATGAGGGTCGGAGGTGAGCCCCAGGCCTCTGACACTGGGAGTTGGATGGCTGTTCCTATGTAAGGCCAAGCACATCCTGAGAAGCCTGCTTTACTAAAGGGTGAATTAGAAAGAAAGAAAAAAAAACATTCCTCAAGGCAAGAAAATAAGGAAAGTCAATTTTTTTTGGAACAGGGGAAAATAACAAATCCAAGGTAAGGATTTAGTTTAAAGCTGTTCTGGCATGAGAGTGACCACAAACTCCTGGCCGAAAATCACAGCTTCTCCAGGAATGAGAAGTTGTGTTTTGAATGAATCAGTGAACAGCCATTCCAAAAAAGACCTCCAGAGTCTTCTGGATCAAGATACTGGACCCAAACACCTCTCTTCCAAGGTCTCATTTAAATAACCAGAAAGCTTTTAAAGGAAAGAAGCCATAATCATAGTTCTATTTATTGTCATTACTATATGCTAGGAATTCAGAGGTGACTATGGAGTTGTCTCCTCTTTGATGGACCTTACTTTCTGTTTGTCATAGTTGGGGAGCTGGGTGGAGGGAGGTGTTAGTCTGTTGCAATTAGCCAGGAGAGGAGATTAAGAAAGCAGTGAAGGGTGGGTGAACTTTTTAGCTGAGGACAGTCCTGTTCAGTTGGCTTTTAATTGCAGGCTCGATGACTTGTCACTGGAGGGAATTGATCTTACAGAGGATGGACTTAACTCAGGCCTCTTCAGAATGGACAAGTGAACCTGGAGAAAGACAGTCAAAGCTGTGCAGACATTAAAGACCACGTGAACGTGCTGTATCCCTGAGCCAAATATAGGGCAAGTAGGCAGCACTTCTTGAGGACAGAGGAGTGGTTTTTAAGGTTCTCCAAGAATGAATCCCAGGGAACTGAGATGGTCAGTTGTCAAACTGTGACATTGCTCTTTGGACAGTGTACCCACCAAGGGTATTGGCCATTTATAGGTTTTCATTTCTCTTTAATACATGTCAGGTGATGATGACGTGGGCACAAGCGTTTGACACCTTGTCGAGGTGACTTTGGGTACCTGCCTAGAAGCGTGGGCACAGCTGCAGCTGCGTCATACATCTTGCCGCCCATCCCGTTCCCCGGCTCCGTGATCACGGCAAAGTGGCTCCTTGATGACTTGTCCATCTCCTCTGTGACATCGTAACCCAACAAAAGACTGGAGTATATTAGCTTGGCTTTGTTCTTTTCCATCCTTCTCTTCGAATGTTGATGACTGATAGTGGACCCAGTTATGTTAGCAGATGTTTTACAAGTAGGGCTCTTAGAACAAACCTTGTAATCCCCGCTTTGTGATCTAAAGAAAGTTACATTCTTTCCAAATAGTTTTGATGCACTTATGTGGGAAATTGTTGTAAGTTTGAATATGTATTTCCTCTCTGAATCATCATAGCTAGAAATCAATGTGGGTAGACATGGAATGTGTATTCTGTATTTGAACTGCATGGTCCTCTAAATTCTCCACAGCTTTTTAATGTCATCACTGGAGTGCTACCTCCAGAGTGTCCCAAAGCATCCGCCACTGCCTGTTCTTCAGATACTATGAGTTTCCAAGTTGGAGAAGGCTGCTGGCTGGTGAGGCATTCTCCGTCACATCTCTGGCTGGCTGATGTGGTCTTAGCACCCAAGACTTGGGCAGACAGTAACTAACCACGATCACGTCCATTTCTGGAATACTCATGGAGGATTTTAGACCTATGCTAGTGGCATACGTTATTTCATTTAGTTTTCCCAAGAATCATAATTAGATTTTATCACCTGTATTAATACGGTAACTGTCAAATCGAGTGACGTGCAGACTTTGGACTGGAAATCGGGTCTTTCTGATCCCTGTCTCTGTTCCCTCCCGGGCCTATCCTTCCAGATGGCCAGGAGACTTCCTCTGTCTTGAGTTTCCTGCTGATGTTACCACTCTCTTTGTTTCTAGGAGAGGAAAACAAGTCTAAACTTACTTTCCAGTTGGAAATGGAATGGAGAGTTAACGTTGGAATCCGGGAGAGTCTCTCCTGTGATGAAGTGGTCTCCAAGCCACTTCCACTGGGACGTCATGCCACTCTCTGGGCCCCTTGCTCAGCCTGTGCACAGGTGACAGCGCAGATGTGCCGAGCAGTCCTCCCGGACAGGGCAGTCGGTTGGAAATTAGTTTGGGGATTTGGTTCCATTTCATAGGTTCTTGAGTGTCTTGGCCTGGCACTTCAAGTGGGAGCATTCCCTGTCGCACAGACTCATGCTCTGGGCCCGTGCAGACCTGACATGGCCTCAGCCTGAGCCTCAGGGCCTGTGGTGAACCGGAGCATTTTAGTCCAGGTTCTACTGGAGGCTCTGACACTTCTGGGTCAGGGGACTTCTTCCAGGATGATAATAATTCCTCCCCGAGTTTCAGATGTCCTTGCCTGTGAGCCGGGGTAATAATCGTTTCTGAGATGATTGTAATGATTCAGTAAGGGGCGCAGCGTGTGCTGGCAGGTAGCTGCTGCTTAAGGAGCAGAAGTCGCAGTCACTCTGTCAGCCTCTCACTGTGTGCTCTGTGCTTTGAGAAGTTGTGTGTTTGGTGAAAGTCCCGTCCAAACCCTAGGGTCTAGATGAACTGTTGTTCCTTTACTTTCCCTTCCTTTTCCTCTTTCCCTTCTCTGTTTCTCATGTGTGGTTATCAGATTCCTCTGTTTCAGGGAATACAGGCCTTTCTAGTAAAAGGACAGGCTGAACGCAGAGAGGTGGGGCCCGGAGGGGTCTGGAGCATCTGCACTGCGCTGCTTCCCTGCGTTTCTGCATCCGGTCCCGTCAGTGCACGAAGTCAGCCTTCCTCTTCCTTCCTGTGTCATCGGGTCTCTGTTTTAAGGGAAAACTTTTATTCCGGGTCTTTGTTCACTTACATGTTTCGTTCAGATGCTTGTTGCTTTTCTCCCTGTGCTTCAGCGTTCTGAGGAGCGAATTCAGCAGTGCAGCATCCTCTCCGAGCTCTATGAGTTGATCGGCTTCCACTGCAAGTCCGCCTTCTTCAGGCGGGTGGCCCCCGTGCAGCGCGCGGCCCCCGGCATCCCAGAGCCTGGCGGGAAGACCTGCTACTGACTCCTCCTGCAGACGCTTCCTGGCTACATTCTGTCACTGGACCTGCAGGACTTCAGCAAAGGTGTTGGAACTAAAACATTGCTTCAGTCACATTAACCATGCCTGGTTTGGGCCCTGCTGTCCTGTCCCATCAGGGTGAATTCTGATTCGTGTAGAACAGGGCTGAGCAGAATTTTCTCTGTCAAGGGCTTGGAAGTAAGTATTTCAGAGTCTGCAAGCCTCCTGATCTCTGGTGCAGCTGCTCAGCTCTGCTGTTCAGACGCCAGAGCGGCCGAACAATCCACACACCCGCAGAGCTTTATTCACAGCGGTGCCTGGGGCTGGATTGGGTGTATGAACTGCAGTTTGTCCCCACAGCCTCCTCACTATTGACGCCTGCACCAGAGCGTGCATTTGCGACAATGGGCGAACCTACACTGACACGTCATCATCACCCAGAGCCCATACTTGACACTAGGATTTACACTTGGTGGTGTGCACTCTGTGGGTTTGGACAGATGTACAATGACATGTATGCACCGTCACAGCCTCATATAGAGTAGTCTGTCTTAGTGACCCTAAAAATGCTCCGTGCTGCACCTCATTCATTGCTCCTTCCCCTCTAGCCTCTGACAGCCACTGATCTTTTAGTCTCTGTGGTTTTGCCTTTCCCAGAACACCATACAGTTGGAATCAGACAGTTGCAGAACCTTCCCAGATTGGCTTCTTTCACTTAATAATATGCATTTAAGGTTCCTCCATGTCTTTCCATGCCTTGATAACTCATTCCATTTTAACACCAAATAATAGTCCATTTTCTGGCTGGACCACAGTTTGTTTATCCATCCACCTACTGAAAACAGCTTAGTTGCTTCTGAGCTCTGGTGATTATGAATAAAGCTGCTATTAACATCTGTATGCAGATTTGTGTGTAGACATAAGTTTCCATTTTGTCGAGTAAACACCAAGGGGCACAGTTGCCGGATCATATGGTAGGAGTACGTTTAGTTTTGTAAAAAATTGCCAGACCGTCTTCCAAAGTATCTGGGCCATTTAACATTCCCACCAGCAATGCATGGGAATTCCTGTCGCTCCACGTCCTCACCAGCATTCGGTGCTGTCAGTGTTCTGCGTTTTGGCAGTTCTGACAGTTGTGCAGTGGTACCTCGCTGTTTCAGTCTGCATCCCCTTGATGACAGATGCTGTGGAGCATGTTTCCATAGAGTTCTTTGGCATCTAGATTCCTTCTATGATGAGGTGTGTGTTCAGGCATTTTGCTCATTTTTTAATCAGGTTATTCATTCTTCTTGTTGAGTTTAAAGAGATTTGGGTATATTCTGGATATCAGCCCTATTTCAGTGTGTCCCTGTCCTTCACCTGCAGCACCGGCATTGTCCTTTGGGTCTCAGTGGAGTGTCAACCCTTCAAAGAGGTTCCCTGTCTTCCCTCAGCCTAAATACAGTCCTTGTATTTTTCTCTTTCATTGACTCATTTTGTTCTTTTTAAATAGCATTTCCCATAGTTTGTAAGTACATTAAAAAATGGCAATGATTGAACACCAGCCCCCCACCAGGCTGTGTGCCCTGTGAGAGCAGAGACTCTGTCCCCACTCACCATGTCCCATGACAGCACATGGCAGATGTTCATGTAAATGTGGGTAACATGGGGCCAAACCTGATGAGCAGCTATGACGACATGTGTTGGCTAATATTTATTGAATAGAGTTTGTTTCTTGATCTTAATTATTAAGTCACATGAATGAAACATGTTTCTTTTGAAAAATAAAACAACAAAGCACACCTCCATGTGATTGGTACTTTCTACGTAGCCTTCTGACCCAGGAGGGGACGTTCACCGTCATTTTGTGAGGTGGTTGGAGAGGTAAAGTAGGAGAGTGAGATCAAATAATCTAAAAATGATAACTATCAGCTGGCTTTATTTTCACTAAGACATAAAAGTTACTTTAAACCCTATCTCAGCTGTTGTTCTGTTGTTTTAAACACTTCTCATAGAATTAAATGGAAGCCCACTAAACCCGGAAAGTGAAATTGTGTGCTCAGGTCCTGAAAAGTGTTTATGACTATTTCTTGAGATGCACCTTTTCCCTGCTGCTTACAGAAAGTCGAGGCGGGAACACAGCAATGCGCTGTGTGTGTCTGCCGGCTTCACGGGCTGCTCACAGTCATTTTCATTTTCTTGTGTTGCAGTGTATGAAGATTTTCCATCAGACCGTTTGTTCAGCCCTTTCCTGAATGAGGGATTGAATTTTCCACAGGAAATCTTATGAAAGAGAGTGACAAGGCACATGGGTTTCCTAAAAAGCAATAGTTGATGTAATAAACTCTCACATTGGTGAACTTTTTGAATACAAGCTGGTTGAAAATTTTATCACTAGGTCATATGCCACAAATATGTCTTAAGAATAAAAGAATTCAGATTCTTCTTTAAGAAGAAGCAGTTTGAATCAAGTAGAAATTATAATTTGTACACTATTTGGTGTTAGAATTTATACTCAGTCTTATCATAATTGCCTGTGGTAGGAACTGGGTCGTTATTTATTTATTTAAAAAAAAATTCGACTAGGTGCTATTTACCCCTTTCTTGATGCGGCAGTGCTGAGGTTAGTTAAGTTGGGCCACTTAGAATTCCTGGCTAGGTTTTCAGGACATTGATTTCAGCCTCTTTATCTTTTTTCGAATCTCTTACTTTGTGTCGGTCTTGGGTCTCTTGACAACGTGGAAATACTGCACGGATCTGTCTCCCTTTTTTCTTGTCTTTGTGGGAAAAGATTTCTGTAAGACAGACTACTAGGACATTAAGGATTTTGTGTGGGGTAAATTTGGTCAGCTCTAAGGATTTCAGTTAATACGTATTAATACTTGCTCTTCAGCTAATGGTAGTAAAATTATAAAATAACTTAAGTATACATCAATAAGAATAGAACAATAAGCCCGTCACCCAGATTAAGGAATTCACAGACTTTTCCGTATTTCCTTTATTCAGACCTTTGTTCTTTGCCTTGTCCTTTGTTGAAGTATTTGACAGCAAATCCCAGAAGAGATGTCATTTTACCCTATGTACTCAAGTAGGCATGTCTGAAAAACGAGAGCCTTTTCTTTGATCACGTTTTTCCATTTGACCCATGTGCTCGTTAAGTACCAGCTGTATCAGGCTTCTCACTAGGCATTAGGGATCCTTGGGGCAATGAGACAGTCCCGGCTCCCAAGGAAGTTAAGGGCTGATGGAAGAAACCTACACAGGAGCTTAGGTGCCTCACCGAAGGTCCCTACGGGATGACACCAATTGGACAAAATTTGTGCACAATACAGTGGGATTCACAGAAGGGACTGGTCAGAATTGTAGGGCAGGCAGTGAGAGAGGCGGTCAGCAGGGCTACAATAGGAGGAATCGTTGGATCAGAATCTGAAATCCTTTCCGCAAACCTTCCTACCAAGCCCCCAGGGCGCATCACAAACAACCCTGTGCTTTAACTGTTTTTGATTCCTGTTACCACATACCCTTCAGGAAGGATTTTAAGGTGGAAAATATTTAAAATCAGTAATTGCTGCCAGAAGGGACATTGAAAAAGAAACATGGAAACAACACAAATGTCCATCAGCACATGACTGGATAAAGACGAGGTGATACATATCTACAATGGAATACTACTCAGCCATAAAAGATGCCATTTGCAGCAACATGGATGGACCTGAAGACTGTCATTCTAAGTGAAGTGCGGTGGAAAGAGAAAGAATAATGCCATATGACTTCATTTATGAGGAATCTAAATTTAATAACAATAATAATAAGACCGCCAATGAACTAACTATTATTTTGATTTCTTGAATATGTGTAAGCACATCTGACTGTCCTTTGTGATTGGATTACCATATTCTGTTTATTATTCTTTTGTAGTTGGCTTTATTCCTCTGGTAACTATGTAAGTTTAAAAATCTAAAGCTCTAATCTGTTCTTAGAAACAATAATTAGTACATATATGTAAACTAAAAAATGCAGTGTACTCTATACATGTATTTACACGCAATATGTGTATGTGGAGTTGAACTGTAATAATTCTACCTAATAATACTGAGAAAGGAAAAAAAATAAAATAATTTATTAAAAAATAATCACCTCTCTTTAAATATTAAAATGTTCAGTTCTGAGATTCTGTGAAACACAACATGGAAGTAGGTTTTTAAGTTTTTCTCCTTGCGCCTCAGTGAGCAGCCTGGGCTGCAGAGCATGGCCGCCACAGGCACCCAGGACTTGCCGGCTTGCTCCGCACTTCTTGGGAGGAAGGTTAGCTGCTTCAGGAGTACTTATACTCTTAGAAGTTGCTGAAAACCCCACAGAGCTTCTGTTTACATAGAGTGTATCTGTCAATATACCCCATTTTAGAAATTAGAACAGAAAATTTTAAACCCAAGAACTGACAAGCACACGCTGTCCCAGCACGTGGTCAAAGCAGTGCAGCCATGCTGGCTTGTGTTGGTTCTAGAAAAAAATTCACCTTACACTCAAGAATCAGGGTGATCCCACAGATCTCATCTCAGCAATGCTATGAAGAGTTGGGACCCAAAGCCCCTAAAACAGTGCTGAAGTCCCCAGATGTCCCAGAACACACAGAGCCATGGGACCAAGAATCCAGTGTCTCGTGGATCATCAGCCGAGGAGACCACGTCCTGGGTCAGGAGAAGCAAAAGTAGGGATACCAGGCACACAGTCCTATTGACAGCAAAGCTTTAAAGGTGTTGAATTGACTAAATTTTGGCAAAATTTGCATTGAGAATACTACATTTCCTCTCCTAGAGACGTTAGAAGGATAACACTGATTAACAGAGGATGATTGTAATGGATTAATTATGATACTGATGATGTGGGCTGCTCACACTAACCCTGCACTCAGTGTAGAATAAGCCTTTTATGTACACACTTCATTAGTTCTGCACACCCCTGCAAGGTGGCATTAAGCACTCATACAACCATGAAATCAGTGACTATAAAACAGTCACAAGGCTTCCTTTCCAGCATGAGGTAGCAAAACCAGCAATGATTTTCAATGACAAAGGCCAAAATCATATATATTTGGAAAAGAAAGCAAATGAAACTCTGAAGAACAATAAACCAAAAGGGCAGAAGGAATGGACATTTTATTGAAGAAAGCAATGATTGATTCAATTAAAACAGCTAATGTCCCTGGTATAATTGAACCATCAATCCAAATTTTTGGAATAGTGGGTTGTGAAATTACTATCTCATTTAATATTGGAATTCCTAGTTGGACCAATTTGATATGCATCACTGGTGCGATGTTAGCTATTTAGGTAAATAGCTTCATATTTTTTAAGTTAACAGAAAACATAACACAGGACTCCAGATTTAGGGAGAGAATGCAAACAACTACTATCATACTCCATCCCGTAATGACACGTGTCCCTGCGTCACCAAAGCAGTGAGAGATTGCACACAGAAAGCACAGTTCTCCAGTTGTGACAAATACGAGACCGTGAGCCATGAATTACGAGAAAAAGCAACTGTTTAAATGCCATGGGCAAGTTTTTTTTATCATCCTGAAAACATCACTGATGCTCTAGGTAAGAAAAAGAATTGTTTTACTAACAAATCTAACTGACACAGGGGTTTTTCCAAGTGAAAATGTAATTCCAAAAAGTGCAGTAAAATGAGTTAAGAGGATCTGTGCAGTGACGGAGCCGATCTTAGACTGAGCAGCATCACGATTCCCGGTTTTACACTTGCTCTCTGCTCGTCACCTCTGACACAAGAGTGCAGCATATGATTTTTTTTAAGAAAAAAAAATAAATAAAATCTAACTACAATATGTGGTATGAAAAGCGGTAATGAAGTTGTCTAACATAATAATGCAGCCAGTGTAATGTAGCACTTATTCGGGCACTAGAATTTTTAAATCATGATTTATTTTATAGCCTATTTCTATCCTAAAGGAGACACTTAAAGTTTTCTACTTTATTCAACATATCTTGGGGGGTTGTGATATACACTGGTATGGCAGCTTTCAGAGATTTAAAATCGCCTCTGTAGTTGTGGACAGGAAAGGCAAGACTCCCTCACAGCTGCGACGGAGAAGGAATCCCCGGAGTCGGCCTCCGGGCAGCTTCCGAACAGCATTTGCTTGCACTTAGCACAGGACACCATCAGCAAGTGTAACTCTGACAAGGAGTTTTCCCCGGGGCCTGGAAGGTGTTTTAACATTTTGAAGCCACTTGTTTCCCAGTTAGGTAAGGCTTGGAAAAATAGTTTATTGTCAGTGACTTCCTTTGTATGTGCCTTTTGTCCTAAGAGGTCACTAATTAGCTTAGAATATAAAATACCCCATAATATAAGGACTTAGGTACTCCATCTTTCCATCTACCTATTTGTTTATCATATTTATACTTAGGTTACACTTTCTATGATGTTCAATTCCGGGCACCAAAAAAGAAAGGTTACAAATAATTTCTTATAAAAAGCGGGCACTGGGTCTAAGGGTTAAAAACCACTACTGCTAACAATAAAAACCAGATAATATTTTTAATCTCAATTGCATCAGACCTTCCCGAATTCCTCCCTTAAGTTCACTGTTACAACAGTAATGGAATCTCTGTTCTTCTAAGACTCGGGCCTGATCGCCACCCATCCAGACATCTGTCCGTGGGTCCCTACTTGTCCCCGAGGCCCCCAAACACACCTTACAGGGTGAACCTTCTTCAGTGTTCCTACTGAAGCAGAAACCTGGAAGTCCCAGGCACTGTCCAGGAGTCACAGCTACCAGTAAAAATCAAACTCATGTGACTGAAACGGGACAACCCAGGTGGTGTGATAGGGCTGAAAGCTCACCAAAAACAGGTTTGGGGGCCTTACCCAAGCCCTCCGGCTCCTCACATGAAGAAGGACAGGGAGGCCCAATTAGCCACGAGGCTGGGGGCCTTCATTACTCCATGAATAAAGGATTTGTGCTAGTGCCACCTTTAGACAGGGAACCCCAGAACCCAGACTTGGAAGCACCCTGTCACCTCCCCTCTGAACAAATATTCTCTCAAGACACATAGTGAGAGATGGGAGCCCCGGTGAGCTCTGGAATAAGATGCAATCTGAAAGACTGCTGGTAACAAATTGTGTGGAGTTCGGGCAGCCCCCAGGGCCAGCAGCCCTTCTGGTACCACTGATGCCCACAATTCCATCCACAACAGTTTCTTCAGGACACTTATGCACACATAATCATCACACAAAAATGATTGCTTAGACATATTTTAAGAGAAATAACATTATGAGAATGCCAAATTCATGACAAGTCAGAGTCAAGACCCCAGAGTATTTACTGAATGAGATCTCACGTGTGTTCCCCAGTGAGCTTTAAACCCTAAGGACACAGTCATGGAACAGTAGGCATTTTCTTTCTTTCCTCCAAGTTCGCTTTACTGGAGAACTCCATAGACACAGGAAGACTCTGGATCCCACCTCTACTACTTAAACAAAGGGCTCACCATGTGGAGTGGAATCAGCGCTGGTGCGACCGGCTCCAATGTGAGCACTCCCGTGTCCAGCTCCCCGAGGAGCAGAGCTCCAATCACAGAGCAGAGCTCCCCCCACGGGCACTGCAGTGCCTGTAAGAATCAGGTGTCCGATGAGTGAGCCTGGGGCGGGCAAGACAGGAAGCAAACACGGCTCCCTCACTCTCTGCAGGTGATCTCTGTGTCATCTTGAATAAATACAGTCAGCATTAAAGATGTTTGACAAGAGGGTAAAAGGTAAGGCCTCCCCAAATCTCCACGCATTCCTTTAGTGGGAGTCCTGGTAGAACACATGGCGACAAGAGACGCTGGCTTTACATGCGCACGTTGGCCTCAGGGCTGCAGGGGAGGCCACGGTGCTGTCTCTGCCCCACCTCCTGCCCTCGTCCCCTAGACCTCACAGGGGCCGCTGACTCGTTTCTCTGACTTTCTCTCCTTGGTGGTGCTGCTCTTCCAGCTTTTAAGGGCTCATAAAAACCTCACCAGCAAAATCTTTAACAATGAACCCAAGTCAAATGAAATCAACCAAAGAGACACACTGCCTTCATCATTACTTTATATTTTAAGAAGAAATCCTTGAAGACGACTCCCTGACCTGAAGGGGAGGATGGAGGAGAAAAGAAAACAAGACAAGCATTTTTTGGCCCATAAAAAATGACAGGTAACCAGATGGTGGCTAGTCTTCTTTGCACCTCTCTGCCCGTCCCAATTTCACATGCTCCTCCCATCTGAACGCATCAGAACTCGACTGAAGGAGATGGATGTGCAAATTCATCGGAAACCAAAGAAATCACTACAGAAACAGTCTCTCAAACCCAGCGAGAACACTGTAAGCTGACCAGTGCCAGGATCTGAATACTAAAACATGCAGATCCAAATTCCGACCCCCTCCCTGGTGGGTGTACTGACAGTGGGGGTGTCGCTGTGCACTTTGTCTGCATCCAACATATAAAAATGAAAGGGACTCCAGTTTTCAACATTACAGTCCCTCTGAAACAACTGGTGGTCAATTAGCGTTTGTCGGCAGCAAAAGTCGATTTTCTCCCCTGCACGTGGACGTGAACACACAGAAGTGACTGATGATCCCCGCTGCGAGTGTAGCTAAGTGTTTCTAAGCAAACTGTCTCCATCACCCTCCTGATGATCAGGGGAGTGTGTTAGCCGCAGGGCTCTGCACACTAACGGCCAGGCAAGGAGGGCGCTTCCGTACTTTGGGGAGAAAAAGGCGGGAGCAGCACTCGCTGGAAATAAATTCTAATTAAAACTCCAGGTGCGGTTCCTGCAGCGGAACCCACGCCAATAGATGAGGCTCCCTCCGAGCTGTCCAGTCATGTGAGCCAGGCTCATTAACATACCTGTGTGTTTGGTATAACAAGTGAATCATGTCTGTTTTCTGGAAATTACATGAGGGTGGAAAACCTTCCACACATGTTCATTTATTTGCTGTGGAATTTGCTTAATCCTCTTAAGAGCATTTAGAATGACAACCTTCTTAAATTAGCATCTTTGCCCGAGAGACCTTTCCAGGCACATGCGCCGAAACCTAGGACAACCCAGAAGCAAAATCAAAACCGTTTCAGCTGCACAGCACCTCAGAATCTGTCCAGTTTGAGAATCAAGGATTTTTTCTCCACACACTTTTCCTCCTCTGCCCAAATTAATCAGCCTCTGCTGCTCTTGTATAATGAGTATCGTATGACTCATCTTCTCTGCCTGTAAAATGGAAATACTAAATACTTCTACCCAATAAAATGTCAAAGAACTAACCCCTAAAATTATATATATTAAAAAAGAAAACCAGGGCTTTATGCTGTCCAGGGATATGAATCAATTATTTAATGTATCAATTGTTACTAGAATAAACTTTTCAAAATGTAACAGCTCCTCAGAAAACTTCAACTACTATTCAATAAAAAATCACAGAAAATTTCTGAAAAGGATTTAAAGGAAAATCATTTTTAACTGAATCATATTCTAGGCACACTGAATAAATTCTCTTTAGAGAACTCCTGCTTTTTTTTAGTAAATGACCCATAAAAATACACCGAGCATTAATCAGTAAATCTTCATTCTTTATTTTTAAAATTCTTAAGGCATGCTATTTTTTTTAAACCAAATGAGGAGGTATTCGCAAGCCAATGGACAACGGAATTACCTAAGAAGACATTATAAAGCAGCAATTTGCCAAGCATTCTGCCTGAGAGTCACTGTACCATCTCATTTTGACCTGACCACTTGTAGGTGAGCTCCATCAGCCCATTTAACACATGAAGAAACTGAGGCTATGGGTGGTCATGTTTTCAGTACCTGGTGGAGCCAGGATCCAAACCCGGATCTTTGTCTATAGAGCCTGTGCCTTTACCAGATCACACTACATTTCTCACTCTTCAAATGCTCTCAGTCCCCGAGGTAACACACCTTCCTTGCATTTCTAGGAGTTTTAGGAAGTACTGAATTACAAGGACTGAGCAGACATTTGTGTGGGCTAATTTTTAATTTTCTGGTTTTCCTGACTCAGTTCAGGCTGAATTCATATTACTTACGAGGAGAAGACCTGAGGCAGAAGAGACAGGGGAAGATAAGCCAGACATAAACAATTTCAAGAGATCCACTTCATCAAGGAAGCAAAGTATTAAATAAACCACTTAAGCAACACGCTTGTCAATAAACCTTGGTGTCCTTGTCTCAGCCTGAAGGAGGGTAAGCTCTACAGCCGGTCTTCCTTCCTGCCACTTACCCTGGATGATCTTGGTTCCCTCACCTGTGACACGTGTGTTCTCCTGGGACTCTTTGTGGAGATTAAATGATAAAACTATATGCAAAGGGGCTACTTCATTGCCAGACAGTAGGCACTAAACAAATAATACAATTATTTTGTTTCATGAAAATGGGAGGCAAGTCTCCCAATTAAACATTCCTGATAGAATCCCAACAAGCACTTTAATTTATCTGCCAGAAAGTGTAAAATTGCATTTCTTTTTTGAAGGCTGTATCCATTCTCCCTACTTTTTACCAATCCTGGCTGTTATCCTGAAGATCTATTCCCAGAACTTGGCATCCATCTCCCATATGTAAATCCTTTAAGTTTGAAATTATGATGAAGCTTGGGCACATAAAGATTCACACCATAATTCACAGAATAAACAAAGACCACAGGAACAGGGCCGTCTCCAGACCCCACGTGCTCAGGACAGGCTCCAAACTTCACAAAATCAGATGCATGCTGTTTGAACAGAAAGAAATTTGAATGTGTTCAAGGAGGCTGACAGAACACTGGCCGGCTCACGAGACGACTCCTTCGCCCCCTCATCTGACCTAAGTCATCTAACACAGTTATCCGTTGATCTCTAACTAAAACTAGAACACGGGTAGGGTTGGAAAGTAACATTTTTTCCTACAATATATGCATATTGTCAACTAAAAATTGGCACTTGTCTTCTGCCTCTGATTTGATTGTCATGAGCCACTGCAGCTGCTGACCTTCAACACCCTCTGAAAATAGTTAAGGGTGGAGATCAGGAATGGGGTGCTCTGTGCTCTTGGAAAATGGGCAGAAAAGCCTTCAGATAGTTAGACATTTTCAGGAAATCTTATGAGCCCAAATTCTTGCATCTCCTCCTATCTAGAAAAGCACTAAAATCATTAACAGAGACACCTGCTCCTCGATAAGCTGCAGCCTCTGCCTAAACGTGTACTGGACCACACAGCCACCTTCACTGAAATCTCATATAATGCTGAGCTCCCCCTCCTCTTCAGAGCAGTTCATCCGAGCTCTCGGCGATGCTGTCACCTGGGCTCTGGTCCTCGTTTTGCCCCAGATAAACCTTAACCCACATCTCTCACATTGTGTGGTTTATCGACAGTACCACAAAAATTAAGCTTACATACTTGAACTCATAGTAAACATTCAGTATCAAATATTTCTTGACTTAAATTCCTTTTTAAAAGTAAATAATCATTCCATTTCTTAAACATAACATCTTTAAATATAAATTAACAGATATTTGTGAATCTTAGGAAAATATATTCTAGAAAAAATTTTAGCTAATTAAAAAAAACTATTGTGTGGAGCTTTAGAATTTCAAAAGTGGAGGAGAATAGTATTGTAACTCAAGTTCTTGTTTTAAATGCAGAGATCCTGAGGCCTCAAAAGTCATATCAATTTGCCTGATTTTATACACTTTCCTTTAACAGGAAACCTAGAACTAAGTTCCTGGTCTTTGAGAAGCCAAGACTTGCTCTGCTGGTGCAGGGCTGAATCTGATGAAAATGGGTGGTGAGAAAGAACCAGAATGCGGTGGCCTGGGCGAGGCAGCGGAGGAAAGGAGGGTCTCACCTGGTCGTGGGTGAGAAATAGGCTCCCACAGTGCCGGTGTGATGGGCATCCCTCAAGTGCCTAAAAACTACTATTTAGCACACCTGCCACCGAAACGCACACGAGCTAGAAGGCTGACCAGGAGGCTTCCTCAGTGACACAACAAGCTATTTTCACGTTAACTCTAAAACTACAGGAAGAGAAAGAATAGAAAACTGATATTAATTATTAAAAATTTACACCAAGAACCAAGGAATTTCCAGGAGAAATAAAAAGACTTGTTGGACATTTCATTATGTGACCTTACTGCCAATTCAGTTGTCTTAAATGTTGTGCTATAAAATATATTGTCCTTTGTTGTTCCAAATCACATTTGAAAGAAATAATGTTTCTTAAGGGTGTTTCTGGAATTTTCTTCTATTTTCTAACACCAAATCTCAGACCTTTAAAAAAATGGGGGTTTGGCATTTCGTCCACTGTTCTCTAGGCAATTTGTAGTTCCTTCAATGAACAAGGGGGGAATCACACAGAAAAGCATTTGAGCATCAGGCTGCTTACATTTCCTCCGGAAGTCTTGGAAAATAACATGGAAATGAACAGCAGGAAAGAAACCTGGCGGGAGGGTCACTGGCTAGAAGGTGAGAACAAATGTGTTCTCCAACGTGCTCTGGTAGCCACTAGTTTAAATGAACCGAGCAATTGTTCCAGCATACACGCACCTCTACGTGAAAATCTCAACGGTTACCAGCCGCTCAGTGCAGCCCGAAGCAACGGACGGACTGCGGAGGCCCCCGGCGGCTCATCGAGGTGCCTTACACCACGTGCAGGATGAGTGCTGCCTCCCCGCCCCCTCCCTCCCCTCCCCTCGAGGGAGATGGCCGGTCCTGAGCTGAGCTTACCTCATAGCAAGCTGTCTCTCAGCCCTCTGTCTAAAGCAAGATAAAAGCAGGAAAGCTACCAGGGACTTCACAGAACCATCCCAAAAGGGAACTGAAGCACCTTTCTTCCCTCCTGTCTGCTGCCTGGAATGTGGCCTGATGGTTGACCCTCAGGCAGACACTTTGGGCCATCAGGTTGACGGGCTGAAAGCAACAGGCATCTGGTTCTCTGACCCTGGGGCCTTCATGCCAACCAGCCCTGCGGTGCTGATTGCTTGACTTCTTTATGTAAGAGGGAAATTCAAGTTTAGCATGTGTAAGCCACTGCTGTTATCTGGGGAACTAGGTATTGTATATTGCCACGGTAAGTCCTAATAATAAAGTTAAAATTCACCAAAAACTATTTACCAGATAGTTAATAAATGATAAAGAGATCTTGATTTTTGTTTTAATGCTATGAAATGTAACTCAAGTTTCAGCATATGCCAGTAAAACAAGACACTGTGGAGAATAAGCAAAACAGAGATTGTAGAACAGAGACCCAAAACATCCTCTTCTCCAAGGCATAGGAGGACAGCCGTGACTCTACGTGCCAAGGCTGGAGTCACATGGGCTCCCTGTTTTCCTTGTCTTGGGTTGTGTTTTGTTTCCAGCCTTGAGAAAAATGGATAAGACTGCTGGTCAAATCATTTCAGGACCGGCTTCCATCGTGTAGAACCCCTGTCTCTTCCTTTCCTCTGCCTCCTGGAATGTTCTGACACAATTAATCAGTCCAGCCTTCTAAATTGAGTAAATGGAGCTCAATCAATCTGGTTTTAGACAGAGTTAAGAAATAGACATTTAAAAGCATAACTAGGAAATCTTTTCTCCCAGAGGTCATTGCACAGAAGAAATAGGACAATATCTGTGAATCACTCTGTTAACACTAAGTACAATACAAACAATAGTAGTACTGATTCTATGTCACATTCATCAAAAAAGGAAAACAGAACAGTTTTCTACCAGAAGGAGAAGGTGCTTTGCAATTTTCTGTCTCTTTAATTCTTCAAAAGTTTCTATAAAATTGATGTCTTTAAAACAATCAATGCACATTAGGGACTAATTTTAATTCCTTCATCTTCCCCTGTTTAACAGATATCAAGAATGATACCATTTCTAGATATTTTATTTAGGAAAGCCTTCGGTATACATGAGGCACAGAGCATGACAAATTGTCAGTATCACTCAGGATAGGAAACCCATGTTTGATACCCGTAGTTGAAGACATGAAGAAGATGCCTGGCATGTCCCACTGACCTTTCAAGCTATTCTTTTTCAAACATTTGTTTCTTCTTGGTCCAGAACAGACCCGCATTTGTTGATGTGAGACTCTTTAAGTGAAAAGGTCAACCCATCATTACCACTTTAGAGACTGAAATCTTACCCTCCCCATCCATGTGGACATAGCATCCTTACTGATTCCTAACATGAAAAATGACCACTGATGACATCTCTGGAAGCTTCAATGCAGAGGTTCTCTGCTGCAGTGAGGAGGAAAGAGCCGTGTGCTTCAAGATGTACTTACTGTCTGTAGCTCACTTAGCAAGACACAGCAACTTGTCTAACCTAAAGCTTAAAAGTGGAAAATAGAGACAACATCCATGGCAAAGGGCTTTCAGAGGCTAATTCCTTGACCCCACTTCATCCCTTCTCATGAGCCTTGGGCAATACCTTGAGAAAGGCAGCAACATGGTACCCAACTCATCAAAAAGCTGCACCTCCTACTAATCGACAGTAAAGCAAGTGTCATCTGGCTCAACAGATCTCCCTGTGTCTCTACAGTGTACATCTACTTTTTCTTTATTTTCTCCTTTGGGGGACACTCCTTTTTTGAAAATCCCCCTCCCTGCAGTAGAAGATCTTAGTTTCCCAATCAGAATGCAGGCTTGAAGGGGGGACAACAGAGCTGACAAAACATAGATCAGTATTTATTCCTTGATATATTTTTGGCACATGGACTAAAGATCATTGGGTCAGTTGGACATCAAGATCATATCTAATTTACACAATTGTCAACTGTCATTTTACTACAAGCTCCTGAAACAGTCACGTGGTCACTAGGTTTTTTCCTTCCCTTGACCCATGGATTCGATGATTTCTCCCCAGACACAATAGCTTTTTGAAAACAAGTCTGTTTCACCTTTTGCTTTTAAGCTAAACTTGCGTGCTTGACCCTGACTTCACTCTAACATTCACAGAAAGCTATCCAAGGACAACCACATTTGACATCATCTCTAGATGTCTTGAGTACACTGCTGAGCTATTTCTTCCAGATCATTAAAATATATATGCACATTATGCTGTGGTCCTCTCCAATTTGTGGTGTTTTCAGTAATCATTACCTCCTTGGATACTTTATTACACATTTACTAATTCTTTATCCAATTCAGTTACATTAGTATATAAGATTTCAGAAGAACTTGTTTCTCCAAATGATGATATTTAACATCTATGGTCTATTTTAAATCAAGTAATTCAATAAGGCTGTCAAGAACAGCAGTGAAGTTTGTGTGTGGTGATTGCTGCTTCAGCGTCTCCAGTCCTGCCCCATGATCTTGCAGGTAAACACCTGCATCCTTGTCAATGTCATCACATCAGTCTATTAGGAGCTGAAATTAAACTACCTGGATGCTAATTTTTCTTTTTAAAAACAATAAACTCAATTTCCCCTACTAAGTCTTTATTGTTTTTTTACTGAGGCTCAACACTTTTTCTAATATATATATTTGGTGGGGAGGGGGGCAGAGCCCTGAAAGCCTGCAGACAGCACCCACCCTATAAGAGTAACCAGAGGAGGCCGTGGATGTTGTGTGAGTTCAGCCACTGAGCACGAGCACCTTTTGTCCCTCCAACTGTTCTGCCTCCATTGCTGACAGTACTGAAGGTCACTGCCTCTTGTAAAGTTCTACAACATTACAGTTCATATATTTTTAAAAGGTATAAAATTGTGAAAGTCGTCTGCTGTTTGTGTAAAATGGGGGTACTTGCCTTTGCTCATTTCAGGCTAAACTAACTCCAGAAGGACACACACACACACATACACACAAACACACACACACACACACACACACACACACACACACGCAGTTCTGAATGCCCCCAAGGAAAAGTTTGAAAGGCTTCGGGAGAGTGGTGGCACTCAAACCTTTGGAATTTTGAGCTCTGTGAAAGCATCACTTATTCAGAAATTAAGCAACATAATTCTAGAGGAAGAGAATCAGAATCACCCACAAGATAATTACCAGAATTTTTTTAAAGAAACTATCGTCCCTAAAATCCAATGATTATTCAAATATTCATGGAAAGAAAATAGTTCAGTAATATCAAGCAATAATTTCTACAGTATTGCTGATTAGCCTTCAGCCCCAACCAAAGGACATAGAAATGAGACACCTGGAGATAAAGAGATGGAAGAGAGGTATTAAAACAACAAGAATATAAAAGAAGTAGTGACCTTATGGAAACCTGCAAATTTTCCTTGAAATAATTACTTGGTTAAAGGAACTCACACGTGAGTATCTGGAAATGCAGCAAGAGGAAATCTAGCAGGGTAAAGGAGCAGAAGCAGGCCTCAGTTTTCTCCGAGGCTGCTCCTAAATGAAAAAAATTTCCTTGGCTTCCAGAATAGACAACCTGCATGGTTCCCTTAGCAGAAGAGTGAGGAGGAGAGAAACCCGAATGTTTGTGCCAACCATCCTTCGCCAACCCTGTTGGAACACAGAATTTCGGTGTTAAGAGCACTGACCAACCTATAAATATAAGAGAAGGAACAAGCTCTAACAAGTTTTTTGAGCAAAAAGTGCTTTTAGCTTTAAACCTACTCTAGGAAACATGCTGAGAAATCATGGTAAGTGCTTGAGTTGTAGCCTTGCTGTTTAGGTTAGATAAAGGAATGCTTCCCCACATGTACCATTTTGGGAACGGAATCTGTGTGGAAGCCTCCTTCATCTAGGTTTTTGGAAACCCAGTGTTTCTGGCCACGGGAAATTAAGCTGGTTACATATCTGAAGGGAGGCAAAAACTCCAGGGCGCTTTTCCATTGCAAACCGCTTTTACCTGAGACCGGCTTTAAGAATCATGCTGAGAAATCAGAGTGTTTCTACATGTCACTCTACCTCTTATGCTGGATGAAAGAACGCCTCTCCACATGCTCACTTCTGACATCTCAATCTGTGTGGAAGCCGTTGTAAAACTAGATTTTTGGGAACACAGAGCTTCTGTCTTAGAGCATCTACACTACTTACATATGTAAGGGGAGGCACAAACTCCAACAGGGTTATCTACAGCAAACGACTTTTACTTTGAAACCAGCGTTAAGAAACATTCTAAGAAATCAGAGAATGCGTGTCTAGAAGTCCCTCTGTCTTTTATGCTGGATGAAAGAATGTCTCTCTACATGCTCAATTTTCAGATCTGTATGCATGTGGAGGCCGTCCTTCCAATAGCTTGTTGGGAAACCAGAGTTTCTGGCCTAGGAAAACTACGCTGCTTTCATATATATGGGGATGTACTAGCACCAACTCGGTTTTCCACTGCAAATCACTTTCATTTGAAACCGGCTTTGAGAAACATGCTGAGAAATCAGAGTAAGTGTTTCTGTATGTCACTTAACTTTCAATGCTGGATGAAAGAATGCCTCTCCACATACTCACTTCTGACATCTGAAACTGTGTTGGAGACGTCCTTCACCTACCTTCTTGGAAACCCAGAGTTTCTGGTCTTGGGGAACTACACTACTAGCATATCTAAGGGGAGGCAATGGCTCCAATTCGTTTTTCCACAACAAAACACTTTTACTTTGAAAGCGGCGTTAGGAAATAGGCTGATAAATCAGAGAATGTGTTTCTAAATGTCACTCTGCCTTTTATGCTGGATGAAATAATGACTCTCCACATGCTCTGCTTTCAGGTCTGTATGTGTGTGGAAGCACACCATCACCTAGCTTGTAGGAATCCTAGAGTTTCTGAACTAGGGAAACTCCGCTGCTTTCATATATATGGGGATGATTAGTACCAACTCGGTTTTCCACAGCAAACCGCTTTTCCTTGAAACCGGCTTTCAGAAACATGCTGAGAAATCAGAGTGTTTCTAAATGTCACTAAACCTTTAATGCTGGAAGATAGAATGCCTCAGCACATGGTCAATTCTGACATAAGTATGTGTGTTGGAGCCGTCCTTCACCTAACTTCTTCGAAAGCCAGAGTCTCTGGTCGGGGGACCAACGCAACTTAAATATCCAAGGGGGAGCACTCGCTGTAATTGTATTTTCCACTGAAAACTACTATTACCTTGAAACCGGCGCTTGGAAACATGAGAGAAATCAGAGAATGCGTTTCTACATTTCACTCTGCCTTTTAAGATGGATAAAAGAATGCCTCCACACATGTCAAATTCTGAGGGTTGAATGTGTGTCAAAACTGTCAATCACCTAGCTTGAAGGGAAGACAAAGTTTTCTTTGAGTGGGTAACTGGAATACATACATATATATGGGGGGATACGAGCTCCAACATGGTTTTACAGTGAAAATTACATGAACTTCATACCGGCACTAAAAAACCATACAGGAAATCAGAGTAAGTCTTTCAAATGCTATCCATTTCTTCTATGCTAGAAGAATGAACGCCTCTCCACAGCTAATTTCTGAGAGTTGAATGTGTCTGAAAGCAATCAATTAAATATTTTGTTGAGAAAACACAGTTTCTTTTGAGTGGGGAACCACACCACAGATATATCTAAGGGGAAGACTATCTACAATTTGGTTTTACACTGAAACTGCATGAAATTCAAACCAGCAATAGGAAAACAGACTGAGAAACCAGAGCATGTGTTTCAACTACAAACCATTCCCTTTATGCTAGATGAATGAAAGATTCTCCACAAGCAAAATTCTGAGAGTTAAGTGTGTGTGAAAGCCACCAATCACATAGCTTGTAGGGAAAACACAGATCCTTTTCAGTTGGAAAATTCACTACTTACATATATATGGACAGGTACAAGCCCCAAGTTGGTTTTAGAGTAAAAACTGCATGAAATTCAAACCGGCACTAGGAAAACATACTGAAAAACAAGAATAATTCTTACTATAGAAATCACTCCCCTTAGGCTAGATGAACGAACATCTCTACATGCTCAATTCTGACAGTTAAGAGAGTGGGAAGCCATAAATCCCCTAGCTTGTAAGGAACATGTTTTTTTCAGTGGGTATCTACACTATGTATGTATATATGTGGAGGAACAACTTCCAACACTGTTTTACAGAGAAAATTCAATGAAACTCAAACCGGCACTAGGACACAAAACGAGAAAATAGAGTAAGTGTATCCACAGCAACCCATTCCTTTTAAGCTAGATGAATGAATGTCTCACCACAAGCTCAATTCTGAGAGTTAAGGGTGTGTGAAAGCTGACATCACCTAGCTAGTTGGGAACACACACTTTCTTTTGAGTGGGAAAATACACAACAGACATAAACATGTGGAGACACTAGTTCCAACACGGTTTAACAGTGAGAACTGCAAGAACTTAAAACCGGCAATAAGAAACATACTTAGAAACGAGAGTAAGAGTTTCAACTTCAAACAATACCATTTATGTTAGATGAAGGAACGTCCCCCCACATGAACAATTCAGGGTAAAATCGAGTTGCAGCTATTACATCCCCATAAACGTATATAGTTTAGTTTTAAACTGAAAAGAAAGTTTGTTTCCAAACAAGGTCGGTTATTGAAGGCATTCACACACACTTAACACTCAGAATGGAGCATGTGGATGCAAGATCATTCTCCTAGATTAAAGGCAATCGTTTGAAGAGGACACAATTACTCCCGGTTTTCAGAACACTTCCTAGTGCCTGTTTGAAGATACTGCAGTTTTCAAAGTAAAACAGACTTGGAGCAGGAACTTCCCCATATAAATGTATGAAGTTGAGTTTCCAACTGCAAAAAAAAAATTGTGCTTCAAACAAGCTAGGTGAAGGACGGCTTTCACACACAATTATCTCTCAGAACTGAGCAAGTGGAGAGACGTTCGTTCCACCAGCACAAAGGTAACGGGTTGTAGGAGAAACACTTAGACTGGGTTCTCAGTCGGTTTCCTAGTGCCGGGTTGAAGTTCCAGCAAATTTCTCTGTAAAAGAGTGTTGGAGCTAGTACCTCCCCAAATATATGTATGAAGCCGCGTTTCCAACTGGAAAGAAACTTTCTTTTCCAAACAAGGTAGGTGAAGGTCGGCATATACAGACAATTATATCTCAGAATTCAGCATGTGGAGAGACGTTCGTTCATCAAGAACAAAGGGAACGTGTTGTAGGAGAAATATTTACTCTGGTTTCTCAGTCTGTTTCCTAGTGCCGATTTGAAGTTCCAGCAGTTTCCAATATAGAGACGATTTGGAGATAGTACCTCCCATATATATTTATATAGATGAGTTTCCAACTGAAAAGAAACTTTGTATCCCCAACAAGATAGGTTAAGTTCGTCTTTCACACACACTAATCTCTCAGAATAGAGCAGGTAGAGACACGTTCGTTTATCTAGAAAAAAGGGAACCGGTGGCAGGAGAAACACGTTCTCTGGTTTCTTAGTCTGTTTCCAGGTGGCGATTTGAAGTTCCTGCAGTTTTCACTATAAAATAGCTTTGGAGCTTGTACCTCCCCATATATATGTATGTAGAAGAGTTTCCAACTGAAAAGGAACCTTATGCTCTCAACAAGCGATGAGAAGGAATGCTTTGACACACACTTTAATCTTATAACTAAGCAAGGGGACAGACTTTCGTTCAGGTAGCACAAAGGAAACAGTTGGCAGTAGAAAACCTTACTCAGGTTTCTCAATCTGTTTCCTACTACCATTTGAATTTTCCTGCAGCATTTACTGAAAAACAGAGTTGGAACCTGTACCTCCACAAATATATGCAGATAGAGGACATTGAAACTAAAAAGAAACTTGTTCTTCCATTGAAGCTAGGTGAAGGACGGATTACACACACATTTATCTCTCAGAACTGAGCATGTGGAGAGACGTTCGTTCATCTAGCACAAAGGGAACGGGTTGCAGGGGAAACACTAACTGTGGATTCTCAGTCTGTTTCCTAGTGCCGGTTTCAAGTTTCTGCAGTTTTCACTGTAAAAGCGAGTTAGAGCTTGTACCTCGCAATATATATGTGTGGAGTAGAGTTGGCAACTGAAAGGAAACTATGTGTTCCCTTCAAGCTAGTTGAAGGACGGCTTCCATACACACTTACATCTCAGAACTGAACATGTGGAGAGACTTTCGTTCATCCAGCACAAAGGGAACGGGTTGCAGGAGAAACCCTTACTCTGGTTTCTCAGTCTGTTTCCTAATGCCGGTATGAAGTCCCTGCCGTTTTCACTGTAAAACCGAGTTGCAGCTTGTACCTCCCCATATATATGTATGGAGTGGAGTTTGCCACTGAAAAGAAACTTTGTGTTCCCTTCAAGCTAGGTGAAGGACGGCTTTCACACACACTTATCTCTCAGAACTGAGCATGTGGAGAGACTTTCGTTCATCCAGCACAAAGGGAACGAACGGGTTGCAGGAGAAACCCTTACTCTGGTTTCTCAGTCTGTTTCCTAGTGCCGGTTTGAAGTCCCTGCCGTTTTCACTGTAAAACCGAGTTGCAGCTTCTACCTCCCCATATATATGTATGGAGTGGAGTTTGCCACTGAAAAGAAACTTTGTGTTCCCTTCAAGCTAGGTGAAGGACGGCTTTCACACACACTTATCTCTCAGAACTGAGCATGTGGAGAGACGTTCGTTCATCCAGCACAAAGGGAACGGGCTGCAGGAGAAACCCTTACTCTGGTTTCTCAGTCTGTTTCCTAGTGCCGGTTTGAAGTGCCTGCCGTTTTCACTGTAAAACCGAGTTGCAGCTTGTTCCTCCCCATATATATGTATGGAGTGGAGTTTGCCACTGAAAAGAAACTTTGTGTTCCCTTCAAGCTAGGTGAAGGACGGCTTTCACACACACTTATCTCTCAGAACTGAGCATGTGGAGAGACGTTCGTTCATCCAGCACAAAGGGAACGGGCTGCAGCAAAAACCCTTACTCTGGTTTCTCAGTCTGTTTCCTAATGCCGGTTTGAAGTGCCTGCCGTTTTACTGTAAAATCGAGTTGCAGCTTCTACCTCCCCATATATATGTATGGAGTGGAGTTTACCATTGAAAAGAAACTTTGTGTTCCCTTCAAGCTAGGTGAAGGACGGCTTTCACACACACTTATATCTCAGAACTGAGCATGTGGAGAGACGTTCGTTCATCCAGCACAAAGGGAACGGGTTGCAGGAGAAACCCTTACTCTGGTTTCTCAGTCTGTTTCCTAGTGCCGGTTTGAAGTGCCTGCAGTTTTCACTGTAAAACCGAGTTGGAGCTTGTACCTCCCCATATATATGTATGGAGTGGAGTTTGCAACTGAAAAGAAACTTTGTGTTCCCTTCAAGCTAGGTGGAGGACGGCTTTCACACACACTTATCTCTCAGAACTGAGCATGTGGAGAGACGTTCGTTCATCCAGCACAAAGGGAACGGGTTGCAAGAGAAACCCTTACTCTGGTTTCACAGTCTGTTTCCTAATGCCGGTTTGAAGTGCCTGCCGATTTCACTGTAAAACCGAGTTGGAGCTTTTACATCCCCATATATATGTATGGATTGGGGTTTGCAACTGAAAAGAAACTTTGTGTTCCCTTCAAGCTAGGTGAAGGACGGCTTTCACACACACTTATCTCTCAGAACTGAGCATGTGGAGAGACGTTCGTTCATCCAGCACAAAGGGAACGGGTTGCAGGGGAAACCCTTACTCTGGTTTCTCAGTCTGTTTCCTAGTGCCGGTTTGAAGTGCCTGCCGTTTTCATTGTAGAACCGAGTTGCAGCTTGTTCCTCCCCATATATATGTATGGAGTGTAGTTTGCCACTGAAAAGAAAATTTGTGTTCCCTTCAAGCTAGGTGAAGGGCGGCTTTCACACACACTTATCTCTCAGAACTGAGCATGTGGAGAGACGTTCGTTCATCCAGCACAAAGGGAACGGGTTGCAGGAGAAACCCTTACTCTGGTTTCTCAGACTGTTTTCCAGTGCCGGTTTGAAGTGCCAACCGTTTTCACTGTAAAACCGTGTTGCAGCTTCTACCTCCCCATATATATGTATGGAGTGGAGTTTGCCACTGAAAAGAAACTTTGTGTTCCCTTCAAGCTAGGTGAAGGACGGCTTTCACACACACTTATCACTCAGAACTGAGCATGTGGAGAGACGTTCGTTCATCCAGCACAAACGGAACGGGCTGCTGGAGAAACCCTTACTCTGGTTTCTCAGACTGTTTTCCAGTGCCGGTTTGAAGTGCCTACAGTTTTCACTGTAAAACCGTGTTGCAGCTTCTACCTCCCCATATATATGTATGGAGTGGAGTTTGCCACTGAAAAGAAACTTTGTGTTCCCTTCAAGCTAGGTGAAGGACGGCTTTCACACACACGTATCTCTCAGAACTGAGCATGTGGAGAGACGTTCGTTCATCCAGCACAAATAGAACGGGTTGCAGGAGAAACCCTTTCTCTGGTTTCTCAGTCTGTTTCCTAGTGCCGGTTTGAAGTCCCTGCCGTTTTCACTGTAAAACCGAGTTGCAGCTTGTACCTCCCCATATATATGTATGGACTGGCGTTTGCCACTGAAAAGAAACTTTGTGTTCCCTTCAAGCTAGGTGAAGGACGGCTTTCACACACACTTATCTCTCAGAACTGAGCATGTGGAGAGACTTTCGATCATCCAGCACAAAGGGAACGAACGGGTTGCAGGAGAAACCCTTACTCTGGTTTCTCAGTCTGATTCCTAGTGCCGGTTTGAAGTCCCTGCCGTTTTCACTGTAAAACCGAGTTGCAGCTTCTACCTCCCCATATATATGTATGAAGTGGATTTTGCCACTGAAAAGAAACTTTGTGTTCCCTTCAAGCTAGGTGAAGGACGGCTTTCACACACACATATCTCTCAGAACTGAGCATGTGGAGAGACGTTCGTTCATCCAGCACAAAGGGAACGGGTTGCAGGAGAAACCCTTACTCTGGTTTCTCAGTCTGTTTCCTAGTGCCGGTTTGAAGTCCCTGCCGTTTTCACTGTAAAACCGAGTTGCAGCTTCTACCTCCCCATATATATGAATGAAGTGGAGTTTGCCACTGAAAAGAAACTTTGTGTTCCCTTCAAGCTAGGTGAAGGACGGCTTTCACACACACATATCTCTCAGAACTGAGCATGTGGAGAGACGTTCGTTCATCCAGCACAAAGGGAACGGGTTGCAGGAGAAACCCTTACTCTGGTTTCTCAGTCTGTTTCCTAGTGCCGGTTTGAAGTGCCTGCCGTTTTCATTGTAAAACCGAGTTGCAGCTTGTTCCTCCCCATATATATGTATGGAGTGGAGTTTGCCACTGAAAAGAAAATTTGTGTTCCCTTCAAGCTAGGTGAAGGACGGCTTTCACACACACTTATCTCTCAGAACTGAGCATGTGGAGAGACGTTCGTTCATCCAGCACAAATGGAACGGGTTGCAGGAGAAACCCTTACTCTGGTTTCTCAGTCTGTTTCCTAGTGCCGGTTTGAAGTGCCTGCCGTTTTCATTGTAAAACCGAGTTGCAGCTTGTTCCTCCCCATATATATGTATGGATTGGAGTTTGCCACTGAAAAGAAAATTTGTGTTCCCTTCAAGCTAGGTGAAGGACGGCTTTCACACACACTTATCTCTCAGAACTGAGCATGTGGAGAGACGTTCGTTCATCCAGCACAAAGGGAACGGGTAGCAGGAGAAACCCTTACTCTGGTTTCTCAGTCTGTTTCCTAGTGCCGGTTTGAAGTGCCTGCCGTTTTCACTGTAAAACCGAGTTGCAGCTTGTTCCTCCCCATATATATGTATGGAGTGCAGTTTGCCACTGAAAAGAAACTTTGTGTTCCCTTCAAGCTAGGTGAAGGACGACTTTCACACACACTTATATCTCAGAACTGAACATGTGGAGAGACGTTCGTTCATCCAGCACAAATGGAACGGGTTGCAGGAGAAACCCTTACTCTGGTTTCTCAGTCTGTTTCCTAGTGCCGGTTTGAAGTGCCTGCAGCTTTCACTGTAAAACCGAGTTGGAGCTTGTACTTCCCCATATATATGTATGGAGTGGAGTTTGCAAGTGAAAAGAAACTTTGTGTTCCCTTCAAGCTAGGTGAAGGACGGCTTTCACACACACTTATCTCTCAGAACTGAGCATGTGGAGAGACGTTCGTTCATCCAGCACAAAGGGAACGGGTTGCAGGAGAAACCCTTACTCTGGTTTCTCAGTCTGTTTCCTAATGCCGGTTTGAAGTGCCTACCGTTTTCACTGTAAAACCGAGTTGGAGCTTGTACCACCCCATATATATTTATGGAGTGGTGTTTGCCACTGAAAAGAAACTTTGTGTTCCCTTCAAGCTAGGTGAAGGACGGCTTTCACACACACTTATCTCTCAGAACTGAGCATGTGGAGAGACGTTCGTTCATCCAGCACAAAGGAAACGGGTTGCAGGAGAAACCCTTACTCTGGTTTCTCAGTCTGTTTCCTAGTGCCGGTTTGAAGTGCCTGCCCTTTTCACTGTAAAACCGAGTTGGAGCTTGTACCTCCCCATATATATGTATGGAGTGGAGTTTGCAACTGAAAAGAAACTTTGTGTTCCCTTCAAGCTAGGTGAAGGACGGCTTTCACACACACTTATCTCTCAGAACTGAGCATGTGGAGAGACGTTCGTTCATCCAGCACAAAGGGAACGGGTTGCAGGAGAAATCCTTACTCTGCTTTCTCAGTCTGTTTCCTAGTGCCGGTTTGAAGTGCCTGCCGTTTTCACTGTAAAACCGTGTTGGAGCTTGAACCTCCCCATATATATGGATGGAGTGGAGTTTGCCACTGAAAAGAAACTTTGTGTTCCCTTCAAGCTAGGTGAAGGACGGCTTTCACACACACTTATCTCTCACAACTGAGCATATGGAGAGACGTTCTTTCATGTAGCACAAAGGGAACGGGTTGCCGGAGAAACACATACTGTGGTTTCTCAGTCTGTTTCTTAGTACCGCTATGATTTTCCTGCAGTTGTCACTGTAAAACCGAGTTGGACCTTGTACCTACCCATATATATGTATGGAGTGGAGTTTGCAACTGAAAAGAAACTTTGTGTTCCCTTCAAGCTAGGTGAAGGACGGCTTTCACACACACTTTTCTCTCAGAACTGAGCATGTGGAGAGACGTTCGTTCATCCAGCACAAAGGGAACGGGTTGCAGGAGAAACCCTTACTCTGGTTTCTCAGACTGTTTTCCAGTGCCGGTTTGAAGTGCCTACCGTTTTCACTGTAAAACCGTGTTGCAGCTTCTACCTCCCCATATATATGTATGGAGTGGAGTTTGCCACTGAAAAGAAACTTTGTGTTCCCTTCAAGCTAGGTGAAGGACGGCTTTCTCACACACTTATCTCTCAGAACTGAGCATGTGGAGAGACGTTCGTTCATCCAGCACAAAGGGAACGGGTTGCAGGAGAAACCCTTACTCTGGTTTCTCAGTCTGTTTCCTAGTGCCGGTTTGAAGTGCCTGCCCTTTTCACGTAAAACCGAGTTGCAGCTTCTAGCCCCCCATATATATTTATGGAGTGGAGTTTGCAACTGAAAAGAAACTTTGTGTTCCCTTCAAGCTAGGTGAAGGACGGCTTTCACACACACTTGTCTCTCAGAACTGAGCATGTGGAGAGACGTTCGTTCATCCAGCACAAAGGGAACGGGTTGCAGGAGAAACCTTTACTCTGGTTTCTCAGTCTGTTTCCTAGTGCCGGTTTGAAGTGCCTGCCGTTTTCACTGTAAAACCGAGTTGGAGCTTGGACCTCCCCATATATATGTATGGAGTGGAGTTTGCAACTGAAAAGAAACTTTGTGTTCCCTTCAAGCTAGGTGAAGGACGGCTTTCACACACACTTATCTCTCAGAACTGAGCATGTGGAGAGACGTTCGTTCATCCAGCACAAACGGAACGGTTTGCAGGAGAAACACTTACTCTGGTATCTCAGGCTGTTTCCTAGTGCCGGTTTGAAGTGCCTGCCGTTTTCACTGTAAAACCGAGTTGGAGCTTGTTCCTCCCCATGTATATGTATAGAGTGAACTTTGCAACTGGAAAGAAACTTTGTGTTCCCTTTAAGCTAGGTGAACGACGGCTTTCACACACACTTATATCTCAGAACTGAGCATGTGGAGAGACGTTCTTTCATCCAGAACAAAGGAAACGGGTTGCAGGAGAAACCATTACTCTGGTTTCTCAGTCTGTTTCCTAGTGCCGGTTTGAAGTGCCTGCCGTTTTCACTGTAAAACTGAGTTGTAGCTTGGACCTCCCCATATATATGTATGGAGTGGATTTTGCAACTGAAAAGAAACATTGTGTTCCCTTCAAGCTAGGTGAAGGACGGTTTCACACACACTTATCTCTCAGAACTGAGCATGTGGAGAGACGTTCTATCATCCAGCACAAAGGGAACAGGGTGCAGGAGAAACCCTTACTCTGGATTCTCAGTCTGTTTCCTAGTGCCGGTTTGAAGTGCCTGCCGTTTTCACTGTAAAACAGAGTTGGAGCTTGGACTTCCCCATATATATGTATGGAGTGGAGTTTGCAACTGAAAAGAAACTTTGTGTTCCCTTCAAGCTAGGTGAAGGACGGCTTTCGCACACACTTATCTCTCAGAACTGAGCATGTGGAGAGTCGTTCGTTCATCCAGCACAAAGGGAATGGGTTGTAGGAGAAACCCTTACTCTGGTTTCTCAGTCTGTTTCCTAGTGCCGGTTTGAAGTGCCTGCCGTTTTCACTGTAAAACCGAGTTAGAACTTGGACCTCCCCATATGTATGTATGGAGTGGAGTTTGTAACTGAAAAGAAACTTTGTGTTCCCTTCAAGCTAGGTGAAGGACGGCTTTCACACACACTTCTCTCTCAGAACTGAGCATGTGGAGAGACGTTCGTTCATCCAGCAGAAAGGGAACAGGTTGCAGGGGATACCCTTACTCTGGTTTCTCAGTCTGTTTCCTAGTGCCGGTTTGAAGTGCCTGCCGTTTTCACTGTAAAACCGAGTTGGAGCTTGGACCTCCCCATATATATGTATGGAGTGGAGTTTGCAACTGAAAAGAAACTTTGTGTTCCCTTCAAGCTAGGTGAAGGACGGCTTTCACACACACTTATCTCTCAGAACTGAGCATGTGAAGAGTCGTTCGTTCATCCAGCACAAAGGGAACGGGTTGTAGGAGCAACCCTTACTCTGGTTTCTCCGTCTGTTTCCTAGTGCCGGTTTGAAGTGCGTGCCGTTTTCACTGTAAAACCGAGTTGGAGATTGTTCCTCCCCATATATATGTATGGAGTGGAGTGTGCAACTGAAAAGAAACTTTGTGTTCCCTTCAAGCTAGGTGAAGGACGGCTTTCACACACACTTATCTCTCAGAACTGAGCATGTTGAGAGACGTTCATTCATCCAGCACAAAGGGAACGGGTTGCAGGAGAAACCCTTACTCTGGTTTCTCAGTCTGTTTCCTAGGGCCGGTTTGAAGTGCCTGCCGTTTTCACTGTAAAACCGAGTTGGGGCTTGTTCTTCCCCATATATATGTATGGAGTGGAGTTTGCAACTGAAAAGAAACTTTGTGTTCCCTTCAAGCTAGTTGAAGGACGGCTTTCACACACACTTATCTCTCAGAACTGAGCATGTGGAGAGACGTTCGTTCATCCAGCACAAAGGGAACGGGTTGCAGGAGAAACCTTTACTCTGGTTTCTCAGTCTGTTTCCTAGTGCCGGTTTGAAGTGCCTGCCGTTTTCACTGTAAAACCGAGTTGGAGCTTGGACCTCCCCATATATATGTATGGAGTGGAGTTTGCAACTGAAAAGAAACTTTGTGTTCCCTTCAAGCTAGGTGAAGGACGGCTTTCACACACACTTTTCTCTCAGAACTGAGCATGTGGAGAGACGTTCGTTCATCCAGCACAAAGGGAACGGGTTGCAGGAGAAACCCTTACTCTGGTTTCTCAGTCTGGTTCCTAGTGCCGATTTGAAGTGCCTGCCGTTTTCACTGTAAAACCGAGTTGGAGCTTGGACCTCCCCATATATATATATGGAGTGGAGTTAGCAACTGAAAAGAAACTTTGTGTTCCCTTCAAGCTAGTTGAAGGACGGCATTCACACACACTTATCTCTCAGAACTGAGCATGTGGAGAGACGTTCGTTCATCCAGCACAAAGGGAACGGGTTGCAGGAGAAACCCTTACTCTGGTTTCTCAGTCTGTTTCCTAGTGCCGGTTTGAAGTGCCTGCCGTTTTCACTGTAAAACCGAGTTGGAGCTTGTTCCTCCCCATATATATGTATGGATTGGAGTTTGCAACTGAAAAGAAACTTTGTGTTCCCTTCAAGATAGGTGAAGGACGGCTTTCACACACACTTATCTCTCAGAACTGAGCATGTGGAGAGACGTTCGTTCATCCAGCACAAAGGGAACGGGTTGCAGGGGAAACCCTTACTCTGGTTTCTCAGTCTGTTTCCTAGTGCCGGTTTGAAGTGCCTGCCGTTTTCACTGTAAAACCGAGTTGGAGCTTGGACCTCCCCATATATATGTATGGAGTGGAGTTTGCAACTGAAAAGAAACTTTGTGTTCCCTTCAAGCTAGGTGAAGGACGGCTTTCACACACACTTATCTCTCAGAAGTGAGCATGTGGAGAGACGTTCGTTCATCCAGCACAAAGGGAACGGGTTGCAGGAGAATCCCTTACTCTGGTTTCTCAGTCTGTTTCCTAGTGCCGGTTTGAAGTGCCTGCCGTTTTCACTGTAAAACCGACTTGGAGCTTGTTCCTCCCCATATATATGTATGGAGTGGAGTTTGCAACTGAAAAGAAACTTTGTGTTCCCTTCAAGCTAGGTGAAGGACGGCTTTCACACACACTTATCTCTCAGAACTGAGCATGTGGAGAGACGTTCTTTCATCCAGCACAAAGGAAACGGGTTGCAGGAGAAACCCTTACTCTGGTTTCTCAGTCTGTTTCCTAGTGCCGGTTTGAAGTGCCTGCCGTTTTCACTGTAAAACCGAGTTGGAGCTTGGACTTCCCCATATATATGTATGGAGTGGAGTTTGCAACTGAAAAGAAACTTTGTGTTCCCTTCAAGCTAGGTGAAGGACGGCTTTCACACACACTTATCTCTCAGAACTGAGCATGTGGAGAGACGTTCGTTCATCCAGCACAAAGGGAACGGGGTGCAGGGGAAACCCTTACTCTGGTTTCTCAGTCTGTTTCCTAGTGCCGGTTTGAAGTGCCTGCCGTTTTCACTGTAAAACCGAGTTGGAGCTTGTTCCTCCCCATATATATGTATGGAGTGGAGTTTGCAACTGAAAAGAAACTTTGTGTTCCCTTCAAGCTAGGTGAAGGACGGCTTTCACACACACTTCTCTCTCAGAACTGAGCATGTGGAGAGACGTTCGTTCATCCAGCACAAAGGGAACGGGTTGCAGGAGAAACCCTTACTCTGGTTTCTCAGTCTGTTTCCTAGTGCCGGTTTGAAGTGCCTGCCGTTTTCACTGTAAAACCGAGTTGGAGCTTGTTCCTCCCCATATATATGTATGGAGTGGAGTTTGCAACTGAAAAGAAACTTTGTGTTCCCTTCAAGCTAGGTGAAGGACGGCTTTCACACACAATTATCTCTCAGAAGTGAGCATGTGGAGAGACGTTCTTTCATCCAGCACAAAGGAAACGGGTTGCAGGAGAAACCCTTACTCTGGTTTCTCAGTCTGTTTCCTAGTGCCGGTTTGAAGTGCCTGCCGTTTTCACTGTAAAACCGAGTTGGAGCTTGGACCTCCCCATATATATATATGGAGTGGAGTTTGCAACTGAAAAGAAACTTTGTGTTCCCTTCAAGCTAGGTGAAGGACGGCTTTCACACACTCTTATCTCTCAGAACTGAGCATGTGGAGAGACGTTCGTTCATCCAGCACAAAGGGAACGGGTTGCAGGAGAAACCCTTACTCTGGCTTCTCAGTCTGTTTCCTAGTGCCGATTTGAAGTGCCTGCCGTTTTCACTGTAAAACCGAGTTGGAGCTTGGACCTCCCCATATATATATATGGAGTGGAGTATGCAACTGAAAAGAAACTTTGTGTTCCCTTCAAGCTAGTTGAATGACGGCATTCACACACACTTATCTCTCTGAACTGAGCATGTGGAGAGACTTTCGTTCATCCAGCACAAAGGGAACGGGTTGCAGGAGAAACCCTTACTCTGGTTTCTCAGTCTGTTTCCTAGTGCCGGTTTGAAGTGCCTGCCGTTTTCACTGTAAAACCGAGTTCGAGCTTGGACTTAGCCATATATATGTATGGAGTGGAGTTTGCAACTGAAAAGAAACTTTGTGTTCCCTTCAAGCTCGTTGAAGGTCGGCTTTCACACACACTTATCTCTCAGAACTGAGCATGTGGAGAGACGTTCGTTCATTCAGCACAAAGGGAACGGGGTGCAGGTGAAACCCTTACTCTGGTTTCTCAGTCTGTTTCCTAGTGCCGGTTTGAAGTGCCTGCCGTTTTCACTGTAAAACCGAGTTGGAACTTGGACCTCCCCATATATATGTATGGAGTGGAGTTTGCAACTGAAAAGAAACTTTGTGTTCCCTTCAAGCTAGGTGAAGGACGGCTTTCACACACACTTATCTCTCAGAAGTGAGCATGTGGAGAGACGTTCGTTCATCCAGCACAAAGGAAACGGGTTGCAGGAGAAACCCTTACTCTGGTTTCTCAGTCTGTTTCCTAGTGCCGGTTTGAAGTGCCTGCCGTTTTCACTGTAAAACCGAGTTGGAGCTTGGACCTCCCCATATATATATATGGAGTGGAGTTTGCAACTGAAAAGAAACTTTGTGTTCCCTTCAAGCTAGGTGAAGGACGGCTTTCACACACTCTTATCTCTCAGAACTGAGCATGTGGAGAGACGTTCGTTCATCCAGCACAAAGGGAACGGGTTGCAGGAGAAACCCTTACTCTGGCTTCTCAGTCTGTTTCCTAGTGCCGATTTGAAGTGCCTGCCGTTTTCACTGTAAAACCGAGTTGGAGCTTGGACCTCCCCATATATATATATGGAGTGGAGTTTGCAACTGAAAAGAAACTTTGTGTTCCCTTCAAGCTAGTTGAATGACGGCATTCACACACACTTATCTCTCTGAACTGAGCATGTGGAGAGACTTTCGTTCATCCAGCACAAAGGGAACGGGTTGCAGGAGAAACCCTTACTCTGGTTTCTCAGTCTGTTTCCTAGTGCCGGTTTGAAGTGCCTGCCGTTTTCACTGTAAAACCGAGTTCGAGCTTGGACTTAGCCATATATATGTATGGAGTGGAGTTTGCAACTGAAAAGAACCTTTGTGTTCCCTTCAAGCTCGTTGAAGGTCGGCTTTCACACACACTTATCTCTCAGAACTGAGCATGTGGAGAGACGTTCGTTCATTCAGCACAAAGGGAACGGGGTGCAGGTGAAACCCTTACTCTGGTTTCTCAGTCTGTTTCCTAGTGCCGGTTTGAAGTGCCTGCCGTTTTCACTGTAAAACCGAGTTGGAACTTGGACCTCCCCATATATATGTATGGAGTGGAGTTTGCAACTGAAAAGAAACTTTGTGTTCCCTTCAAGCTAGGTGAAGGACGGCTTTCACACACACTTATCTCTCAGAACTGAGCATGTGGAGAGACGTTCGTTCATCCAGCACAAAGGGAACGTGTTGCAGGAGAAACCCTAACTCTGGTTTCTCAGTCTGTTTCCTAGTGCCGGTTTGAAGTGCCTGCCGTTTTCACTGTAAAACCGAGTTGGAGCTTGTTCCTCGCCATATATATGTATGGAGTGGAGTTTGCAACTGAAAAGAAACTTTGTGTTCCCTTCAAGATAGGTGAAGGACGGCTTTCACACACACTTATCTCTCAGAACTGAGCATGTGGAGAGACGTTCGTTCATCCAGCACAAAGGGAACGGGTTGCAGGGGAAACCCTTACTCTGGTTTCTCAGTCTGTTTCCTAGTGCCGGTTTGAAGTGCCTGCCGTTTTCACTGTAAAACCGAGTTGGAGCTTGGACCTCCCCATATATATGTATGGAGTGGAGTTTGCAACTGAAAAGAAACTTTGTGTTCCCTTCAAGCTAGGTGAAGGACGGCTTTCACACACACTTATCTCTCAGAAGTGAGCATGTGGAGAGACGTTCGTTCATCCAGCACAAAGGGAACGGGTTGCAGGAGAATCCCTTACTCTGGTTTCTCAGTCTGTTTCCTAGTGCCGGTTTGAAGTGCCTGCCGTTTTCACTGTAAAACCGACTTGGAGCTTGTTCCTCCCCATATATATGTATGGAGTGGAGTTTGCAACTGAAAAGAAACTTTGTGTTCCCTTCAAGCTAGGTGAAGGACGGCTTTCACACACACTTATCTCTCAGAACTGAGCATGTGGAGAGACGTTCTTTCATCCAGCACAAAGGAAACGGGTTGCAGGAGAAACCCTTACTCTGGTTTCTCAGTCTGTTTCCTAGTGCCGGTTTGAAGTGCCTGCCGTTTTCACTGTAAAACCGAGTTGGAGCTTGGACTTCCCCATATATATGTATGGAGTGGAGTTTGCAACTGAAAAGAAACTTTGTGTTCCCTTCAAGCTAGGTGAAGGACGGCTTTCACACACACTTATCTCTCAGAACTGAGCATGTGGAGAGACGTTCGTTCATCCAGCACAAAGGGAACGGGGTGCAGGGGAAACCCTTACTCTGGTTTCTCAGTCTGTTTCCTAGTGCCGGTTTGAAGTGCCTGCCGTTTTCACTGTAAAACCGAGTTGGAGCTTGTTCCTCCCCATATATATGTATGGAGTGGAGTTTGCAACTGAAAAGAAACTTTGTGTTCCCTTCAAGCTAGGTGAAGGACGGCTTTCACACACACTTCTCTCTCAGAACTGAGCATGTGGAGAGACGTTCGTTCATCCAGCACAAAGGGAACGGGTTGCAGGAGAAACCCTTACTCTGGTTTCTCAGTCTGTTTCCTAGTGCCGGTTTGAAGTGCCTGCCGTTTTCACTGTAAAACCGAGTTGGAGCTTGTTCCTCCCCATATATATGTATGGAGTGGAGTTTGCAACTGAAAAGAAACTTTGTGTTCCCTTCAAGCTAGGTGAAGGACGGCTTTCACACACAATTATCTCTCAGAAGTGAGCATGTGGAGAGACGTTCTTTCATCCAGCACAAAGGAAACGGGTTGTAGGAGAAACCCTTACTCTGGTTTCTCAGTCTGTTTCCTAGTGCCGGTTTGAAGTGCCTGCCGTTTTCACTGTAAAACCGAGTTGGAGCTTGGACCTCCCCATATATATATATGGAGTGGAATTTGCAACTGAAAAGAAACTTTGTGTTCCCTTCAAGCTAGGTGAAGGACGGCTTTCACACACTCTTATCTCTCAGAACTGAGCATGTGGAGAGACGTTCGTTCATCCAGCACAAAGGGAACGGGTTGCAGGAGAAACCCTTACTCTGGCTTCTCAGTCTGTTTCCTAGTGCCGATTTGAAGTGCCTGCCGTTTTCACTGTAAAACCGAGTTGGAGCTTGGACCTCCCCATATATATATATGGAGTGGAGTATGCAACTGAAAAGAAACTTTGTGTTCCCTTCAAGCTAGTTGAATGACGGCATTCACACACACTTATCTCTCTGAACTGAGCATGTGGAGAGACTTTCGTTCATCCAGCACAAAGGGAACGGGTTGCAGGAGAAACCCTTACTCTGGTTTCTCAGTCTGTTTCCTAGTGCCGGTTTGAAGTGCCTGCCGTTTTCACTGTAAAACCGAGTTCGAGCTTGGACTTAGCCATATATATGTATGGAGTGGAGTTTGCAACTGAAAAGAAACTTTGTGTTCCCTTCAAGCTCGTTGAAGGTCGGCTTTCACACACACTTATCTCTCAGAACTGAGCATGTGGAGAGACGTTCGTTCATTCAGCACAAAGGGAACGGGGTGCAGGTGAAACCCTTACTCTGGTTTCTCAGTCTGTTTCCTAGTGCCGGTTTGAAGTGCCTGCCGTTTTCACTGTAAAACCGAGTTGGAACTTGGACCTCCCCATATATATGTATGGAGTGGAGTTTGCAACTGAAAAGAAACTTTGTGTTCCCTTCAAGCTAGGTGAAGGACGGCTTTCACACACACTTATCTCTCAGAAGTGAGCATGTGGAGAGACGTTCGTTCATCCAGCACAAAGGAAACGGGTTGCAGGAGAAACCCTTACTCTGGTTTCTCAGTCTGTTTCCTAGTGCCGGTTTGAAGTGCCTGCCGTTTTCACTGTAAAACCGAGTTGGAGCTTGGACCTCCCCATATATATATATGGAGTGGAGTTTGCAACTGAAAAGAAACTTTGTGTTCCCTTCAAGCTAGGTGAAGGACGGCTTTCACACACTCTTATCTCTCAGAACTGAGCATGTGGAGAGACGTTCGTTCATCCAGCACAAAGGGAACGGGTTGCAGGAGAAACCCTTACTCTGGCTTCTCAGTCTGTTTCCTAGTGCCGATTTGAAGTGCCTGCCGTTTTCACTGTAAAACCGAGTTGGAGCTTGGACCTCCCCATATATATATATGGAGTGGAGTTTGCAACTGAAAAGAAACTTTGTGTTCCCTTCAAGCTAGTTGAATGACGGCATTCACACACACTTATCTCTCTGAACTGAGCATGTGGAGAGACTTTCGTTCATCCAGCACAAAGGGAACGGGTTGCAGGAGAAACCCTTACTCTGGTTTCTCAGTCTGTTTCCTAGTGCCGGTTTGAAGTGCCTGCCGTTTTCACTGTAAAACCGAGTTCGAGCTTGGACTTAGCCATATATATGTATGGAGTGGAGTTTGCAACTGAAAAGAACCTTTGTGTTCCCTTCAAGCTCGTTGAAGGTCGGCTTTCACACACACTTATCTCTCAGAACTGAGCATGTGGAGAGACGTTCGTTCATTCAGCACAAAGGGAACGGGGTGCAGGTGAAACCCTTACTCTGGTTTCTCAGTCTGTTTCCTAGTGCCGGTTTGAAGTGCCTGCCGTTTTCACTGTAAAACCGAGTTGGAACTTGGACCTCCCCATATATATGTATGGAGTGGAGTTTGCAACTGAAAAGAAACTTTGTGTTCCCTTCAAGCTAGGTGAAGGACGGCTTTCACACACACTTAACTCTCAGAACTGAGCATGTGGAGAGACGTTCGTTCATCCAGCACAAAGGGAACGGGTTGCAGGAGAAACCCTTACTCTGGTTTCTCAGTCTGTTTCCTAGTGCCGGTTTGAAGTGCCTGCCGTTTTCACTGTAAAACCGAGTTGGAGCTTGTTCCTCCCCATATATATGTATGAAGTGGAGTTTGCCACTGAAAAGAAACTTTGTGTTCCCTTCAAAATAGGTGAAGGACGGCTTTCACACACACTTATCTCTCAGAACTGAGCATGTGGAGAGACGTTCGTTCATCCAGCACAAAGGGAACGGGTTGCAGGAGAAACCCTTTCTTTGGTTTCTCAGTCTGTTTCCTAGTGCCGGTTTGAAGTGCCTGCCGTTTTCACTGTAAAATCGAGTTGGAGCTTGTACCTGCCCATATATATTTATGGAGTGGAGTTTGCCACTGAAAAGAAGCTTTGTGTTCCCTTCAAGCTAGGTGAAGGACGGCTTTCACACACACTTATCTCTCAGAACTGAGCATGTGGAGAGACGTTCGTTCATCCAGCACAAAGGGAACGGGTTGCAGGAGAAACCCTTACTCTGGTTTCTCAGTCTGTTTCCTAGTGCCGGTTTGAAGTGCCTGCCGTTTTCACTGTAAAACCGAGTTGGAACTTGTATCTCCCCATATATATGTATGGAGTGCAGTTTGCAACTGAAAAGAAACTTTGTGTTCCCTTCAAGCTAGGTGAAAGACGGCTTTCACACACACTTGTCTCTCAGAACTGAGCATGTGGAGAGACGTTCGTTCATCCAGCACAAACGGAACGGGCTGCAGGAGAAACCCTTACTCTGGTTTCTCAGACTGTTTTCCAGTGCCGGTTTGAAGTGCCTACCGTTTTCACTGTAAAACCGTGTTGCAGCTTCTACCTCCCCATATATATGTATGGAGTGGAGTTTGCCACTGAAAAGAAACTTTGTGTTCCCTTCAAGATAGGTGAAGGACGGCTTTCACACACACTTATCTCTCAGAACTGAGCATGTGGAGAGACGTTCGTTCATCCACCACAAAGGGAACGGTTTGCAGGAGAAACCCTTACTCTGGTTTCTCAGTCTGTTTCCTAGTGCCGGTTTGAAGTGCCTGCCCTTTTCACGTAAAACCGAGTTGCAGCTTCTAGCCCCCCATATATATGTATGGAGTGGAGTTTGCCACTGAAAAGAAACTTTGTGTTCCCTTCAAGCTAGGTGAAGGACGGCTTTCACACACACTTGTCTCTCAGAACTGAGCATGTGGAGAGACGTTCGTTCATCCAGCACAAAGGGAACGGGTTGCAGGAGAAACCCTTACTCTGGTTTCTCAGTCTGTTTCCTAGTGCCGGTTTGAAGTGCCTGCCGTTTTCACTGTAAAACCGAGTTGCAACTTGTTCCTCCCCATATATATGTATGGAGTGGAGTTTGCCACTGAAAAGAAACTTTGTGTTCCCTTCAAGCTAGGTGAAGGACGGCTTTCACACACACTTAACTCTCAGAACTGAGCATGTGGAGAGACGTTCGTTCATCCAGCACAAAGGGAACGGGTTGCAGGAGAAACCCTTACTCTGGTTTCTCAGTCTGTTTCCTAGTGCCGGTTTGAAGTGCCTGCCGTTTTCACTGTAAAACCGAGTTGGAGCTTTTACCTCCCCATATATATTTATGGAGTGGTGTTGGCCACTGAAAAGAAACTTTGTGTTCCCTTCAAGCTAGTTGAAGGACGGCTTTCACACACACTTATCTCTCAGAACTGAGCATGTGGAGAGACGTTCGTTCATCCAGCACAAAGGGAACGGGTTGCAGGAGAAACCCTTACTCTGGTTTCTCAGTCTGTTTCCTAGTGCCGGTTTGAAGTGCCTGCCGTTTTCACTGTAAAACCGAGTTGGAGCTTGTACCTCCCCATATATATGTATGGAGTGGAGTTTGCCACTGAAAAGAAACTTTGTGTTCCCTTCAAGCTAGGTGAAGGACGGCTTTCACACACACTTATCTCTCACAACTGAGCATATGGAGAGACGTTCTTTCATGTAGCACAAAGGGAACGGGTTGCCGGAGAAACACATACTGTGGTTTCTCAGTCTGTTTCTTAGTACCGCTATGATTTTCCTGCAGTTGTCACTGTAAAACCGAGTTGGACCTTGTACCTACCCATATATATGTATGGAGTGGAGTTTGCCACTGAAAAGAAACTTTGTGTTCCCTTCAAGCTAGGTGAAGGACGGCTTTCACACACACTTTTCTCTCAGAACTGAGCACGTGGAGAGACGTTCGTTCATCCAGCACAAAGGGAACGGGTTGCAGGAGAAACCCTTACTCTGGATTCTCAGTCTGTTTCCTAGTGCCGGTTTGAAGTGCCTGCCGTTTTCACTGAAGAACCGAGTTGGAACTTGTACCTCCCCATATATATGTATGGAGTGCAGTTTGCAACTGAAAAGAAACTTTGTGTTCCCTTCAAGCTAGGTGAAGGACGGCTTTCACACACACTTATCTCTCAGAACTGAGCATGTGGAGAGACGTTCTTTCATCCAGCACAAACGGAACGGTCTGCAGGAGAAATCCTTACTCTGGTTTCTCAGACTGTTTTCCAGTGCCGGTTTGAAGTGCCTACCGTTTTCACTGTAAAACCGTGTTGCAGCTTCTACCTCCCCATATATATGTATGGAGTGGAGTTTGCCACTGAAAAGAAACTTTGTGTTCCCTTCAAGCTAGGTGAAGGACGGCTTTCACACACACTTATCTCTCAGAACTGAGCATGTGGAGAGACGTTCGTTCATCCAGCACAAAGGGAACGGGTTGAAGGAGAAACCCTAACTCTGGTTTCTCAGTCTGTTTCCTAGTGCCGGATTGAAGTGCCTGCCCTTTTCACGTAAAACCGAGTTACAGCTTCTAGACCCCCATATATATTTATGGAGTGGAGTTTGCAACGGAAAAGAAACTTTGTGTTCCCTTCAAGCTAGGTGAAGGACGGCTTTCACACACACTTATCTCTCAGAACTGAGCATGTGGAGAGACGTTCGTTCATCCAGCAAAAAGGGAACGGGTTGCAGGAGAAACCCTTACTCTGGTTTCTCAGTCTGTTTCCTAGTGCCGGTTTGAAGTGCCTGCCGTTTTCACTGTAAAACCGAGTTGGAGCTTGTACCTCCCCATATATATGTATGGAGTGGAGTTTGCCAGTGAAAAGAAACTTTGTGTTCCCTTCAAGCTAGGTGAAGGACGGCTTTCACACACACTTATCTCTCAGAACTGAGCATGTGGAGAGACGTTCGTTCATCCAGCAAAAAGGGAACGGGTTGCAGGAGAAACCCTTACTCTGGTTTCTCAGTCTGCTTCCTAGTGCCGGTTTGAAGTGCCTGCCGTTTTCACTGTAAAACCGAGTTGGAGCTTGTACCACCCCATATATATGTATGGAGTGGAGTTTGCCACTGAAAAGAAACTTTGTGTTCCCTTCAAGCTAGGTGAAGGACGGCTTTCACACACACTTATCTCTCAGAACTGAGCATGTGGAGAGACGTTCGTTCATCCAGCACAAAGGGAACGGGTTGCAGGAGAAACCCTTACTCTGGTTTCTCAGTCTGTTTCCTAGTGCCGGTTTGAAGTGCCTGCCGTTTTCACTGTAAAACCGATTTGGAGCTTGTACCTCCCCATATATATGTATGGAGTGGAGTTTGCCACTGAAAAGAAACTTTGTGTTCCCTTCAAGCTAGGTGAAGGACGGCTTTCACACACACTTATCTCTCAGAACTGAGCATGTGGAGAGACGTTCGTTCATCCAGCACAAAGGGAACGGGTTGCAGGAGAAACCCTTACTCTGGTTTCTCAGTCTGTTTCCTAGTGCCGGTTTGAAGTGCCTGCCGTTTTCACTGTAAAACCGAGTTGCAGCTTGTACCTCCCCATATATATGTATGGAGTGGAGTTTGCCACTGAAAAGAAACTTTGTGTTCCCTTCAAGCTAGGTGAAGGACGGCTTTCACACACACTTAACTCTCAGAACTGAGCATGTGGAGAGACGTTCGTTCATCCAGCACAAAGGGAACGGGTTGCAGGAGAAACCCTTACTCTGGTTTCTCAGTCTGTTTCCTAGTGCCGGTTTGATGTGCCTGCCGTTTTCACTGTAAAACCGAGTTGCAGCTTGTTCCTCCCCATATATATGTATGGATTGGAGTTTGCCACTGAAAAGAAACTTTGTGTTCCCTTTAAGCTAGGTGAAGGACGGCTTTCACACACACTTATCTCTCAGAACTGAGCATGTGGAGAGACGTTCGTTCATCCAGCACAAAGGGAACGGGTTGCAGGAGAAACCCTTACTCTGGTTTCTCAGTCTGTTTCCTAGTGCCGGTTTGAAGTGCCTGCCGTTTTCACTGTAAAACCGAGTTGGAGTTTGTACCTCCCCATATATATGGATGGAGTGGAGTTTGCCACTGAAAAAAACTTTGTGTTCCCTTCAAGCTAGGTGAAGGACGGCTTTCACACACACTTATCTCTCAGAACTGAGCATGTGGAGAGACGTTCGTTCATCCAGCACAAAGGGAACGGGTTGCAGGAGAAACCCTTACTGTGGCTTCTCAGTCTGTTTCCTAGTGCCGTTTTGATGTGCCTGCCGTTTTCACTGTAAAACCGAGTTGGTGCTTTTACCTCCCCATATATATGTATGGAGTGGAGTTTGCAACTAAAAAGAAACTTTGTGTTCCCTTCAAGCTAGGGGAAGGACGGCTTTCACACTCCCATATCTCTCAGAACTGAGCATGTGGAGAGACGTTCGTTCATCCAGCACAAAGGGAACGGGTTGCAGGAGAAACACTTTCTGTGGTTTCTCAGTCTGTTTCCTAGTGCCGGTTTGAAGTTCTGGCAGTTGTCACTGTAAAACCGAGTTGGAGCTTGTACCTCCCCTTATATATGTATGGAGTGGAGTTTGCAACTGAAAAGAAACTTTGTGTTCCCTTCAAGCTAGGTGAAGGAAGGCATCCACACACAGTTATCTCTCACAACTGAGCATATGGAGAGACGTTCTTTCATGTAGCACAAAGGGAACGGGTTGCCGGAGAAACACATACTGTGGTTTCTCAGTCTGTTTCTTAGTACCGCTATGATTTTCCTGCAGTTGTCACTGTAAAACCGAGTTGGACCTTGTACCTACCCATATATATGTATGGAGTGGAGTTTGCCACTGAAAAGAAACTTTGTGTTCCCTTCAAGCTAGGTGAAGGACGGCTTTCACACACACTTTTCTCTCAGAACTGAGCTTGTGGAGAGACGTTGGTTCATCCAGCACAAAGGGAACGGGTTGCAGGAGAAACCCTTACTCTGGTTTCTCAGTCTTTTTCTTAGTGCCGGTTTTAAGTGCCTGCAGTTTTCACTGTAAAACCTAGATTCAGCTTCTACCTCCCCATATATATCTATGGAGTGGAGTTTGCAACTGAAAAGAAACTTTTTGTTCCCTTCAAGCTAGGTGAAGGACGACTTTCACACACACTTATCTCTCAGAACTGAGCACGTGGAGAGACGTTCGTTCATCCAGCACAAAGGGAACGGGTTGCAGGAGAAACCCTTACTCTGGTTTCTCAGTCTGTTTCCTAGTGCCGGTTTGAAATGCCTGCCGTTTTCACTGTAGAACCGAGTTGGAACTTGTACCTCCCCATATATATGTATGGAGTGCAGTTTGCAACTGAAAAGAAACTTTGTGTTCCCTTCAAGCTAGGTGAAGGACGGCTTTCACACACACTTATCTCTCAGAACTGAGCATGTGGAGAGACGTTCTTTCATCCAGCACAAACGGAACGGTCTGCAGGAGAAATCCTTACTCTGGTTTCTCAGACTGTTTTCCAGTGCCGGTTTGAAGTGCCTACCGTTTTCACTGTAAAACCGTGTTGCAGCTTCTACCTCCCCATATATATGTATGGAGTGGAGTTTGCCACTGAAAAGAAACTTTGTGTTCCCTTCAAGCTAGGTGAAGGACGGCTTTCACACACACTTATCTCTCAGAACTGAGCATGTGGAGAGACGTTCGTTCATCCAGCACAAAGGGAACGGGTTGCAGGAGAAACCCTTACTCTTGTTTCTCAGTCTGTTTCCTAGTGCCGGTTTGAAGTGCCTGCCGTTTTCACTGTAAAACCGAGTTGGAGCTTGTACCTCCCCATATATATTTATGGAGTGGAGTTTGCCACTGAAAAGAAACTTTGTGTTCCCTTCAAGCTAGGTGAAGGACGGCTTTCACACACACTTATCTCTCAGAACTGAGCATGTGGAGAGACGTTCGTTCATCCAGCAAAAAGGGAACGGGTTGCAGGAGAAACCCTTACTCTGGTTTCTCAGTCTGTTTCCTAGTGCCGGTTTGAAGTGCCTGCCGTTTTCACTGTAAAACCGAGTTGGTGCTTTTACCTCCCCATATATATGTATGGAGTGGAGTTTGCCACTGAAAAGAAACTTTGTGTTCCCTTCAAGCTAGGTGAAGGACGGCTTTCACACACACTTATCTCTCAGAACTGAGCATGTGGAGAGACGTTCGTTCATCCAGCACAAAGGGAACGGGTTGCAGGAGAAACCCTTACTCTGGTTTCTCAGTCTGTTTCCTAGTGCCGGTTTGAAGTGCCTGCCGTTTTCACTGTAAAACCGATTTGGAGCTTGTACCTCCCCATATATATGGATGGAGTGGAGTTTGCCACTGAAAAGAAACTTTGTGTTCCCTTCAAGCTAGGTGAAGGACGGCTTTCACACACACTTATCTCTCAGAACTGAGCATGTGGAGAGACGTTCGTTCATCCAGCACAAATGGAACGGGTTGCAGGAGAAACCCTTACTCTGGTTTCTCAGTCTGTTTCCTAGTGCCGGTTTGAAGTGCCTGCCGTTTTCACTGTAAAACCGAGTTGGAGCTTGTACCTCCCCATATATATGTATGGAGTGGAGTTTGCAACTGAAAAGAAACTTTGTGTTCCCTTCAAGCTAGGTGAAGGACGGCTTTCACACACACTTAACTCTCAGAACTGAGCATGTGGAGAGACGTTCGTTCATCCAGCACAAAGGGAACGGGTTGCAGGAGAAACCCTTACTCTGGTTTCTCAGTCTGTTTCCTAGTGCCGGTTTGATGTGCATGCCGTTTTCACTGTAAAACCGAGTTGCAGCTTGTTCCTCCCCATATATATGTATGGATTGGAGTTTGCCACTGAAAAGAAACTTTTTGTTCCCTTTAAGCTAGGTGAAGGACGGCTTTCACACACACTTATCTCTCAGAACTGAGCATGTGGAGAGACGTTCGTTCATCCAGCACAAAGGGAACGGGTTGCAGGAGAAACCCTTACTCTGGCTTCTCAGTCTGTTTCCTAATGCCGTTTTGATGTGCCTGCCGTTTTCACTGTAAAACCGAGTTGGTGCTTTTACCTCCCCATATATATGTATGGAGTGGAGTTTGCAACTAAAAAGAAACTTTGTGTTCCCTTCAAGCTAGGGGAAGGACGGCTTTCACACTCCCTTATCTCTCAGAACTGAGCATGTGGAGAGACGTTCGTTCATCCAGCACAAAGGGAACGGGTTGCAGGAGAAACACTTTCTGTGGTTTCTCAGTCTGTTTCCTAGTGCCGGTTTGAAGTTCCGGCAGTTGTCACTGTAAAACCGAGTTGGAGCTTGTACCTCCCCTTATATATGTATGGAGTGGAGTTTGCAACTGAAAAGAAACTTTGTGTTCCCTTCAAGCTAGGTGAAGGAAGGCATCCACACACAGTTATCTCTCACAACTGAGCATATGGAGAGACGTTCTTTCATGTAGCACAAAGGGAACGGGTTGCCGGAGAAACACATACTGTGGTTTCTCAGTCTGTTTCTTAGTACCGCTATGATTTTCCTGCAGTTGTCACTGTAAAACCGAGTTGGACCTTGTACCTACCCATATATATGTATGGAGTGGAGTTTGCAACTGAAAAGGAACTTTGTGTTCCCTACAAGCTAGGTGAAGGACGGTTTTCACACACATTTATCTCTCAGAACTGAGCATGTGGATAGACGTTCGTTCATCCAGCACAAAGGGAACGGGTTGCAGGAGAAACCCTTACACTGGTTTCTCAGTCTGTTTCTTAGTGCCGGTTGGAAGTGCCTGCCGTTTTCACTGTAAAACCGAGTTGCAACTTCTACCTCCGCATATATATGTATGGAGTGGAGTTTGCCACTGAAAAGAAACTTTGTGTTCCCTTCAAGCTAGGTGAAGGACGGCTTTCACACACACTTATCTCTCAGAACTGAGCATGTGGAGAGACGTTCGTTCATCCAGCACAAAGGGAGCGGGTTGCAGGAGAAACCCTTACTCTGGTTTCTCAGTCTGTTTCCTAGTGCCGGTTTGAAGTGCCTGCCGTTTTCACTGTAAAATCGAGTTGGAGCTTGTACCTCCCCATATATATGTATGGAGTGGATTTTGCCACTGAAAAGAAACTTTGTGTTCCCTTCAAGCTAGGTGAAGGACGGCTTTCACACACAAATGACTCTCAGAACTGAGCATGTGGAGAGACGTTCGTTCATCCAGCACAAAGGGAACGGGTTGCAGGAGAAACCCTTACTTTGGTTTCTCAGTCTGTTTCCTAATGCCGGTTTGAAGTGCCTGCCGTTTTCACTGTAAAACCGAGTTGGAGCTTGTACCACCCCATATATATATATGGAGTGGAGTTTGCCACTGGAAAGAAACTATGTGTTCCATTCAAGCTAGGTGAAGGACGGCTTTCACACACACTTATCTCTCAGAACTGAGCATGTGGAGAGACGTTCGTTCATCCAGAACAAAGGGAACGGGTTGCAGGAGAAATTCTTACTCTGGTTTCGCAGTGTGTTTCCTAGTGCCGGTTTGAAGTGCCTGCCGTTTTCACTGTAAAACCGAGTTGCAGCTTGTACCTCCCCATATATATGTATGGAGTGGAGTTTGCCACTGAAAAGAAACTTGTGTTCCCTTCAAGCTAGGTGAAGGACGGCTTTCACACACACGTATCTCTCAGAACTGAGCATGTGGAGACACGTTCGTTCATCCAGCACAAAGGGAACGGGTTGCAGGAGAAACCCTTACTCTGGTTTCTCAGTCTGTTTCCTAGTGCCGGTTTGAAGTGCCTGCCGTTTTCACTGTAAAACCGAGTTGCAGCTTGTTCCTACCCATATATATGTATGGAGTGGAGTTTGCCACTGAAAAGAAACTTTGTGTTCCCTTCAAGCTAGGTGAAGGACGGCTTTCACACACACTTATCTCTCAGAACTGAGCATGTGGAGAGACGTTCGTTCATCCAGCACAAAGGGAACGGGTTGCAGGAGAAACCCTTACTCTGGTTTCTCAGTCTGTTTCCTAGTGCCGGTTTGAAGTGCCTGCCGTTTTCACTGTAAAACCGAGTTACAGCTTGTTCCTCCCCATATATATGTATGGAGTGGAGTTTGCCACTGAAAAGAAACTTTGTGTTCCCTTCAAGCTAGGTGAAAGACGGCTTTCACACACACTTATCTCTCAGAACTGAGCATGTGGAGAGACGTTCGTTCATCCAGCACAAAGGGAACGGGTTGCAGGAGAAACCCTTACTCTTGTTTCTCAGTCTGTTTCCTAGTGCCGGTTTGAAGTGCCTGCCGTTTTCACTGTAAAACCGAGTTGGAGCTTGTACCTCCCCATATAAATTTATGGAGTGGTGTTTGCCACTGAAAAGAAACTTTGTGTTCCCTTCAAGCTAGGTGAAGGACGGCTTTCACACACACTTATCTCTCAGAACTGAGCATGTGGAGAGACGTTCGTTCATCCAGCACAAAGGGAACGGGTTGCAGGAGAAACCCTTACTCTGGTTTCTCAGTCTGTTTCCTAGTGCCGGTTTGAAGTGCCTGCCGTTTTCACTGTAAAAACGAGTTGGAGCTTTTACCTCCCCATATATATGTATGGAGTGGAGTTTGCCATTGAAAAGAAACTTTGTGTTCCCTTCAAGCTAGGTGAAGGACGGCTTTCACACACACTTATCTCTCAGAACTGAGCATGTGGAGAGACGTTCGTTCATCCAGCACAAAGGGAACGGGTTGCAGGAGAAACCCTTACTCTGGTTTCTCAGTCTGTTTCCTAGTGCCGGTTTGAAGTGCCTGCCGTTTTCACTGTAAAACCGAGTTGCAGCTTGTTCCTCCCCATATATATGTATGGAGTGGAGTTTGCCACTGAAAAGAAAATTTGTGTTCCCTTCAAGCTAGGTGAAGGACGGCTTTCACACACACTTATCTCTCAGAACTGAGCATGTGGAGAGACGTTCTTTCATCCAGCACAAATGGAACGGGTTGCAGGAGAAACCCTTACTCGGGTTTCTCAGTCTGTTTCCTAGTGCCGGTTTGAAGTGCCTGCCGTTTTCATTGTAAAACCGAGTTGCAGCTTGTTCCTCCCCATATATATTTATGGAGTGGTGTTTGCCACTGAAAAGAAACTTTGTGTTCCCTTCAAGCTAGGTGAAGGACGGCTTTCACACACACTTATCTCTCAGAACTGAGCATGTGGAGAGACGTTCGTTCATCCAGCACAAAGGGAACGGGTTGCAGGAGAAACCCTTACTCTGGTTTCTCAGTCTGTTTCCTAATGCCGGTTTGAAGTGCCTGCCGTTTTCACTGTAAAACCGAGTTGGATCTTGTACCTCCCCATATATATGTATGGAGTGGAGTTTGCCACTGAAAAGAAACTGTGTTCCCTTCAAGCTAGGTGAAGGACGGCTTTCACACACACTTATCTCTCAGAACTGAGCATGTGGAGAGACGTTCGTTCATCCAGCACAAAGGGAACGGGTTGCAGGTGAAACCCTTACTCTGGTTTCTCAGTCTGTTTCCTAGTGCCGGTTTGAAGTGCCTGCCGTTTTCACTGTAAAACCGAGTTGCAGCTTGTTCCTCCCCATATATATGTATGGAGTGAAGTTTGCCAATGAAAAGAAACTTTTTGTTCCCTTCAAGCTAGGTGAAGGACGGCTTTCACACACACTTATCTCTCAGAACTGAGCATGTGGAGAGACGTTCGTTCATCCAGCACAAAGGGAACGGGTTGCAGGAGAAACCCTTACTCTGGTTTCTCAGTCTGTTTCCTAATGCCGGTTTGAAGTGCCTGCCGTTTTCACTGTAAAACCGAGTTGGAGCTTGTACCTCCCCATATATATGTATGGAGTGGAGTTTGCCACTGAAAAGAAACTTTGTGTTCCCTTCAAGCTAGGTGAAGGACGGCTTTCACACACACTTTTCTCTCAGAACTGAGCACGTGGAGAGACATTCGTTCATCCAGCACAAAGGGAACGGGTTGCAGGAGAAACCCTTACTCTGGTTTCTCAGTCTGTTTCCTAGTGCCGGTTTGAAGTGCCTGCCGTTTTCACTGTAAAACCGAGTTGGAGCTTGTACCTCCCCATATATATGGATGGAGTGGATTTTGCCACTGAAAAAAACTTTGTGTTCCCTTCAAGCTAGGTGAAGGACGGCTTTCACACACACTTATCTCTCAGAACTGAGCATGTGGAGAGACATTCATTCATCCAGCACAAAGGGAACGGGTTGCAGGAGAAACCCTTACTCTGGTTTCTCAGTCTGTTTCCTAATGCCGTTTTGATGTGCCTGCTGTTTTCACTGTAAAACCGAGTTGGTGCTTTTACCTCCCCATATATATGTATGGAGTGGAGTTTGCAACTGAAAAGAAACTTTGTGTTCCCTTCAAGCTAGGGGAAGGACGGCTTTCACACTCCCTTATCTCTCAGAACTGAGCATGTGGAGAGACGTTCGTTCATCCAGCACAAAGGGAACGGGTTGCAGGAGAAACCCTTACTCTGGTTTCTCAGTCTGTTTCCTAGTACCGGTTTGAAGTGCCTGCCGTTTTCACTGTAAAACCGAGTTGGAGCTTGTACCACCCCATATATATGTATGGAGTGGAGTTTGCCACTGAAAAGAAACTTTGTGTTCCCTTCAAGCTAGGTGAAGGACGGCTTTCACACACACTTATCTCTCAGAACTGAGCACGTGGAGAGACATTCGTTCATCTAGCACAAAGGGAACGGGTTGCAGGAGAAACCCTTACTCTGGTTTCTCAGTCTGTTTCCTAGTGCCGGTTTGAAGTGCCTGCCGTTTTCACTGTAAAACCGAGTTGGAGCTTGTACCTCCCCATATATATGGATGGAGTGGATTTTGCCACTGAAAAAAACTTTGTGTTCCCTTCAAGCTAGGTGAAGGACGGCTTTCACACACACTTATCTCTCAGAACTGAGCATGTGGAGAGACGTTCGTTCATCCAGCACAAAGGGAACAGGTTGCATGAGAATCCCTTACTCTGGTTTCTCAGTCTGTTTCCTAGTGCCGGTTTGAAGTGCCTGCCGTTTTCACTGTAAAACCGAGTTGCAGCTTCTACCTCCCCATATATATGTATTGAGTGGAGTTTGCCACTGAAAAGAAACTTTGTGTTCCCTTCAAGCTAGGTGAAGGACGGCTTTCACACACACTTATCTCTGAGAACTGAGCATGTGGAGAGACGTTCGTTCATCCAGCACAAAGGGAACGGGTTGCAGGAGAAACCCTTACTCTGGTTTCTCAGTCTGTTTCCTAGTGCCGGTTTGAAGTGCCTGCCGTTTTCACTGTAAAACCGAGTTGCAGCTTGTTCCTCCCCATATATATGTATGGAGTGAAGTTTGCCAATGAAAAGAAACTTTTTGTTCCCTTCAAGCTAGGTGAAGGACGGCTTTCACACACACTTATCTCTCAGAACTGAGCATGTGGAGAGACGTTCGTTCATCCAGCACAAAGGGAACGGGTTGCAGGAGAAACCCTTACTCTGGTTTCTCAGTCTGTTTCCTAATGCCGGTTTGAAGTGCCTGCCGTTTTCACTGTAAAACCGAGTTGGAGCTTGTACCTCCCCTTATATATGTATGGAGTGGAGTTTGCAACTGAAAAGAAACTTTGTGTTCCCTTCAAGCTAGGTGAAGGACGGCTTTCACACACAATTTTCTCTCAGAACTGAGCTTGTGGAGAGACGTTCGTTCATCCAGCACAAAGGGAACGGGTTGAAGGAGAAACCCTTACTCTGGTTTCTCAGTCTTTTTCTTAGTGCCGGTTTTAAGTGCCTGCAGTTTTCACTGTAAAACCTAGTTTCAGCTTCTACCTCCCCATATATATGTATGGAATGGAGTTTGCAACTGAAAAGGAACTTTGTGTTCCCTTCAAGCTAGGTGAAGGACGGCTTTCACACACACTTATCTCTCAGAACTGAGCATGTGGAGAGACGTTCGTTCATCCAGCACAAAGGGAACGGGCTGCAGGAGAAACCCTTACTCTGGTTTCTCAGTCTGTTTCCTAGTGCCGGTTTGAAGTGCCTGCCGTTTTCACTGTAAAACCGAGTTGCAGCTTGTACCTCCCCATATATATGGATGGAGTGGATTTTGCCACTGAAAAAAACTTTGTGTTCCCTTCAAGCTAGGTGAAGGACGGCTTTCACACACACTTATCTCTCAGAACTGAGCATGTGGAGAGACGTTCGTTCATCCAGCACAAAGGGAACGGGTTGCAGGAGAAACCCTTACTCTGGTTTCTCAGTCTGTTTCCTAATGCCGTTTTGATGTGCCTGCCGTTTTCACTGTAAAACCGAGTTGGTGCTTTTACCTCCCCATATATATGTATGGAGTGGAGTTTGCAACTGAAAAGAAACTTTGTGTTCCCTTCAAGCTAGGGGAAGGACGGCTTTCACACTCCCTTATCTCTCAGAACTGAGCATGTGGAGAGACGTTCGTTCATCCAGCACAAAGGGAACGGGTTGCAGGAGAAACACTTTCTGTGGTTTCTCAGTCTGTTTCCTAGTGCCGGTTTGAAGTTCTGGCAGTTGTCACTGTAAAACCGAGTTGGAGCTTGTACCTCCCCTTATATATGTATGGAGTGGAGTTTGCAACTGAAAAGAAACTTTGTGTTCCCTTCAAGCTAGGTGAAGTAAGGCTTCCACACACAGTTATCTCTCACAACTGAGCATATGGAGAGACGTTCTTTCATGTAGCACAAAGGGAACGGGTTGCAGGAGAAACACATACTGTGGTTTCTCAGTCTGTTTCTTAGTACCGCTATGATTTTCCTGCAGTTGTCACTGTAAAACCGAGTTGGACCTTGTACCTACCCATATATATGTATGGAGTGGAGTTTGCAACTGAAAAGAAACTTTGTGTTCCCTTCAAGCTAGGTGAAGGACGGCTTTCACACACAATTTTCTCTCAGAACTGAGCTTGTGGAGAGACGTTCGTTCATCCAGCACAAAGGGAACGGGTTGCAGGAGAAACCCTTACTCTGGTTTCTCAGTCTGTTTCCTAATGCCGGTTTGAAGTGCCTGCCGTTTTCACTGTAAAACCGAGTTGGAGCTTGTACCTCCCCATATATATGTATGGAGTGGAGTTTGCCACTGAAAAGAAACTTTGTGTTCCCTTCAAGCTAGGTGAAGGACGGTTTCACACACACTTATCTCTCTGAACTGAGCATGTGGAGAGACGTTCGTTCATCCAGCACAAAGGGAACGGGTTGCAGGAGAAACCCTTACTCTGGTTTCTCAGTCTGTTTCCTAGTGCCGGTTTGAAGTGCCTGCCGTTTTCACTGTAAAACCGAGTTGGAGCTTGTACCTCCCCATATATATGGATGGAGTGGAGTTTGCCACTGAAAAGAAACTTTGTGTTCCCTTCAAGCTAGGTGAAGGACGGCTTTCACACACACTTAACTCTCAGAACTGAGCATGTGGAGAGACGTTCGTTCATCCAGCACAAAGGGAACGGGTTGCAGGAGAAACCCTTACTCTGGTTTCTCAGTCTGTTTCCTAGTGCCGGTTTGAAGTGCCTGCCGTTTTCACTGTAAAACCGAGTTGCAGCTTGTTCCTCCCCATATATATGTATGGAGTGAAGTTTGCCACTGAAAAGAAACTTTTTGTTCCCTTCAAGCTAGGTGAAGGACGGCTTTCACACACACTTATCTCTCAGAACTGAGCATGTGGAGAGACGTTCGTTCATCCAGCACAAAGGGAACGGGTTGCAGGAGAAACCCTTACTCTGGTTTCTCAGTCTGTTTCCTAATGCCGGTTTGAAGTGCCTGCCGTTTTCACTGTAAAACCGAGTTGGAGCTTGTACCTCCCCTTATATATGTATGGAGTGGAGTTTGCAACTGAAAAGAAACTTTGTGTTCCCTTCAAGCTAGGTGAAGTAAGGCTTCCACACACAGTTATCTCTCACAACTGAGCATATGGAGAGACGTTCTTTCATGTAGCACAAAGGGAACGGGTTGCCGGAGAAACACATACTGTGGTTTCTCAGTCTGTTTCTTAGTACCGCTATGATTTTCCTGCAGTTGTCACTGTAAAACCGAGTTGGACCTTGTACCTACCCATATATATGTATGGAGTGGAGTTTGCCACTGAAAAGAAACTTTGTGTTCCCTTCAAGCTAGGTGAAGGACGGCTTTCACACACACTTTTCTCTCAGAACTGAGCTTGTGGAGAGACGTTCGTTCATCCAGCACAAAGGGAACGGTTTGCAGGAGAAACCCTTACTCTGGTTTCTCAGTCTGTTTCCTAGTGCCGGTTTGAAGTGCCTGCCGTTTTCACTGTAAAACCGAGTTGGAGCTTGTACCTCCCCATATATATGGATGGAGTGGATTTTGCCACTGAAAAAAACTTTGTGTTCCCTTCAAGCTAGGTGAAGGACGGCTTTCACACACACTTATCTCTCAGAACTGAGCATGTGGAGAGACGTTCGTTCATCCAGCACAAAGGGAACGGGTTGCAGGAGAAACCCTTACTCTGGTTTCTCAGTCTGTTTCCTAATGCCGTTTTGATGTGCCTGCCGTTTTCACTGTAAAACCGAGTTGGTGCTTTTACCTCCCCATATATATGTATGGAGTGGAGTTTGCAACTGAAAAGAAACTTTGTGTTCCCTTCAAGCTAGGGGAAGGACGGCTTTCACACTCCCTTATCTCTCAGAACTGAGCATGTGGAGAGACGTTCGTTCATCCAGCACAAAGGGAACGGGTTGCAGGAGAAACACTTTCTGTGGTTTCTCAGTCTGTTTCCTAGTGCCGGTTTGAAGTTCTGGCAGTTGTCACTGTAAAACCGAGTTGGAGCTTGTACCTCCCCTTATATATGTATGGAGTGGAGTTTGCAACTGAAAAGAAACTTTGTGTTCCCTTCAAGCTAGGTGAAGTAAGGCTTCCACACACAGTTATCTCTCACAACTGAGCATATGGAGAGACGTTCTTTCATGTAGCACAAAGGGAACGGGTTGCCGGAGAAACACATACTGTGGTTTCTCAGTCTGTTTCTTAGTACCGCTATGATTTTCCTGCAGTTGTCACTGTAAAACCGAGTTGGACCTTGTACCTACCCATATATATGTATGGAGTGGAGTTTGCAACTGAAAAGAAACTTTGTGTTCCCTTCAAGCTAGGTGAAGGACGGCTTTCACACACACTTTTCTCTCAGAACTGAGCTTGTGGAGAGACGTTCGTTCATCCAGCACAAAGGGAACGGGTTGCAGGAGAAACCCTTACTCTGGTTTCTCAGTCTTTTTCTTAGTGCCGGTTTTAAGTGCCTGCAGTTTTCACTGTAAAACCTAGTTTCAGCTTCTACCTCCCCATATATATGTATGGAATGGAGTTTGCAACTGAAAAGGAACTTTGTGTTCCCTTTAAGCTAGGTGAAGGACGGCTTTCACACACAATTTTCTCTCAGAACTGAGCATGTGGAGAGACGTTCGTTCATCCAGCACAAAGGGAACAGGTTGCATGAGAATCCCTTACTCTGGTTTCTCAGTCTGTTTCCTAGTGCCGGTTTGAAGTGCCTGCCGTTTTCACTGTAAAACCGAGTTGGAGCTTGTACCTCCCCATATATATGGATGGAGTGGAGTTTGCCACTGAAAAGAAACTTTGTGTTCCCTTCAAGCTAGGTGAAGGACGGCTTTCACACACACTTATCTCTCAGAACTGAGCATGTGGAGAGACGTTCGTTCATCCAGCACAAAGGGAACGGGTTGCTGGAGAAACCCTTACTCTGGTTTCTCAGTCTGTTTCCTAGTGCCGGTTTGAAGTGCCTGCCGTTTTCACTGTAAAACCGAGTTGGAGCTTGTACCTCCCCATATATATGGATGGAGTGGAGTTTGCCACTGAAAAGAAACTTTGTGTTCCCTTCAAGCTAGGTGAAGGACGGCTTTCACACACACTTATCTCTCAGAACTGAGCATGTGGAGAGACGTTCGTTCATCCAGCAAAAAGGGATCGGGTTGCAGGAGAAACCCTTACTCTGGTTTCTCAGTCTGTTTCCTAATGCCGGTTTGAAGTGCCTGCCGTTTTCACTGTAAAACCGAGTTGAAGCTTGTACCTCCCCATATATATGTATGGAGTGGAGTTTGCCACTGAAAAGAAACTTTGTGTTCCCTTCAAGCTAGGTGAAGGACGGCTTTCACACACACTTATCTCTCAGAACTGATCACGTGGAGAGACATTCGTTCATCCAGCACAAAGGGAACGGGTTGCAGGAGAAACCCTTACTCTGGTTTCTCAGTCTGTTTCCTAGTGCCGGTTTGAAGTGCCTGCCGTTTTCACTGTAAAACCGAGTTGGAGCTTGTACCTCCCCATATATATGGATGGAGTGGATTTTGCCACTGAAAAAAACTTTGTGTTCCCTTCAAGCTAGGTGAAGGACGGCTTTCACACACACTTATCTCTCAGAACTGAGCATGTGGAGAGACATTCGTTCATCCAGCACAAAGGGAACGGGTTGCAGGAGAAACCCTTACTCTGGTTTCTCAGTCTGTTTCCTAGTGCCGGTTTGAAGTGCCTGCCGTTTTCACTGTAAAACCGAGTTGCAGCTTGTTCCTCCCCATATATATGTATGGAGTGAAGTTTGCCACTGAAAAGAAACTTTTTGTTCCCTTCAAGCTAGGTGAAGGACGGCTTTCAAACACACTTATCTCTCAGAACTGAGCATGTGGAGAGACGTTCGTTCTTCCAGCACAAAGGGATCGGGTTGCAGGAGAAACCCTTACTCTGGTTTCTCAGTCTGTTTCCTAATGCCGGTTTGAAGTGCCTGCCGTTTTCACTGTAAAACCGAGTTGGAGCTTGTACCTCCCCATATATATGTATGGAGTGGAGTTTGCCACTGAAAAGAAACTTTGTGTTCCCTTCAAGCTAGGTGAAGGACGGCTTTCACACACACTTATCTCTCAGAACTGAGCACGTGGAGAGACATTCGTTCATCCAGCACAAAGGGAACGGGTTGCAGGAGAAACCCTTACTCTGGTTTCTCAGTCTGTTTCCTAGTGCCGGTTTGAAGTGCCTGCCGTTTTCACTGTAAAACCGAGTTGGAGCTTGTACCTCCCCATATATATGGATGGAGTGGATTTTGCCACTGAAAAAAACTTTGTGTTCCCTTCAAGCTAGGTGAAGGACGGCTTTCACACACACTTATCTCTCAGAACTGAGCATGTGGAGAGACGTTCTTTCATCCAGCACAAATGGAACGGGTTGCAGGAGAAACACTTACTCTGGTTTCTCAGTCTGTTTCCTAATGCCGTTTTGATGTGCCTGCTGTTTTCACTGTAAAACCGAGTTGGTGCTTTTACCTCCCCATATATATGTATGGAGTGGAGTTTGCAACTGAAAAGAAACTTTGTGTTCCCTTCAAGCTAGGGGAAGGACGGCTTTCACACTCCCTTATCTCTCAGAACTGAGCATGTGGAGAGACGTTCGTTCATCCAGCACAAAGGGAACGGGTTGCAGGAGAAACACTTTCTGTGGTTTCTCAGTCTGTTTCCTAGTGCCGGTTTGAAGTTCCGGCAGTTGTCACTGTAAAACCGAGTTGGAGCTTGTACCTCCCCTTATATATGTATGGAGTGGAGTTTGCAACTGAAAAGAAACTTTGTGTTCCCTTCAAGCTAGGTGAAGTAAGGCTTCCACACACAGTTATCTCTCACAACTGAGCATATGGAGAGACGTTCTTTCATGTAGCACAAAGGGAACGGGTTGCCGGAGAAACACATACTGTGGTTTCTCAGTCTGTTTCTTAGTACCGCTATGATTTTCCTGCAGTTGTCACTGTAAAACCGAGTTGGACCTTGTTCCTCCCCATATATATGTATGGAGTGGAGTTTGCCACTGAAAAGAAAATTTGTGTTCCCTTCAAGCTAGGTGAAGGACGGCTTTCACACACAAATGACTCTCAGAACTGAGCATGTGGATAGACGTTTGTTCATCCAGCACAAAGGGAACGGGTTGCAGGAGAAACCCTTACTTTGGTTTCTCAGTCTGTTTCCTAATGCCGGTTTGAAGTGCCTGCGTTTTCACTGTAAAACCGAGTTGGAGCTTGTACCTCCCCATATATATGTATGGAGTGGAGTTTCCCACTGAAAAGGAACTTTGTGTTCCCTTCAAGCTAGGTGAAGGACGGCTTTCACACACAATTTTCTCTCAGAACTGAGCATGTGGAGAGACGTTCGTTCATCCAGCACAAAGGGAACAGGTTGCATGAGAATCCCTTACTCTGGTTTCTCAGTCTGTTTCCTAGTGCCGGTTTGAAGTGCCTGCCGTTTTCACTGTAAAACCGAGTTGGAGCTTGTACCTCCCCATATATATGTATTGAGTGGAGTTTGCCACTGAAAAGAAACTTTGTGTTCCCTTCAAGCTAGGTGAAGGACGGCTTTCACACACACTTATCTCTCAGAACTGAGCATGTGGAGAGACGTTCGTTCATCCAGCACAAAGGGAACGGGTTGCAGGAGAAACCCTTACTCTGGTTTCTCAGTCTGTTTCCTAGTGCCGGTTTGAAGTGCCTGCCGTTTTCACTGTAAAACCGAGTTGGAGGTTGTACCTCCCCATATATATGGATGGAGTGGAGTTTGCCACTGAAAAGAAACTTTGTGTTCCCTTCAAGCTAGGTGAAGGACGGCTTTCACACACACTTATCTCTCAGAACTGAGCATGTGGAGAGACGTTCGTTCATCCAGCACAAAGGGAACGGGTTGCAGGAGAAACCCTTACTCTGGTTTCTCAGTCTGTTTCCTAGTGCCGGTTTGAAGTGCCTGCCGTTTTCACTGTAAAACCGAGTTGGAGCTTGTACCTCCCCATATATATGTATGGAGTGGAGTTTGCCACTGAAAAGAAACTTTGTGTTCCCTTCAAGCTAGGTGAAGGACGGCTTTCACACACACTTAACTCTCAGAACTGAGCATGTGGAGAGACGTTCGTTCATCCAGCACAAAGGGAACGGGTTGCAGGAGAAACCCTTACTCTGGTTTCTCAGTCTGTTTCCTAGTGCCGGTTTGAAGTGCCTGCCGTTTTCACTGTAAAACCGAGTTGCAGCTTGTTCCTCCCCATGTATATGTATGGAGTGAAGTTTGCCACTGAAAAGAAACTTTTTGTTCCCTTCAAGCTAGGTGAAGGACGGGTTTCACACACACTTATCTCTCAGAACTGAGCATGTGGAGAGACGTTCGTTCATCCAGCACAAAGGGATCGGGTTGCAGGAGAAACCCTTACTCTGGTTTCTCAGTCTGTTTCCTAATGCCGGTTTGAAGTGCCTGCCGTTTTCACTGTAAAACCGAGTTGGAGCTTGTACCTCCCCATATATATGGATGGAGTGGAGTTTGCCACTGAAAAGAAACTTTGTGTTCCCTTCAAGCTAGGTGAAGGACGGCTTTCACACACACTTATCTCTCAGAACTGATCACGTGGAGAGACATTCGTTCATCCAGCACAAAGGGAACGGGTTGCAGGAGAAACCCTTACTCTGGTTTCTCAGTCTGTTTCCTAGTGCCGGTTTGAAGTGCCTGCCGTTTTCACTGTAAAACCGAGTTGGAGCTTGTACCTCCCCATATATATGGATGGAGTGGATTTTGCCACTGAAAAGAAACTTTGTGTTCCCTTCAAGCTAGGTGAAGGACGGCTTTCACACACACTTATCTCTCAGAACTGAGCATGTGGAGAGACGTTCGTTCATCCAGCACAAAGGGAACGGGTTGCAGGAGAAACCCTTACTCTGGTTTCTCAGTCTGTTTCCTAGTGCCGGTTTGAAGTGCCTGCCGTTTTCACTGTAAAACCGAGTTGGAGCTTGTACCTCCCCATATATATGTATGGAGTGGAGTTTGCCACTGAAAAGAAACTTTGTGTTCCCTTCAAGCTAGGTGAAGGACGGCTTTCACACACACTTATCTCTCAGAACTGAGCATGTGGAGAGACGTTCTTTCATCCAGCACAAAGGGAGCGGGTTGCAGGAGAAACCCTTACTATGGTTTCTCAGTCTGTTTCCTAGTGCCGGTTTGAAGTGCCTGCCGTTTTCACTGTAAAACCGAGTTGGAGCTTGTACCTCCCCATATATATGTATGGAGTGGAGTTTCCCACTGAAAAGAAACTTTGTGTTCCCTTCAAGCTAGGTGAAGGACGGCTTTCACACACACTTATCTCTCAGAACTGAGCATGTGGAGAGACGTTCGTTCATCCAGCACAAAGGGAACGGGTTGCAGGAGAAACCCTTACTCTGGTTTCTCAGTCTGTTTCCTAGTGCCGGTTTGAAGTGCCTGCCGTTTTCACTGTAAAACCGAGTTGGAGGTTGTACCTCCCCATATATATGGATGGAGTGGAGTTTGCCACTGAAAAGAAACTTTGTGTTCCCTTCAAGCTAGGTGAAGGACGGCTTTCACACACACTTATCTCTCAGAACTGAGCATGTGGAGAGACGTTCGTTCATCCAGCACAAAGGGAACGGGTTGCAGGAGAAACCCTTACTCTGGTTTCTCAGTCTGTTTCCTAGTGCCGGTTTGAAGTGCCTGCCGTTTTCACTGTAAAACCGAGTTGGATCTTGTACCTCCCCATATATATGTATGGAGTGGAGTTTGCCACTGAAAAGAAACTTTGTGTTCCCTTCAAGCTAGGTGAAGGACGGCTTTCACACACACTTAACTCTCAGAACTGAGCATGTGGAGAGACGTTCGTTCATCCAGCACAAAGGGAACGGGTTGCAGGAGAAACCCTTACTCTGGTTTCTCAGTCTGTTTCCTAGTGCCGGTTTGAAGTGCCTGCCGTTTTCACTGTAAAACCGAGTTGCAGCTTGTTCCTCCCCATGTATATGTATGGAGTGAAGTTTGCCACTGAAAAGAAACTTTTTGTTCCCTTCAAGCTAGGTGAAGGACGGCTTTCACACACACTTATCTCTCAGAACTGAGCATGTGGAGAGACGTTCGTTCATCCAGCACAAAGGGATCGGGTTGCAGGAGAAACCCTTACTCTGGTTTCTCAGTCTGTTTCCTAATGCCGGTTTGAAGTGCCTGCCGTTTTCACTGTAAAACCGAGTTGGAGCTTGTACCTCCCCATATATATGGATGGAGTGGATTTTGCCACTGAAAAAAACTTTGTGTTTCCTTCAAGCTAGGTGAAGGACGGCTTTCACACACACTTATCTCTCAGAACTGAGCATGTGGAGAGACGTTCGTTCATCCAGCACAAAGGGAACGGGTTGCAGGAGAAACCCTTACTCTGGTTTCTCAGTCTGTTTCCTAGTGCCGGTTTGAAGTGCCTGCCGTTTTCACTGTAAAACCGAGTTGGAGCTTGTACCTCCCCATATATATGTATGGAGTGGAGTTTGCCACTGAAAAGAAACTTTGTGTTCCCTTCAAGCTAGGTGAAGGACGGCTTTCACACACACTTATCTCTCACAACTGAGCATATGGAGAGACGTTCTTTCATGTAGCACAAAGGGAACGGGTTGCCGGAGAAACACATATTGTGGTTTCTCAGTCTGTTTCTTAGTACCGCTATGATTTTCCTGCAGTTGTCACTGTAAAACCGAGTTGGACCTTGTACCTACCCATATATATGTATGGAGTGGAGTTTGCCACTGAAAAGAAACTTTGTGTTCCCTTCAAGCTAGGTGAAGGACGGCTTTCACACACACTTTTCTCTCAGAACTGAGCACGTGGAGAGACGTTCGTTCATCCAGCACAAAGGGAACGGGTTGCAGGAGAAACCCTTACTCTGGATTCTCAGTCTGTTTCCTAGTGCCGGTTTGAAGTGCCTGCCGTTTTCACTGAAGAACCAAGTTGGAACTTGTACCTCCCCATATATATGTATGGAGTGCAGTTTGCAACTGAAAAGAAACTTTGTGTTCCCTTCAAGCTAGGTGAAGGACGGCTTTCACACACACTTATCTCTCAGAACTGAGCATGTGGAGAGACGTTCTTTCATCCAGCACAAACGGAACGGTCTGCAGGAGAAATCCTTACTCTGGTTTCTCAGACTGTTTTCCAGTGCCGGTTTGAAGTGCCTACCGTTTTCACTGTAAAACCGTGTTGCAGCTTCTACCTCCCCATATATATGTATGGAGTGGAGTTTGCCACTGAAAAGAAACTTTGTGTTCCCTTCAAGCTAGGTGAAGGACGGCTTTCACACACACTTATCTCTCAGAACTGAGCATGTGGAGAGACGTTCGTTCATCCAGCACAAAGGGAACGGGTTGAAGGAGAAACCCTAACTCTGGTTTCTCAGTCTGTTTCCTAGTGCCGGATTGAAGTGCCTGCCCTTTTCACGTAAAACCGAGTTACAGCTTCTAGACCCCCATATATATTTATGGAGTGGAGTTTGCAACGGAAAAGAAACTTTGTGTTCCCTTCAAGCTAGGTGAAGGACGGCTTTCACACACACTTATCTCTCAGAACTGAGCATGTGGAGAGACGTTCGTTCATCCAGCAAAAAGGGAACGGGTTGCAGGAGAAACCCTTACTCTGGTTTCTCAGTCTGTTTCCTAGTGCCGGTTTGAAGTGCCTGCCGTTTTCACTGTAAAACCGAGTTGGAGCTTGTACCTCCCCATATATATGTATGGAGTGGAGTTTGCCAGTGAAAAGAAACTTTGTGTTCCCTTCAAGCTAGGTGAAGGACGGCTTTCACACACACTTATCTCTCAGAACTGAGCATGTGGAGAGACGTTCGTTCATCCAGCAAAAAGGGAACGGGTTGCAGGAGAAACCCTTACTCTGGTTTCTCAGTCTGCTTCCTAGTGCCGGTTTGAAGTGCCTGCCGTTTTCACTGTAAAACCGAGTTGGAGCTTGTACCACCCCATATATATGTATGGAGTGGAGTTTGCCACTGAAAAGAAACTTTGTGTTCCCTTCAAGCTAGGTGAAGGACGGCTTTCACACACACTTATCTCTCAGAACTGAGCATGTGGAGAGACGTTCGTTCATCCAGCACAAAGGGAACGGGTTGCAGGAGAAACCCTTACTCTGGTTTCTCAGTCTGTTTCCTAGTGCCGGTTTGAAGTGCCTGCCGTTTTCACTGTAAAACCGATTTGGAGCTTGTACCTCCCCATATATATGGATGGAGTGGAGTTTGCCACTGAAAAGAAACTTTGTGTTCCCTTCAAGCTAGGTGAAGGACGGCTTTCACACACACTTATCTCTCAGAACTGAGCATGTGGAGAGACGTTCGTTCATCCAGCACAAAGGGAACGGGTTGCAGGAGAAACCCTTACTCTGGTTTCTCAGTCTGTTTCCTAGTGCCGGTTTGAAGTGCCTGCCGTTTTCACTGTAAAACCGAGTTGCAGCTCGTACCTCCCCATATATATGTATGGAGTGGAGTTTGCCACTGAAAAGAAACTTTGTGTTCCCTTCAAGCTAGGTGAAGGACGGCTTTCACACACACTTAACTCTCAGAACTGAGCATGTGGAGAGACGTTCGTTCATCCAGCACAAAGGGAACGGGTTGCAGGAGAAACCCTTACTCTGGTTTCTCAGTCTGTTTCCTAGTGCCGGTTTGATGTGCCTGCCGTTTTCACTGTAAAACCGAGTTGCAGCTTGTTCCTCCCCATATATATGTATGGATTGGAGTTTGCCACTGAAAAGAAACTTTGTGTTCCCTTTAAGCTAGGTGAAGGACGGCTTTCACACACACTTATCTCTCAGAACTGAGCATGTGGAGAGACGTTCGTTCATCCAGCACAAAGGGAACGGGTTGCAGGAGAAACCCTTACTCTGGTTTCTCAGTCTGTTTCCTAGTGCCGGTTTGAAGTGCCTGCCGTTTTCACTGTAAAACCGAGTTGGAGTTTGTACCTCCCCATATATATGGATGGAGTGGAGTTTGCCACTGAAAAAAACTTTGTGTTCCCTTCAAGCTAGGTGAAGGACGGCTTTCACACACACTTATCTCTCAGAACTGAGCATGTGGAGAGACGTTCGTTCATCCAGCACAAAGGGAACGGGTTGCAGGAGAAACCCTTACTCTGGCTTCTCAGTCTGTTTCCTAGTGCCGTTTTGATGTGCCTGCCGTTTTCACTGTAAAACCGAGTTGGTGCTTTTACCTCCCCATATATATGTATGGAGTGGAGTTTGCAACTAAAAAGAAACTTTGTGTTCCCTTCAAGCTAGGGGAAGGACGGCTTTCACACTCCCATATCTCTCAGAACTGAGCATGTGGAGAGACGTTCGTTCATCCAGCACAAAGGGAACGGGTTGCAGGAGAAACACTTTCTGTGGTTTCTCAGTCTGTTTCCTAGTGCCGGTTTGAAGTTCTGGCAGTTGTCACTGTAAAACCGAGTTGGAGCTTGTACCTCCCCTTATATATGTATGGAGTGGAGTTTGCAACTGAAAAGAAACTTTGTGTTCCCTTCAAGCTAGGTGAAGGAAGGCATCCACACACAGTTATCTCTCACAACTGAGCATATGGAGAGACGTTCTTTCATGTAGCACAAAGGGAACGGGTTGCCGGAGAAACACATACTGTGGTTTCTCAGTCTGTTTCTTAGTACCGCTATGATTTTCCTGCAGTCGTCACTGTAAAACCGAGTTGGACCTTGTACCTACCCATATATATGTATGGAGTGGAGTTTGCCACTGAAAAGAAACTTTGTGTTCCCTTCAAGCTAGGTGAAGGACGGCTTTCACACACACTTTTCTCTCAGAACTGAGCTTGTGGAGAGACGTTGGTTCATCCAGCACAAAGGGAACGGGTTGCAGGAGAAACCCTTACTCTGGTTTCTCAGTCTTTTTCTTAGTGCCGGTTTTAAGTGCCTGCAGTTTTCACTGTAAAACCTAGATTCAGCTTCTACCTCCCCATATATATCTATGGAGTGGAGTTTGCAACTGAAAAGAAACTTTTTGTTCCCTTCAAGCTAGATGAAGGACGACTTTCACACACACTTATCTCTCAGAACTGAGCACGTGGAGAGACGTTCGTTCATCCAGCACAAATGGAACGGGTTGCAGGAGAAACCCTTACTCTGGTTTCTCAGTCTGTTTCCTAGTGCCGGTTTGAAATGCCTGCCGTTTTCACTGTAGAACCGAGTTGGAACTTGTACCTCCCCATATATATGTATGGAGTGCAGTTTGCAACTGAAAAGAAACTTTGTGTTCCCTTCAAGCTAGGTGAAGGACGGCTTTCACACACACTTATCTCTCAGAACTGAGCATGTGGAGAGACGTTCTTTCATCCAGCACAAACGGAACGGTCTGCAGGAGAAATCCTTACTCTGGTTTCTCAGACTGTTTTCCAGTGCCGGTTTGAAGTGCCTACCGTTTTCACTGTAAAACCGTGTTGCAGCTTCTACCTCCCCATATATATGTATGGAGTGGAGTTTGCCACTGAAAAGAAACTTTGTGTTCCCTTCAAGCTAGGTGAAGGACGGCTTTCACACACACTTATCTCTCAGAACTGAGCATGTGGAGAGACGTTCGTTCATCCAGCACAAAGGGAACGGGTTGCAGGAGAAACCCTTACTCTTGTTTCTCAGTCTGTTTCCTAGTGCCGGTTTGAAGTGCCTGCCGTTTTCACTGTAAAACCGAGTTGGAGCTTGTACCTCCCCATATATATTTATGGAGTGGAGTTTGCCACTGAAAAGAAACTTTGTGTTCCCTTCAAGCTAGGTGAAGGACGGCTTTCACACACACTTATCTCTCAGAACTGAGCATGTGGAGAGACGTTCGTTCATCCAGCAAAAAGGGAACGGGTTGCAGGAGAAACCCTTACTCTGGTTTCTCAGTCTGTTTCCTAGTGCCGGTTTGAAGTGCCTGCCGTTTTCACTGTAAAACCGAGTTGGTGCTTTTACCTCCCCATATATATGTATGGAGTGGAGTTTGCCACTGAAAAGAAACTTTGTGTTCCCTTCAAGCTAGGTGAAGGACGGCTTTCACACACACTTATCTCTCAGAACTGAGCATGTGGAGAGACGTTCGTTCATCCAGCACAAAGGGAACGGGTTGCAGGAGAAACCCTTACTCTGGTTTCTCAGTCTGTTTCCTAGTGCCGGTTTGAAGTGCCTGCCGTTTTCACTGTAAAACCGATTTGGAGCTTGTACCTCCCCATATATATGGATGGAGTGGAGTTTGCCACTGAAAAGAAACTTTGTGTTCCCTTCAAGCTAGGTGAAGGACGGCTTTCACACACACTTATCTCTCAGAACTGAGCATGTGGAGAGACGTTCGTTCATCCAGCACAAATGGAACGGGTTGCAGGAGAAACCCTTACTCTGGTTTCTCAGTCTGTTTCCTAGTGCCGGTTTGAAGTGCCTGCCGTTTTCACTGTAAAACCGAGTTGGAGCTTGTACCTCCCCATATATATGTATGGAGTGGAGTTTGCAACTGAAAAGAAACTTTGTGTTCCCTTCAAGCTAGGTGAAGGACGGCTTTCACACACACTTAACTCTCAGAACTGAGCATGTGGAGAGACGTTCGTTCATCCAGCACAAAGGGAACGGGTTGCAGGAGAAACCCTTACTCTGGTTTCTCAGTCTGTTTCCTAGTGCCGGTTTGATGTGCATGCCGTTTTCACTGTAAAACCGAGTTGCAGCTTGTTCCTCCCCATATATATGTATGGATTGGAGTTTGCCACTGAAAAGAAACTTTTTGTTCCCTTTAAGCTAGGTGAAGGACGGCTTTCACACACACTTATCTCTCAGAACTGAGCATGTGGAGAGACGTTCGTTCATCCAGCACAAAGGGAACGGTTTGCAGGAGAAACCCTTACTCTGGCTTCTCAGTCTGTTTCCTAATGCCGTTTTGATGTGCCTGCCGTTTTCACTGTAAAACCGAGTTGGTGCTTTTACCTCCCCATATATATGTATGGAGTGGAGTTTGCAACTAAAAAGAAACTTTGTGTTCCCTTCAAGCTAGGGGAAGGACGGCTTTCACACTCCCTTATCTCTCAGAACTGAGCATGTGGAGAGACGTTCGTTCATCCAGCACAAAGGGAACGGGTTGCAGGAGAAACACTTTCTGTGGTTTCTCAGTCTGTTTCCTAGTGCCGGTTTGAAGTTCCGGCAGTTGTCACTGTAAAACCGAGTTGGAGCTTGTACCTCCCCTTATATATGTATGGAGTGGAGTTTGCAACTGAAAAGAAACTTTGTGTTCCCTTCAAGCTAGGTGAAGGAAGGCATCCACACACAGTTATCTCTCACAACTGAGCATATGGAGAGACGTTCTTTCATGTAGCACAAAGGGAACGGGTTGCCGGAGAAACACATACTGTGGTTTCTCAGTCTGTTTCTTAGTACCGCTATGATTTTCCTGCAGTTGTCACTGTAAAACCGAGTTGGACCTTGTACCTACCCATATATATGTATGGAGTGGAGTTTGCAACTGAAAAGGAACTTTGTGTTCCCTACAAGCTAGGTGAAGGACGGTTTTCACACACATTTATCTCTCAGAACTGAGCATGTGGATAGACGTTCGTTCATCCAGCACAAAGGGAACGGGTTGCAGGAGAAACCCTTACACTGGTTTCTCAGTCTGTTTCTTAGTGCCGGTTGGAAGTGCCTGCCGTTTTCACTGTAAAACCGAGTTGCAACTTCTACCTCCGCATATATATGTATGGAGTGGAGTTTGCCACTGAAAAGAAACTTTGTGTTCCCTTCAAGCTAGGTGAAGGACGGCTTTCACACACACTTATCTCTCAGAACTGAGCATGTGGAGAGACGTTCGTTCATCCAGCACAAAGGGAGCGGGTTGCAGGAGAAACCCTTACTCTGGTTTCTCAGTCTGTTTCCTAGTGCCGGTTTGAAGTGCCTGCCGTTTTCACTGTAAAATCGAGTTGGAGCTTGTACCTCCCCATATATATGTATGGAGTGGATTTTGCCACTGAAAAGAAACTTTGTGTTCCCTTCAAGCTAGGTGAAGGACGGCTTTCACACACAAATGACTCTCAGAACTGAGCATGTGGAGAGACGTTCGTTCATCCAGCACAAAGGGAACGGGTTGCAGGAGAAACCCTTACTTTGGTTTCTCAGTCTGTTTCCTAATGCCGGTTTGAAGTGCCTGCCGTTTTCACTGTAAAACCGAGTTACAGCTTGTTCCTCCCCATATATATGTATGGAGTGGAGTTTGCCACTGAAAAGAAACTTTGTGTTCCCTTCAAGCTAGGTGAAAGACGGCTTTCACACACACTTATCTCTCAGAACTGAGCATGTGGAGAGACGTTCGTTCATCCAGCACAAAGGGAACGGGTTGCAGGGGAAACCCTTACTCTTGTTTCTCAGTCTGTTTCCTAGTGCCGGTTTGAAGTGCCTGCCGTTTTCACTGTAAAACCGAGTTGGAGCTTGTACCTCCCCATATAAATTTATGGAGTGGTGTTTGCCACTGAAAAGAAACTTTGTGTTCCCTTCAAGCTAGGTGAAGGACGGCTTTCACACACACTTATCTCTCAGAACTGAGCATGTGGAGAGACGTTCGTTCATCCAGCACAAAGGGAACGGGTTGCAGGAGAAACCCTTACTCTGGTTTCTCAGTCTGTTTCCTAGTGCCGGTTTGAAGTGCCTGCCGTTTTCACTGTAAAAACGAGTTGGAGCTTTTACCTCCCCATATATATGTATGGAGTGGAGTTTGCCATTGAAAAGAAACTTTGTGTTCCCTTCAAGCTAGGTGAAGGACGGCTTTCACACACACTTATCTCTCAGAACTGAGCATGTGGAGAGACGTTCGTTCATCCAGCACAAAGGGAACGGGTTGCAGGAGAAACCCTTACTCTGGTTTCTCAGTCTGTTTCCTAGTGCCGGTTTGAAGTGCCTGCCGTTTTCACTGTAAAACCGAGTTGCAGCTTGTTCCTCCCCATATATATGTATGGAGTGGAGTTTGCCACTGAAAAGAAACTTTGTGTTCCCTTCAAGCTAGGTGAAGGACGGCTTTCACACACACTTATCTCTCAGAACTGAGCATGTGGAGAGACGTTCGTTCATCCAGCACAAATGGAACGGGTTGCAGGAGAAACCCTTACTCGGGTTTCTCAGTCTGTTTCCTAGTGCCGGTTTGAAGTGCCTGCCGTTTTCATTGTAAAACCGAGTTGCAGCTTGTTCCTCCCCATATATATTTATGGAGTGGTGTTTGCCACTGAAAAGAAACTTTGTGTTCCCTTCAAGCTAGGTGAAGGACGGCTTTCACACACACTTATCTCTCAGAACTGAGCATGTGGAGAGACGTTCGTTCATCCAGCACAAAGGGAACGGGTTGCAGGAGAAACCCTTACTCTGGTTTCTCAGTCTGTTTCCTAATGCCGGTTTGAAGTGCCTGCCGTTTTCACTGTAAAACCGAGTTGGATCTTGTACCTCCCCATATATATGTATGGAGTGGAGTTTGCCACTGAAAAGAAACTGTGTTCCCTTCAAGCTAGGTGAAGGACGGCTTTCACACACACTTATCTCTCAGAACTGAGCATGTGGAGAGACGTTCGTTCATCCAGCACAAAGGGAACGGGTTGCAGGTGAAACCCTTACTCTGGTTTCTCAGTCTGTTTCCTAGTGCCGGTTTGAAGTGCCTGCCGTTTTCACTGTAAAACCGAGTTGCAGCTTGTTCCTCCCCATATATATGTATGGAGTGAAGTTTGCCAATGAAAAGAAACTTTTTGTTCCCTTCAAGCTAGGTGAAGGACGGCTTTCACACACACTTATCTCTCAGAACTGAGCATGTGGAGAGACGTTCGTTCATCCAGCACAAAGGGAACGGGTTGCAGGAGAAACCCTTACTCTGGTTTCTCAGTCTGTTTCCTAATGCCGGTTTGAAGTGCCTGCCGTTTTCACTGTAAAACCGAGTTGGAGCTTGTACCTCCCCATATATATGTATGGAGTGGAGTTTGCCACTGAAAAGAAACTTTGTGTTCCCTTCAAGCTAGGTGAAGGACGGCTTTCACACACACTTTTCTCTCAGAACTGAGCACGTGGAGAGACATTCGTTCATCCAGCACAAAGGGAACGGGTTGCAGGAGAAACCCTTACTCTGGTTTCTCAGTCTGTTTCCTAGTGCCGGTTTGAAGTGCCTGCCGTTTTCACTGTAAAACCGAGTTGGAGCTTGTACCTCCCCATATATATGGATGGAGTGGATTTTGCCACTGAAAAAAACTTTGTGTTCCCTTCAAGCTAGGTGAAGGACGGCTTTCACACACACTTATCTCTCAGAACTGAGCATGTGGAGAGACATTCATTCATCCAGCACAAAGGGAACGGGTTGCAGGAGAAACCCTTACTCTGGTTTCTCAGTCTGTTTCCTAATGCCGTTTTGATGTGCCTGCTGTTTTCACTGTAAAACCGAGTTGGTGCTTTTACCTCCCCATATATATGTATGGAGTGGAGTTTGCAACTGAAAAGAAACTTTGTGTTCCCTTCAAGCTAGGGGAAGGACGGCTTTCACACTCCCTTATCTCTCAGAACTGAGCATGTGGAGAGACGTTCGTTCATCCAGCACAAAGGGAACGGGTTGCAGGAGAAACCCTTACTCTGGTTTCTCAGTCTGTTTCCTAGTACCGGTTTGAAGTGCCTGCCGTTTTCACTGTAAAACCGAGTTGGAGCTTGTACCACCCCATATATATGTATGGAGTGGAGTTTGCCACTGAAAAGAAACTTTGTGTTCCCTTCAAGCTAGGTGAAGGACGGCTTTCACACACACTTATCTCTCAGAACTGAGCACGTGGAGAGACATTCGTTCATCTAGCACAAAGGGAACGGGTTGCAGGAGAAACCCTTACTCTGGTTTCTCAGTCTGTTTCCTAGTGCCGGTTTGAAGTGCCTGCCGTTTTCACTGTAAAACCGAGTTGGAGCTTGTACCTCCCCATATATATGGATGGAGTGGATTTTGCCACTGAAAAAAACTTTGTGTTCCCTTCAAGCTAGGTGAAGGACGGCTTTCACACACACTTATCTCTCAGAACTGAGCATGTGGAGAGACGTTCGTTCATCCAGCACAAAGGGAACAGGTTGCATGAGAATCCCTTACTCTGGTTTCTCAGTCTGTTTCCTAGTGCCGGTTTGAAGTGCCTGCCGTTTTCACTGTAAAACCGAGTTGCAGCTTCTACCTCCCCATATATATGTATTGAGTGGAGTTTGCCACTGAAAAGAAACTTTGTGTTCCCTTCAAGCTAGGTGAAGGACGGCTTTCACACACACTTATCTCTGAGAACTGAGCATGTGGAGAGACGTTCGTTCATCCAGCACAAAGGGAACGGGTTGCAGGAGAAACCCTTACTCTGGTTTCTCAGTCTGTTTCCTAGTGCCGGTTTGAAGTGCCTGCCGTTTTCACTGTAAAACCGAGTTGCAGCTTGTTCCTCCCCATATATATGTATGGAGTGAAGTTTGCCAATGAAAAGAAACTTTTTGTTCCCTTCAAGCTAGGTGAAGGACGGCTTTCACACACACTTATCTCTCAGAACTGAGCATGTGGAGAGACGTTCGTTCATCCAGCACAAAGGGAACGGGTTGCAGGAGAAACCCTTACTCTGGTTTCTCAGTCTGTTTCCTAATGCCGGTTTGAAGTGCCTGCCGTTTTCACTGTAAAACCGAGTTGGAGCTTGTACCTCCCCATATATATGTATGGAGTGGAGTTTGCCACTGAAAAGAAACTTTGTGTTCCCTTCAAGCTAGGTGAAGGACGGCTTTCACACACACTTATCTCTCAGAACTGAGCACGTGGAGAGACATTCGTTCATCCAGCACAAAGGGAACGGGTTGCAGGAGAAACCCTTACTCTGGTTTCTCAGTCTGTTTCCTAGTGCCGGTTTGAAGTGCCTGCCGTTTTCACTGTAAAACCGAGTTGGGGCTTGTACCTCCCCATATATATGGATGGAGTGGATTTTGCCACTGAAAAAAACTTTGTGTTCCCTTCAAGCTAGGTGAAGGACGGCTTTCACACACACTTATCTCTCAGAACTGAGCATGTGGAGAGACATTCATTCATCCAGCACAAAGGGAACGGGTTGCAGGAGAAACACATTCTGTGGTTTCTCAGTCTGTTTCCTAGTGCCGGTTTGAAGTTCCGGCAGTTGTCACTGTAAAACCGAGTTGGAGCTTGTACCTCCCCTTATATATGTATGGAGTGGAGTTTGCAACTGAAAAGAAACTTTGTGTTCCCTTCAAGCTAGGTGAAGGACGGCTTTCACACACAATTTTCTCTCAGAACTGAGCTTGTGGAGAGACGTTCGTTCATCCAGCACAAAGGGAACGGGTTGAAGGAGAAACCCTTACTCTGGTTTCTCAGTCTTTTTCTTAGTGCCGGTTTTAAGTGCCTGCAGTTTTCACTGTAAAACCTAGTTTCAGCTTCTACCTCCCCATATATATGTATGGAATGGAGTTTGCAACTGAAAAGGAACTTTGTGTTCCCTTCAAGCTAGGTGAAGGACGGCTTTCACACACACTTATCTCTCAGAACTGAGCATGTGGAGAGACGTTCGTTCATCCAGCACAAAGGGAACGGGCTGCAGGAGAAACCCTTACTCTGGTTTCTCAGTCTGTTTCCTAGTGCCGGTTTGAAGTGCCTGCCGTTTTCACTGTAAAACCGAGTTGCAGCTTGTACCTCCCCATATATATGGATGGAGTGGATTTTGCCACTGAAAAAAACTTTGTGTTCCCTTCAAGCTAGGTGAAGGACGGCTTTCACACACACTTATCTCTCAGAACTGAGCATGTGGAGAGACGTTCGTTCATCCAGCACAAAGGGAACGGGTTGCAGGAGAAACCCTTACTCTGGTTTCTCAGTCTGTTTCCTAATGCCGTTTTGATGTGCCTGCCGTTTTCACTGTAAAACCGAGTTGGTGCTTTTACCTCCCCATATATATGTATGGAGTGGAGTTTGCAACTGAAAAGAAACTTTGTGTTCCCTTCAAGCTAGGGGAAGGACGGCTTTCACACTCCCTTATCTCTCAGAACTGAGCATGTGGAGAGACGTTCGTTCATCCAGCACAAAGGGAACGGGTTGCAGGAGAAACACTTTCTGTGGTTTCTCAGTCTGTTTCCTAGTGCCGGTTTGAAGTTCTGGCAGTTGTCACTGTAAAACCGAGTTGGAGCTTGTACCTCCCCTTATATATGTATGGAGTGGAGTTTGCAACTGAAAAGAAACTTTGTGTTCCCTTCAAGCTAGGTGAAGTAAGGCTTCCACACACAGTTATCTCTCACAACTGAGCATATGGAGAGACGTTCTTTCATGTAGCACAAAGGGAACGGGTTGCAGGAGAAACACATACTGTGGTTTCTCAGTCTGTTTCTTAGTACCGCTATGATTTTCCTGCAGTTGTCACTGTAAAACCGAGTTGGACCTTGTACCTACCCATATATATGTATGGAGTGGAGTTTGCAACTGAAAAGAAACTTTGTGTTCCCTTCAAGCTAGGTGAAGGACGGCTTTCACACACAATTTTCTCTCAGAACTGAGCTTGTGGAGAGACGTTCGTTCATCCAGCACAAAGGGAACGGGTTGCAGGAGAAACCCTTACTCTGGTTTCTCAGTCTGTTTCCTAATGCCGGTTTGAAGTGCCTGCCGTTTTCACTGTAAAACCGAGTTGGAGCTTGTACCTCCCCATATATATGGATGGAGTGGAGTTTGCCACTGAAAAGAAACTTTGTGTTCCCTTCAAGCTAGGTGAAGGACGGTTTCACACACACTTATCTCTCTGAACTGAGCATGTGGAGAGACGTTCGTTCATCCAGCACAAAGGGAACGGGTTGCAGGAGAAACCCTTACTCTGGTTTCTCAGTGTGTTTCCTAGTGCCGGTTTGAAGTGCCTGCCGTTTTCACTGTAAAACCGAGTTGGAGCTTGTACCTCCCCATATATATGGATGGAGTGGAGTTTGCCACTGAAAAGAAACTTTGTGTTCCCTTCAAGCTAGGTGAAGGACGGCTTTCACACACACTTAACTCTCAGAACTGAGCATGTGGAGAGACGTTCGTTCATCCAGCACAAAGGGAACGGGTTGCAGGAGAAACCCTTACTCTGGTTTCTCAGTCTGTTTCCTAGTGCCGGTTTGAAGTGCCTGCCGTTTTCACTGTAAAACCGAGTTGCAGCTTGTTCCTCCCCATATATATGTATGGAGTGAAGTTTGCCACTGAAAAGAAACTTTTTGTTCCCTTCAAGCTAGGTGAAGGACGGCTTTCACACACACTTATCTCTCAGAACTGAGCATGTGGAGAGACGTTCGTTCATCCAGCACAAAGGGAACGGGTTGCAGGAGAAACCCTTACTCTGGTTTCTCAGTCTGTTTCCTAATGCCGGTTTGAAGTGCCTGCCGTTTTCACTGTAAAACCGAGTTGGAGCTTGTTCCTCCCCATATATATGGATGGAGTGGAGTTTGCCACTGAAAAGAAACTTTGTGTTCCCTTCAAGCTAGGTGAAGGACGGCTTTCACACACACTTATCTCTCAGAACTGAGCACGTGGAGAGACATTCGTTCATCCAGCACAAAGGGAACGGGTTGCAGGAGAAACCCTTACTCTGGTTTCTCAGTCTGTTTCCTAGTGCCGGTTTGAAGTGCCTGCCGTTTTCACTGTAAAACCGAGTTGGAGCTTGTACCTCCCCATATATATGGAAGGAGTGGATTTTGCCACTGAAAAAAACTTTGTGTTCCCTTCAAGCTAGGTGAAGGACGGCTTTCACACACACTTATCTCTCAGAACTGAGCTTGTGGAGAGACGTTCGTTCATCCAGCACAAAGGGAACGGGTTGCAGGAGAAACACTTTCTGTGGTTTCTCAGTCTGTTTCCTAGTGCCGGTTTGAAGTTCCGGCAGTTGTCACTGTAAAACCGAGTTGGAGCTTGTACCTCCCCTTATATATGTATGGAGTGGAGTTTGCAACTGAAAAGAAACTTTGTGTTCCCTTCAAGCTAGGTGAAGTAAGGCTTCCACACACAGTTATCTCTCACAACTGAGCATATGGAGAGACGTTCTTTCATGTAGCACAAAGGGAACGGGTTGCCGGAGAAACACATACTGTGGTTTCTCAGTCTGTTTCTTAGTACCGCTATGATTTTCCTGCAGTTGTCACTGTAAAACCGAGTTGGACCTTGTACCTACCCATATATATGTATGGAGTGGAGTTTGCCACTGAAAAGAAACTTTGTGTTCCCTTCAAGCTAGGTGAAGGACGGCTTTCACACACACTTTTCTCTCAGAACTGAGCTTGTGGAGAGACGTTCGTTCATCCAGCACAAAGGGAACGGTTTGCAGGAGAAACCCTTACTCTGGTTTCTCAGTCTGTTTCCTAGTGCCGGTTTGAAGTGCCTGCCGTTTTCACTGTAAAACCGAGTTGGAGCTTGTACCTCCCCATATATATGGATGGAGTGGATTTTGCCACTGAAAAAAACTTTGTGTTCCCTTCAAGCTAGGTGAAGGACGGCTTTCACACACACTTATCTCTCAGAACTGAGCATGTGGAGAGACGTTCGTTCATCCAGCACAAAGGGAACGGGTTGCAGGAGAAACCCTTACTCTGGTTTCTCAGTCTGTTTCCTAATGCCGTTTTGATGTGCCTGCCGTTTTCACTGTAAAACCGAGTTGGTGCTTTTACCTCCCCATATATATGTATGGAGTGGAGTTTGCAACTGAAAAGAAACTTTGTGTTCCCTTCAAGCTAGGGGAAGGACGGCTTTCACACTCCCTTATCTCTCAGAACTGAGCATGTGGAGAGACGTTCGTTCATCCAGCACAAAGGGAACGGGTTGCAGGAGAAACACTTTCTGTGGTTTCTCAGTCTGTTTCCTAGTGCCGGTTTGAAGTTCTGGCAGTTGTCACTGTAAAACCGAGTTGGAGCTTGTACCTCCCCTTATATATGTATGGAGTGGAGTTTGCAACTGAAAAGAAACTTTGTGTTCCCTTCAAGCTAGGTGAAGTAAGGCTTCCACACACAGTTATCTCTCACAACTGAGCATATGGAGAGACGTTCTTTCATGTAGCACAAAGGGAACGGGTTGCCGGAGAAACACATACTGTGGTTTCTCAGTCTGTTTCTTAGTACCGCTATGATTTTCCTGCAGTTGTCACTGTAAAACCGAGTTGGACCTTGTACCTACCCATATATATGTATGGAGTGGAGTTTGCAACTGAAAAGAAACTTTGTGTTCCCTTCAAGCTAGGTGAAGGACGGCTTTCACACACACTTTTCTCTCAGAACTGAGCTTGTGGAGAGACGTTCGTTCATCCAGCACAAAGGGAACGGGTTGCAGGAGAAACCCTTACTCTGGTTTCTCAGTCTTTTTCTTAGTGCCGGTTTTAAGTGCCTGCAGTTTTCACTGTAAAACCTAGTTTCAGCTTCTACCTCCCCATATATATGTATGGAATGGAGTTTGCAACTGAAAAGGAACTTTGTGTTCCCTTTAAGCTAGGTGAAGGACGGCTTTCACACACAATTTTCTCTCAGAACTGAGCATGTGGAGAGACGTTCGTTCATCCAGCACAAAGGGAACAGGTTGCATGAGAATCCCTTACTCTGGTTTCTCAGTCTGTTTCCTAGTGCCGGTTTGAAGTGCCTGCCGTTTTCACTGTAAAACCGAGTTGGAGCTTGTACCTCCCCATATATATGGATGGAGTGGAGTTTGCCACTGAAAAGAAACTTTGTGTTCCCTTCAAGCTAGGTGAAGGACGGCTTTCACACACACTTATCTCTCAGAACTGAGCATGTGGAGAGACGTTCGTTCATCCAGCACAAAGGGAACGGGTTGCTGGAGAAACCCTTACTCTGGTTTCTCAGTCTGTTTCCTAGTGCCGGTTTGAAGTGCCTGCCGTTTTCACTGTAAAACCGAGTTGGAGCTTGTACCTCCCCATATATATGGATGGAGTGGAGTTTGCCACTGAAAAGAAACTTTGTGTTCCCTTCAAGCTAGGTGAAGGACGGCTTTCACACACACTTATCTCTCAGAACTGAGCATGTGGAGAGACGTTCGTTCATCCAGCAAAAAGGGATCGGGTTGCAGGAGAAACCCTTACTCTGGTTTCTCAGTCTGTTTCCTAATGCCGGTTTGAAGTGCCTGCCGTTTTCACTGTAAAACCGAGTTGAAGCTTGTACCTCCCCATATATATGTATGGAGTGGAGTTTGCCACTGAAAAGAAACTTTGTGTTCCCTTCAAGCTAGGTGAAGGACGGCTTTCACACACACTTATCTCTCAGAACTGATCACGTGGAGAGACATTCGTTCATCCAGCACAAAGGGAACGGGTTGCAGGAGAAACCCTTACTCTGGTTTCTCAGTCTGTTTCCTAGTGCCGGTTTGAAGTGCCTGCCGTTTTCACTGTAAAACCGAGTTGGAGCTTGTACCTCCCCATATATATGGATGGAGTGGATTTTGCCACTGAAAAAAACTTTGTGTTCCCTTCAAGCTAGGTGAAGGACGGCTTTCACACACACTTATCTCTCAGAACTGAGCATGTGGAGAGACGTTCGTTCATCCAGCACAAAGGGAACGGGCTGCAGGAGAAACCCTTACTCTGGTTTCTCAGTCTGTTTCCTAGTGCCGGTTTGAAGTGCCTGCCGTTTTCACTGTAAAACCGAGTTGCAGCTTGTACCTCCCCATATATATGGATGGAGTGGATTTTGCCACTGAAAAAAACTTTGTGTTCCCTTCAAGCTAGGTGAAGGACGGCTTTCACACACACTTATCTCTCAGAACTGAGCATGTGGAGAGACGTTCGTTCATCCAGCACAAAGGGAACGGGTTGCAGGAGAAACCCTTACTCTGGTTTCTCAGTCTGTTTCCTAATGCCGTTTTGATGTGCCTGCCGTTTTCACTGTAAAACCGAGTTGGTGCTTTTACCTCCCCATATATATGTATGGAGTGGAGTTTGCAACTGAAAAGAAACTTTGTGTTCCCTTCAAGCTAGGGGAAGGACGGCTTTCACACTCCCTTATCTCTCAGAACTGAGCATGTGGAGAGACGTTCGTTCATCCAGCACAAAGGGAACGGGTTGCAGGAGAAACACTTTCTGTGGTTTCTCAGTCTGTTTCCTAGTGCCGGTTTGAAGTTCCGGCAGTTGTCACTGTAAAACCGAGTTGGAGCTTGTACCTCCCCTTATATATGTATGGAGTGGAGTTTGCAACTGAAAAGAAACTTTGTGTTCCCTTCAAGCTATGTGAAGTAAGGCTTCCACACACAGTTATCTCTCACAACTGAGCATATGGAGAGACGTTCTTTCATGTAGCACAAAGGGAACGGGTTGCCGGAGAAACACATACTGTGGTTTCTCAGTCTGTTTCTTAGTACCGCTATGATTTTCCTGCAGTTGTCACTGTAAAACCGAGTTGGACCTTGTTCCTCCCCATATATATGTATGGAGTGGAGTTTGCCACTGAAAAGAAAATTTGTGTTCCCTTCAAGCTAGGTGAAGGACGGCTTTCACACACAAATGACTCTCAGAACTGAGCATGTGGATAGACGTTTGTTCATCCAGCACAAAGGGAACGGGTTGCAGGAGAAACCCTTACTTTGGTTTCTCAGTCTGTTTCATAATGCCGGTTTGAAGTGCCTGCGTTTTCACTGTAAAACCGAGTTGGAGCTTGTACCTCCCCTTATATATGTATGGAGTGGAGTTTCCCACTGAAAAGGAACTTTGTGTTCCCTTCAAGCTAGGTGAAGGACGGCTTTCACACACAATTTTCTCTCAGAACTGAGCATGTGGAGAGACGTTCGTTCATCCAGCACAAAGGGAACAGGTTGCATGAGAATCCCTTACTCTGGTTTCTCAGTCTGTTTCCTAGTGCCGGTTTGAAGTGCCTGCCGTTTTCACTGTAAAACCGAGTTGGAGCTTGTACCTCCCCATATATATGTATTGAGTGGAGTTTGCCACTGAAAAGAAACTTTGTGTTCCCTTCAAGCTAGGTGAAGGACGGCTTTCACACACACTTATCTCTCAGAACTGAGCATGTGGAGAGACGTTCGTTCATCCAGCACAAAGGGAACGGGTTGCAGGAGAAACCCTTACTCTGGTTTCTCAGTCTGTTTCCTAGTGCCGGTTTGAAGTGCCTGCCGTTTTCACTGTAAAACCGAGTTGGAGGTTGTACCTCCCCATATATATGGATGGAGTGGAGTTTGCCACTGAAAAGAAACTTTGTGTTCCCTTCAAGCTAGGTGAAGGACGGCTTTCACACACACTTATCTCTCAGAACTGAGCATGTGGAGAGACGTTCGTTCATCCAGCACAAAGGGAACGGGTTGCAGGAGAAACCCTTACTCTGGTTTCTCAGTCTGTTTCCTAGTGCCGGTTTGAAGTGCCTGCCGTTTTCACTGTAAAACCGAGTTGGAGCTTGTACCTCCCCATATATATGTATGGAGTGGTGTTTGCCACTGAAAAGAAACTTTGTGTTCCCTTCAAGCTAGGTGAAGGACGGCTTTCACACACACTTAACTCTCAGAACTGAGCATGTGGAGAGACGTTCGTTCATCCAGCACAAAGGGAACGGGTTGCAGGAGAAACCCTTACTCTGGTTTCTCAGTCTGTTTCCTAGTGCCGGTTTGAAGTGCCTGCCGTTTTCACTGTAAAACCGAGTTGCAGCTTGTTCCTCCCCATGTATATGTATGGAGTGAAGTTTGCCACTGAAAAGAAACTTTTTGTTCCCTTCAAGCTAGGTGAAGGACGGGTTTCACACACACTTATCTCTCAGAACTGAGCATGTGGAGAGACGTTCGTTCATCCAGCACAAAGGGATCGGGTTGCAGGAGAAACCCTTACTCTGGTTTCTCAGTCTGTTTCCTAATGCCGGTTTGAAGTGCCTGCCGTTTTCACTGTAAAACCGAGTTGGAGCTTGTACCTCCCCATATATATGGATGGAGTGGAGTTTGCCACTGAAAAGAAACTTTGTGTTCCCTTCAAGCTAGGTGAAGGACGGCTTTCACACACACTTATCTCTCAGAACTGATCACGTGGAGAGACATTCGTTCATCCAGCACAAAGGGAACGGGTTGCAGGAGAAACCCTTACTCTGGTTTCTCAGTCTGTTTCCTAGTGCCGGTTTGAAGTGCCTGCCGTTTTCACTGTAAAACCGAGTTGGAGCTTGTACCTCCCCATATATATGGATGGAGTGGATTTTGCCACTGAAAAGAAACTTTGTGTTCCCTTCAAGCTAGGTGAAGGACGGCTTTCACACACACTTATCTCTCAGAACTGAGCATGTGGAGAGACGTTCGTTCATCCAGCACAAAGGGAACGGGTTGCAGGAGAAACCCTTACTCTGGTTTCTCAGTCTGTTTCCTAGTGCCGGTTTGAAGTGCCTGCCGTTTTCACTGTAAAACCGAGTTGGAGCTTGTACCTCCCCATATATATGTATGGAGTGGAGTTTGCCACTGAAAAGAAACTTTGTGTTCCCTTCAAGCTAGGTGAAGGACGGCTTTCACACACACTTATCTCTCAGAACTGAGCATGTGGAGAGACGTTCTTTCATCCAGCACAAAGGGAGCGGGTTGCAGGAGAAACCCTTACTATGGTTTCTCAGTCTGTTTCCTAGTGCCGGTTTGAAGTGCCTGCCGTTTTCACTGTAAAACCGAGTTGGAGCTTGTACCTCCCCATATATATGTATGGAGTGGAGTTTCCCACTGAAAAGAAACTTTGTGTTCCCTTCAAGCTAGGTGAAGGACGGCTTTCACACACACTTATCTCTCAGAACTGAGCATGTGGAGAGACGTTCGTTCATCCAGCACAAAGGGAACGGGTTGCAGGAGAAACCCTTACTCTGGTTTCTCAGTCTGTTTCCTAGTGCCGGTTTGAATTGCCTGCCGTTTTCACTGTAAAACCGAGTTGGAGGTTGTACCTCCCCATATATATGGATGGAGTGGAGTTTGCCACTGAAAAGAAACTTTGTGTTCCCTTCAAGCTAGGTGAAGGACGGCTTTCACTCACACTTATCTCTCAGAACTGAGCATGTGGAGAGACGTTCGTTCATCCAGCACAAAGGGAACGGGTTGCAGGAGAAACCCTTACTCTGGTTTCTCAGTCTGTTTCCTAGTGCCGGTTTGAAGTGCCTGCCGTTTTCACTGTAAAACCGAGTTGGAGCTTGTACCTCCCCATATATATGTATGGAGTGGAGTTTGCCACTGAAAAGAAACTTTGTGTTCCCTTCAAGCTAGGTGAAGGACGGCTTTCACACACACTTAACTCTCAGAACTGAGCATGTGGAGAGACGTTCGTTCATCCAGCACAAAGGGAACGGGTTGCAGGAGAAACCCTTACTCTGGTTTCTCAGTCTGTTTCCTAGTGCCGGTTTGAAGTGCCTGCCGTTTTCACTGTAAAACCGAGTTGCAGCTTGTTCCTCCCCATGTATATGTATGGAGTGAAGTTTGCCACTGAAAAGAAACTTTTTGTTCCCTTCAAGCTAGGTGAAGGACGGCTTTCACACACACTTATCTCTCAGAACTGAGCATGTGGAGAGACGTTCGTTCATCCAGCACAAAGGGATCGGGTTGCAGGAGAAACCCTTACTCTGGTTTCTCAGTCTGTTTCCTAATGCCGGTTTGAAGTGCCTGCCGTTTTCACTGTAAAACCGAGTTGGAGCTTGTACCTCCCCATATATATGGATGGAGTGGATTTTGCCACTGAAAAAAACTTTGTGTTTCCTTCAAGCTAGGTGAAGGACGGCTTTCACACACACTTATCTCTCAGAACTGAGCATGTGGAGAGACGTTCGTTCATCCAGCACAAAGGGAACGGGTTGCAGGAGAAACCCTTACTCTGGTTTCTCAGTCTGTTTCCTAGTGCCGGTTTGAAGTGCCTGCCGTTTTCACTGTAAAACCGAGTTGGAGGTTGTACCTCCCCATATATATGGATGGAGTGGAGTTTGCCACTGAAAAGAAACTTTGTGTTCCCTTCAAGCTAGGTGAAGGACGGCTTTCACACACACTTATCTCTCAGAACTGAGCATGTGGAGAGACGTTCGTTCATCCAGCACAAAGGGAACGGGTTGCAGGAGAAACCCTTACTCTGGTTTCTCAGTCTGTTTCCTAGTGCCGGTTTGAAGTGCCTGCCGTTTTCACTGTAAAACCGAGTTGGAGCTTGTACCTCCCCATATATATGTATGGAGTGGTGTTTGCCACTGAAAAGAAACTTTGTGTTCCCTTCAAGCTAGGTGAAGGACGGCTTTCACACACACTTAACTCTCAGAACTGAGCATGTGGAGAGACGTTCGTTCATCCAGCACAAAGGGAACGGGTTGCAGGAGAAACCCTTACTCTGGTTTCTCAGTCTGTTTCCTAGTGCCGGTTTGAAGTGCCTGCCGTTTTCACTGTAAAACCGAGTTGCAGCTTGTTCCTCCCCATGTATATGTATGGAGTGAAGTTTGCCACTGAAAAGAAACTTTTTGTTCCCTTCAAGCTAGGTGAAGGACGGGTTTCACACACACTTATCTCTCAGAACTGAGCATGTGGAGAGACGTTCGTTCATCCAGCACAAAGGGATCGGGTTGCAGGAGAAACCCTTACTCTGGTTTCTCAGTCTGTTTCCTAATGCCGGTTTGAAGTGCCTGCCGTTTTCACTGTAAAACCGAGTTGGAGCTTGTACCTCCCCATATATATGGATGGAGTGGAGTTTGCCACTGAAAAGAAACTTTGTGTTCCCTTCAAGCTAGGTGAAGGACGGCTTTCACACACACTTATCTCTCAGAACTGATCACGTGGAGAGACATTCGTTCATCCAGCACAAAGGGAACGGGTTGCAGGAGAAACCCTTACTCTGGTTTCTCAGTCTGTTTCCTAGTGCCGGTTTGAAGTGCCTGCCGTTTTCACTGTAAAACCGAGTTGGAGCTTGTACCTCCCCATATATATGGATGGAGTGGATTTTGCCACTGAAAAGAAACTTTGTGTTCCCTTCAAGCTAGGTGAAGGACGGCTTTCACACACACTTATCTCTCAGAACTGAGCATGTGGAGAGACGTTCGTTCATCCAGCACAAAGGGAACGGGTTGCAGGAGAAACCCTTACTCTGGTTTCTCAGTCTGTTTCCTAGTGCCGGTTTGAAGTGCCTGCCGTTTTCACTGTAAAACCGAGTTGGAGCTTGTACCTACCCATATATATGTATGGAGTGGAGTTTGCCACTGAAAAGAAACTTTGTGTTCCCTTCAAGCTAGGTGAAGGACGGCTTTCACACACACTTATCTCTCAGAACTGAGCATGTGGAGAGACGTTCTTTCATCCAGCACAAAGGGAGCGGGTTGCAGGAGAAACCCTTACTATGGTTTCTCAGTCTGTTTCCTAGTGCCGGTTTGAAGTGCCTGCCGTTTTCACTGTAAAACCGAGTTGGAGCTTGTACCTCCCCATATATATGTATGGAGTGGAGTTTCCCACTGAAAAGAAACTTTGTGTTCCCTTCAAGCTAGGTGAAGGACGGCTTTCACACACACTTATCTCTCAGAACTGAGCATGTGGAGAGACGTTCGTTCATCCAGCACAAAGGGAACGGGTTGCAGGAGAAACCCTTACTCTGGTTTCTCAGTCTGTTTCCTAGTGCCGGTTTGAATTGCCTGCCGTTTTCACTGTAAAACCGAGTTGGAGGTTGTACCTCCCCATATATATGGATGGAGTGGAGTTTGCCACTGAAAAGAAACTTTGTGTTCCCTTCAAGCTAGGTGAAGGACGGCTTTCACACACACTTATCTCTCAGAACTGAGCATGTGGAGAGACGTTCGTTCATCCAGCACAAAGGGAACGGGTTGCAGGAGAAACCCTTACTCTGGTTTCTCAGTCTGTTTCCTAGTGCCGGTTTGAAGTGCCTGCCGTTTTCACTGTAAAACCGAGTTGGAGCTTGTACCTCCCCATATATATGTATGGAGTGGAGTTTGCCACTGAAAAGAAACTTTGTGTTCCCTTCAAGCTAGGTGAAGGACGGCTTTCACACACACTTAACTCTCAGAACTGAGCATGTGGAGAGACGTTCGTTCATCCAGCACAAAGGGAACGGGTTGCAGGAGAAACCCTTACTCTGGTTTCTCAGTCTGTTTCCTAGTGCCGGTTTGAAGTGCCTGCCGTTTTCACTGTAAAACCGAGTTGCAGCTTGTTCCTCCCCATGTATATGTATGGAGTGAAGTTTGCCACTGAAAAGAAACTTTTTGTTCCCTTCAAGCTAGGTGAAGGACGGCTTTCACACACACTTATCTCTCAGAACTGAGCATGTGGAGAGACGTTCGTTCATCCAGCACAAAGGGATCGGGTTGCAGGAGAAACCCTTACTCTGGTTTCTCAGTCTGTTTCCTAATGCCGGTTTGAAGTGCCTGCCGTTTTCACTGTAAAACCGAGTTGGAGCTTGTACCTCCCCATATATATGGATGGAGTGGATTTTGCCACTGAAAAAAACTTTGTGTTTCCTTCAAGCTAGGTGAAGGACGGCTTTCACACACACTTATCTCTCAGAACTGAGCATGTGGAGAGACGTTCGTTCATCCAGCACAAAGGGAACGGGTTGCAGGAGAAACCCTTACTCTGGTTTCTCAGTCTGTTTCCTAGTGCCGGTTTGAAGTGCCTGCCGTTTTCACTGTAAAACCGAGTTGCAGTTTGTTCCTCCCCATATATATGTATGGAGTGAAGTTTGCCACTGAAAAGAAACTTTTTGTTCCCTTCAAGCTAGGTGAAGGACGGCTTTCAAACACACTTATCTCTCAGAACTGAGCATGTGGAGAGACGTTCGTTCATCCAGCACAAAGGGATCGGGTTGCAGGAGAAACCCTTACTCTGGTTTCTCAGTCTGTTTCCTAATGCCGGTTTGAAGTGCCTGCCGTTTTCACTGTAAAACCGAGTTGGAGCTTGTACCTCCCCATATATATGTATGGAGTGGAGTTTGCCACTGAAAAGAAACTTTGTGTTCCCTTCAAGCTAGGTGAAGGACGGCTTTCACACACACTTATCTCTCAGAACTGAGCACGTGGAGAGACATTCGTTCATCCAGCACAAAGGGAACGGGTTGCAGGAGAAACCCTTACTCTGGTTTCTCAGTCTGTTTCCTAGTGCCGGTTTGAAGTGCCTGCCGTTTTCACTGTAAAACCGAGTTGGAGCTTGTACCTCCCCATATATATGGATGGAGTGGATTTTGCCACTGAAAAAAACTTTGTGTTCCCTTCAAGCTAGGTGAAGGACGGCTTTCACACACACTTATCTCTCAGAACTGAGCATGTGGAGAGACGTTCGTTCATCCAGCACAAATGGAACGGGTTGCAGGAGAAACCCTTACTCTGGTTTCTCAGTCTGTTTCCTAATGCCGTTTTGATGTGCCTGCTGTTTTCACTGTAAAACCGAGTTGGTGCTTTTACCTCCCCATATATATGTATGGAGTGGAGTTTGCAACTGAAAAGAAACTTTGTGTTCCCTTCAAGCTAGGGGAAGGACGGCTTTCACACTCCCTTATCTCTCAGAACTGAGCATGTGGAGAGACGTTCGTTCATCCAGCACAAAGGGAACGGGTTGCAGGAGAAACACTTTCTGTGGTTTCTCAGTCTGTTTCCTAGTGCCGGTTTGAAGTTCCGGCAGTTGTCACTGTAAAACCGAGTTGGAGCTTGTACCTCCCCTTATATATGTATGGAGTGGAGTTTGCAACTGAAAAGAAACTTTGTGTTCCCTTCAAGCTAGGTGAAGTAAGGCTTCCACACACAGTTATCTCTCACAACTGAGCATATGGAGAGACGTTCTTTCATGTAGCACAAAGGGAACGGGTTGCCGGAGAAACACATACTGTGGTTTCTCAGTCTGTTTCTTAGTACCGCTATGATTTTCCTGCAGTTGTCACTGTAAAACCGAGTTGGACCTTGTACCTCCCCATATATATGTATGGAGTGGAGTTTGCAACTGAAAAGAAACTTTGTGTTCCCTTCAAGCTAGGTGAAGGACGGCTTTCACACACACTTTTCTCTCAGAACTGAGCTTGTGGAGAGACGTTCGTTCATCCAGCACAAAGGGAACGGGTTGCAGGAGAAACCCTTACTCTGGTTTCTCAGTCTTTTTCTTAGTGCCGGTTTTAAGTGCCTGCAGTTTTCACTGTAAAACCTAGTTTCAGCTTCTACCTCCCCATATATATGTATGGAATGGAGTTTGCAACTTAAAAGGAACTTTGTGTTCCCTTCAAGCTAGGTGAAGGACGGCTTTCACACACAATTTTCTCTCAGAACTGAGCATGTGGAGAGACGTTCGTTCATCCAGCACAAAGGGAACTGGTTGCATGAGAATCCCTTACTCTGGTTTCTCAGTCTGTTTCCTAGTTCCGGTTTGAAGTGCCTGCCGTTTTCACTGTAAAACCGAGTTGCAGCTTCTACCTCCCCATATATATGTATTCAGTGGAGTTTGCAACTGAAAAGAAACTTTGTGTTCCCTTCAAGCTAGGTGAAGGACGGCTTTCACACACAGTTATCTCTCAGAACTGAGCATGTGGAGAGACGTTCGTTCATCCAGCACAAAGGGAACGGGTTGCAGGAGAAACCCTTACTCTGGTTTCTCAGTCTGTTTCCTAGTGCCGGTTTGAAGTGCCTGCCGTTTTCACTGTAAAACCGAGTTGGAGGTTGTACCTCCCCATATATATGGATGGAGTGGAGTTTGCCACTGAAAAGAAACTTTGTGTTCCCTTCAAGCTAGGTGAAGGACGGCTTTCACACACACTTATCTCTCAGAACTGAGCATGTGGAGAGACGTTCGTTCATCCAGCACAAAGGGAACGGGTTGCAGGAGAAACCCTTACTCTGGTTTCTCAGTCTGTTTCCTAGTGCCGGTTTGAAGTGCCTGCCGTTTTCACTGTAAAACCGAGTTGGAGCTTGTACCTCCCCATATATATGTATGGAGTGGAGTTTGCCACTGAAAAGAAACTTTGTGTTCCCTTCAAGCTAGGTGAAGGACGGCTTTCACACACACTTAACTCTCAGAACTGAGCATGTGGAGAGACGTTCGTTCATCCAGCACAAAGGGAACGGGTTGCAGGAGAAACCCTTACTCTGGTTTCTCAGTCTGTTTCCTAGTGCCGGTTTGAAGTGCCTGCCGTTTTCACTGTAAAACCGAGTTGCAGCTTGTTCCTCCCCATGTATATGTATGGAGTGAAGTTTGCCACTGAAAAGAAACTTTTTGTTCCCTTCAAGCTAGGTGAAGGACGGCTTTCACACACACTTATCTCTCAGAACTGAGCATGTGGAGAGACGTTCGTTCATCCAGCACAAAGGGATCGGGTTGCAGGAGAAATCCTTACTCTGGTTTCTCAGTCTGTTTCCTAATGCCGGTTTGAAGTGCCTGCCGTTTTCACTGTAAAACCGAGTTGGAGCTTGTACCTCCCCATATATATGGATGGAGTGGATTTTGCCACTGAAAAAAACTTTGTGTTTCCTTCAAGCTAGGTGAAGGACGGCTTTCACACACACTTATCTCTCAGAACTGAGCATGTGGAGAGACGTTCGTTCATCCAGCACAAAGGGAACGGGTTGCAGGAGAAACCCTTACTCTGGTTTCTCAGTCTGTTTCCTAGTGCCGGTTTGAAGTGCCTGCCGTTTTCACTGTAAAACCGAGTTGGAGCTTGTACCTCCCCATATATATGTATGGAGTGGAGTTTGCCACTGAAAAGAAACTTTGTGTTCCCTTCAAGCTAGGTGAAGGACGGCTTTCACACACACTTATCTCTCAGTACTGAGCACGTGGAGAGACATTCGTTCATCCAGCACAAAGGGAACGGGTTGCAGGAGAAACCCTTACTCTGGTTTCTCAGTCTGTTTCCTAGTGCCGGTTTGAAGTGCCTGCCGTTTTCACTGTAAAACCGAGTTGGAGCTTGTACCTCCCCATATATATGGATGGAGTGGATTTTGCCACTGAAAAAAACTTTGTGTTCCCTTCAAGCTAGGTGAAGGACGGCTTTCACACACACTTATCTCTCAGAACTGAGCATGTGGAGAGACGTTCGTTCATCCAGCACAAATGGAACGGGTTGCAGGAGAAACCCTTACTCTGGTTTCTCAGTCTGTTTCCTAATGCCGTTTTGATGTGCCTGCTGTTTTCACTGTAAAACCGAGTTGGTGCTTTTACCTCCCCATATATATGTATGGAGTGGAGTTTGCAACTGAAAAGAAACTTTGTGTTCCCTTCAAGCTAGGGGAAGGACGGCTTTCACACTCCCTTATCTCTCAGAACTGAGCATGTGGAGAGACGTTCGTTCATCCAGCACAAAGGGAACGGGTTGCAGGAGAAACACTTTCTGTGGTTTCTCAGTCTGTTTCCTAGTGCCGGTTTGAAGTTCCGGCAGTTGTCACTGTAAAACCGAGTTGGAGCTTGTACCTCCCCTTATATATGTATGGAGTGGAGTTTGCAACTGAAAAGAAACTTTGTGTTCCCTTCAAGCTAGGTGAAGTAAGGCTTCCACACACAGTTATCTCTCACAACTGAGCATATGGAGAGACGTTCTTTCATGTAGCACAAAGGGAACGGGTTGCCGGAGAAACACATACTGTGGTTTCTCAGTCTGTTTCTTAGTACCGCTATGATTTTCCTGCAGTTGTCACTGTAAAACCGAGTTGGACCTTGTACCTCCCCATATATATGTATGGAGTGGAGTTTGCAACTGAAAAGAAACTTTGTGTTCCCTTCAAGCTAGGTGAAGGACGGCTTTCACACACACTTTTCTCTCAGAACTGAGCTTGTGGAGAGACGTTCGTTCATCCAGCACAAAGGGAACGGGTTGCAGGAGAAACCCTTACTCTGGTTTCTCAGTCTTTTTCTTAGTGCCGGTTTTAAGTGCCTGCAGTTTTCACTGTAAAACCTAGTTTCAGCTTCTACCTCCCCATATATATGTATGGAATGGAGTTTGCAACTTAAAAGGAACTTTGTGTTCCCTTCAAGCTAGGTGAAGGACGGCTTTCACACACAATTTTCTCTCAGAACTGAGCATGTGGAGAGACGTTCGTTCATCCAGCACAAAGGGAACTGGTTGCATGAGAATCCCTTACTCTGGTTTCTCAGTCTGTTTCCTAGTTCCGGTTTGAAGTGCCTGCCGTTTTCACTGTAAAACCGAGTTGCAGCTTCTACCTCCCCATATATATGTATGGAGTGGAGTTTGCCACTGAAAAGAAACTTTGTGTTCCCTTCAAGCTAGGTGAAGGACGGCTTTCACACACACTTAACTCTCAGAACTGAGCATGTGGAGAGACGTTCGTTCATCCAGCACAAAGGGAACGGGTTGCAGGAGAAACCCTTACTCTGGTTTCTCAGTCTGTTTCCTAGTGCCGGTTTGAAGTGCCTGCCGTTTTCACTGTAAAACCGAGTTGCAGCTTGTTCCTCCCCATGTATATGTATGGAGTGAAGTTTGCCACTGAAAAGAAACTTTTTGTTCCCTTCAAGCTAGGTGAAGGACGGCTTTCACACACACTTATCTCTCAGAACTGAGCATGAGGAGAGACGTTCGTTCATCCAGCACAAAGGGATCGGGTTGCAGGAGAAATCCTTACTCTGGTTTCTCAGTCTGTTTCCTAATGCCGGTTTGAAGTGCCTGCCGTTTTCACTGTAAAACCGAGTTGGAGCTTGTACCTCCCCATATATATGGATGGAGTGGATTTTGCCACTGAAAAAAACTTTGTGTTTCCTTCAAGCTAGGTGAAGGATGGCTTTCACACACACTTATCTCTCAGAACTGAGCATGTGGAGAGACGTTCGTTCATCCAGCACAAAGGGAACGGGTTGCAGGAGAAACCCTTACTCTGGTTTCTCAGTCTGTTTCCTAGTGCCGGTTTGAAGTGCCTGCCGTTTTCACTGTAAAACCGAGTTGGAGCTTGTACCTCCCCATATATATGTATGGAGTGGAGTTTGCCACTGAAAAGAAACTTTGTGTTCCCTTCAAGCTAGGTGAAGGACGGCTTTCACACACACTTATCTCTCAGAACTGAGCACGTGGAGAGACATTCGTTCATCCAGCACAAAGGGAACGGGTTGCAGGAGAAACCCTTACTCTGGTTTCTCAGTCTGTTTCCTAGTGCCGGTTTGAAGTGCCTGCCGTTTTCACTGTAAAACCGAGTTGGAGCTTGTACCTCCCCATATATATGGATGGAGTGGATTTTGCCACTGAAAAAAACTTTGTGTTCCCTTCAAGCTAGGTGAAGGACGGCTTTCACACACACTTATCTCTCAGAACTGAGCATGTGGAGAGACGTTCGTTCATCCAGCACAAATGGAACGGGTTGCAGGAGAAACCCTTACTCTGGTTTCTCAGTCTGTTTCCTAATGCCGTTTTGATGTGCCTGCTGTTTTCACTGTAAAACCGAGTTGGTGCTTTTACCTCCCCATATATATGTATGGAGTGGAGTTTGCAACTGAAAAGAAACTTTGTGTTCCCTTCAAGCTAGGGGAAGGACGGCTTTCACACTCCCTTATCTCTCAGAACTGAGCATGTGGAGAGACGTTCGTTCATCCAGCACAAAGGGAACGGGTTGCAGGAGAAACACTTTCTGTGGTTTCTCAGTCTGTTTCCTAGTGCCGGTTTGAAGTTCCGGCAGTTGTCACTGTAAAACCGAGTTGGAGCTTGTACCTCCCCTTATATATGTATGGAGTGGAGTTTGCAACTGAAAAGAAACTTTGTGTTCCCTTCAAGCTAGGTGAAGTAAGGCTTCCACACACAGTTATCTCTCACAACTGAGCATATGGAGAGACGTTCTTTCATGTAGCACAAAGGGAACGGGTTGCCGGAGAAACACATACTGTGGTTTCTCAGTCTGTTTCTTAGTACCGCTATGATTTTCCTGCAGTTGTCACTGTAAAACCGAGTTGGACCTTGTACCTCCCCATATATATGTATGGAGTGGAGTTTGCAACTGAAAAGAAACTTTGTGTTCCCTTCAAGCTAGGTGAAGGACGGCTTTCACACACACTTTTCTCTCAGAACTGAGCTTGTGGAGAGACGTTCGTTCATCCAGCACAAAGGGAACGGGTTGCAGGAGAAACCCTTACTCTGGTTTCTCAGTCTTTTTCTTAGTGCCGGTTTTAAGTGCCTGCAGTTTTCACTGTAAATCCTAGTTTCAGCTTCTACCTCCCCATATATATGTATGGAATGGAGTTTGCAACTTAAAAGGAACTTTGTGTTCCCTTCAAGCTAGGTGAAGGACGGCTTTCACACACAATTTTCTCTCAGAACTGAGCATGTGGAGAGACGTTCGTTCATCCAGCACAAAGGGAACTGGTTGCATGAGAATCCCTTACTCTGGTTTCTCAGTCTGTTTCCTAGTTCCGGTTTGAAGTGCCTGCCGTTTTCACTGTAAAACCGAGTTGCAGCTTCTACCTCCCCATATATATGTATTCAGTGGAGTTTGCAACTGAAAAGAAACTTTGTGTTCCCTTCAAGCTAGGTGAAGGACGGCTTTCACACACAGTTATCTCTCAGAACTGAGCATGTGGAGAGACGTTCGTTCATCCAGCACAAAGGGAACGGGTTGCAGGAGAAACCCTTACTCTGGTTTCTCAGTCTGTTTCCTAGTACCGGTTTGAAGTGCCTGCCTTTTTCATTGTAAAACCGAGTTGCAGCTTGTTCCTCCCCATATATATGTATGGAGTGGAGTTTGCCACCGAAAAGAAAATTTGTGTTCCCTTCAAGCTAGGTGAAGTACGGCTTTCACACACACTTATCTCTCAGAACTGAGCATGTGGAGAGACGTTCGTTCATCCAGCACAAAGGGAACGGGTTGCAGGAGAAACCCTTACTCTGGTTTCTCAGTCTGTTTCCTAATTCCGGTTTGAAGTGCCTGCCGTTTTCACTGTAAAACCGAGTTGGAGCTTGTACCTCCCCATATATATGTATGGAGTGGAGTTTGCAACTGAAAAGAAACTTTGTGTTCCCTTCAAGCTAGGTGAAGTAAGGCTTTCACACACAGTTATCTCTCACAACTGAGCATGTGGAGAGACGTTCTTTCATCTAGCACAAAGGGAACGGTTTGCAGGAGAAACACTTACTGTGGTTTCTCAGTCTGTTTCCTAGTGCCGGTATGAAGTTCCTGCAGTTGTCACTGTAAAACTGAGTTGGACCTTGTACCTACCGATATATATGTGTGGAGTGGAGTTGGTAACTGAAAGGAAACTTTGTGTTCCCTTCAAGCTCGTTGAAGGAAGGCATTCACACACACTTATCTCTCAGAATTGAGTATGTGGAGAGACTTTCGTTCATCTAGCACAAAGGGAACGGGTTGCAGGAGAAACACTTACTGTGTTTTCTCAGTCTGTTTCCTAGTGCCGGTTTGATGTTCCTGTAGTTGTCACTGTAAAACCGAGTTGGAGCTTTTACCTCCCGATATATATGTATGGAGTGGATTTAGCAACTGAAAAGAAACTTTGTCTTCCCTTCAAGCTAGGTGAAGGACGGCTTTCACACACAGTTGTCTCTCAGAACTGAGCATGTTGAGAGACGTTCGTTCATGTAGCACAAAGGGAATGGTTTGCAGGAGAAACACTTACTGTGGTTTCTCATCTGTTTCCAAGTGCCGGTTTGAAGTGCCTGCCGTTTTCACTGTAAAACCGAGTTGGAGCTTGTACATCCCCATATATATGTATGGAGTGGAGTTTGCAACTGAAAAGAAATTTTTTGTTCCCTTCAAGCTAGTTGAAGGACGGCTTTCACACACACTTGTCTCTCAGAACTGAGCATGTGGAGAGACGTTCGTTCATCCAGCACAAAGGGAACGGGTTACAGGAGAAACCATTACTCTGGTTTCTCAGTCTGTTTCCTAGTGCCGGTTTGAAGTGCCTGCCGTTTTCACTGTAAAACCGAGTTGGAGCTTCTACCTCCCCATATATATGGATGGAGTGGAGTTTGCCACTGAAAAGAAACTTTGTGTTCCCTTCAAGCTAGGTGAAGGACGGCTTTCACACACACTTATCTCTCAGAACTGAGCATGTGGAGAGACGTTCGTTCATCTAGCACAAAGGGAACGGGCTGCAGGAGAAACACTTTCTGTGGTTTTTCAGTCTGTTTCCTAGTGACGGTTTGAAGTTCCTGCAGTTGTCAATGTAAACCCGAGTTTGAGCTTGCACCTCCCCATATATATGTATGGAGTGGAGTTGGCAACTGAAAAGAAGCTTTGTGTTCCCTTCAAGCTATGTGAAGGAAGTCTTTCACACTCAGTTGTCTATCCGAACTGAGCATGTGGATAGACGTTCGTTCCTTTAGCACACAAGAAACGGGTTGCAGGAGGAACACTTACTGTGGTTTCTTAGTCTGTTTCCTAGTGCCGGTTTGAGGTTCCTGCAGTTGTCACTGTAAAACCGGGTTGGAGCTTGTACCTCCCCATATATATGTATGAAGTGGAGTTGGCAACTGAAAAGAAACTTTGTGTTACCTTCAAGCTATGTGAAGGACCGCTTTCACACACAGTTGTCTCTCACAACTGAGCATGTGGAGAGACTTTCGTTCATCTAACACAAAGGGAACGGGTTGCAGGAGAAACACTTACTGTGGTTTCTCAGTCTGTTTTCTAGTGCCGGTGTGAAGTTCATGAATTTGTCACTGTAAAACCGAGTTTTAGCTTGTACCTCCCCATGTATATGTATGGATTGGAGTTGGCAACTTAAAAGAAACTTTGTGTTCCCTTCATGCTAGGTAAAGGACGGCTTTCACACACACTTATCTCACAGAATTGAGCATATGTAGTGACGTTATTCACGTAGTATAAAGGGAATATTTAGCAATAGAAACACTCTCGTTTCTCAGTTTATTTAATAGTGCCGTTTCAAAGTTTATGCATTTTTCACTCTAATTGTGAGTTAGAGCTCTTTCCTCCACATATATATGTATGTAATGTAGTTTCCCACTTAAAAGTATCCCTGTGTTCTCAACAAGCTTGTTGATTGTTGGCTTTCACGCACATTCAACTCTCTGAATTGAGCATGTGTATAGGCGTTCGTTCATCTAGCTCATAGAGAATGTGAAATCGATAATCGTTGCCTATGGTGGTAAGAAAACAATAAAGGGAGCATTAATTTAGTGTCTTTATAGGTATTGTCAGCAGACATGAGAGTATTTCATTTTCAGCATAGATTTCTTTTTTTTAAAGTTCAGAAATCTTAAATCTTTCCTGTTACTGGATATATATAGTGAATGTCTTAAAGTCTTTGAGCAAGTTCTTTAAAGCAGAATTGTTACTTTGCTTTTGGTTTGTAACCTAAGGGAATTTCCAGAATTCCAGTGGCAGTTCAAAAGCAATGGCCTGTACCTTGCCTATTACATTTTTTAAGTTCCGTAAATATAACTGTAGACTAGGTTACTGTGGATAATTCAAGAGCTGCTTGGATATGTTATATGTAAGTTATATTTTCAAAAATTATAAATATCACGGAAATCCATCACCCTTTGAAATCTTTTTGGTATAATTTATTCTTTAATAATGTAGATTTAGATAGCCCTTTTATTTATGTAACCCTTATGAAAATAAGTTGGTTTTATATAACTCCTTTGTAAATAAATGATTTAAAAATTGTTTTTTTAATCATTTGCTTCTTAAAAATAGGATATTAATTGCACAATATGTATTTTCCTTCAAGTTCATACTTTTTTCCCTATACTATCTTGACTTGTTTAGATAAGTTAACCCGTAGTCTGATTTATTTTAAACACTCAGTATGTGCTTCTGTCTGTTGCTTTATTAGAGAGCAAGGATTCTTTATTATTTTTAATAAAATATACTTGCAGTAAACTATACTGGGATTCTTTCATTCACAGAGTCAAGCAATGATACCTGTTTGTTAGATCAAGTGTCTAAGCCTCTCAAGTGATTACATGGACAAAGTTAAAAACGTCATAAATGATCGACTAACAAACTTTATTGTATTCCTTGATTAAAGGTATAAATATTGGTTGATCTTAAATTCGGATGTAAAGCTCTTATGAATTACATGGGTGTTCTCCAAAATTCTTTAATTTGGGCTTTAAACCCTCCAGTAAAATACTGGTTTGAAGGAAGAAGAAAGTCGAGAATAGATTGAATCCAAATTTTGTGGGAATAAACAAAGCTAAATGTTTCAGTCATTTTTTGAAGCAGAACAGATATCTTTTCTGCACCATATGATTTTAATAGTATTCATCTGAACATACGGTTTAGACACCATGAGACCACAAGCCAACAAACAAGATCTCAGGCAAAGCAAGAAAAACAACTGAGGGGATTTTCTACTGCAAAATTTTCCCTAGTTAGAACTGTAATAGAGAACAAATCTGATGCCATATTGGATCTGTTCCTTCAGTTTGAAGCACTGTGCCCTGTTTTCCAGGCTTAATCTTGCTGGCTCTGCACCTTTTGTAAAACAACATTGCCTTTAGCCTAAAACCTACAGGAAAGCCTATTCTCGGGGCTCTGACCTTTAAGGATGTTAGCACTTCTGCACTTATGTGGAGATGGCAAGTTGCAAAATAGAGAATAACCATTGTTTTGTTGGAGGTTTACAGGGACACCATAGCCTGGCCCACATGGACGGCTGCAAGAACAAAGAATGCCTGCAGCAAGAAGTTTGCACAGCCAACCACACCCCCTCCCCTTTTTAGTTTAAAAGGAGCCTGAATTCTGACTTGGGCAAGATGATTCTCCAGGACATTAGTCCCCCATCTTCTTGTTCTGCCAGCTTTCTGAATAAAGTTACTATTCCTTGCCCCAAAACCTTGTCTCCTGATTTATTTATTTATCACTGTTGTGCAGCGAGCAGAACAAGTTCGGCCTCGGTAACAGAACCAGCTTTGTCATTCCCTCTGATGTGAAATCTCTCTGGGTGTACACGTGCTTGCCTGGTGGTGGTGGTGGTGGTGGTGGTGATGGGCAAAAATATTTCACTTCTCCTGATTTCAATAGGCTAAAATTTCCTGCTATCTAAGTCAACTCTAGACTTTTACAGAATCACCTGCAGATGTGTTTCTGGAAGCTACAAAAATTCCAACAATGAAAATAATTCTATTGTCTCCAGACAAGATACTTTTCCTCAAAACTAAGCAGCTCTGAGACACACTTCAGGAGTACACATAGATGCAGTGTGCTTCATTTCCCATGCTGTTCCGACACAATTTTCCACTTATATCAAAGTAAATTAAAATCGGTCTTCAATAGCAGATGCTCTGGCATGATACAATAATGTCAATTCCACATATTTATTGAGCCAGAGCAGCTTTAGAATAAATGATTTTATACCAAACTCCTGCTTGATGTCCTGTCTTCTCCCTGGTGGCTAATTCTTTTCTTCTTTCTTCCAAAAAGTACTCCTGTTATGGGAAGTTAGCCTTTACTGTGCACATTCAATTGGGAAGGCACAAATTAAACATGTGAAGGGATGACATACATATTTAATTCTTACTTATACATATATACAAGCACACAGGATCTGCGTCTTGGAAGATGTCACTTCCTAATGTGGGCAAGAGGATGGTCTATAGTTCAATCAATGATTTCTAGGATATAATAAAGCAATGCTTGATTTACAAGACAGAACAACTCCTGGATATGAATCAGTGGCACTGATCAGTGGGTGCACATGTGTGTATACACACGCCCATGCACACGGAGCAGCCTTGGAGACACTCCATCTGTGCTGTTGGAGCAAAGTCATGCTGGGGAGATGAGGAAAAAGTGCCTAAAACAATCAAACCAGGACACCTGAGTAATGGGTAATAGGAGTCAATTGAATTTTCTGGTTAGCTGAAGGTCAAACAAAAACACTTTTAGTTTCAAACGTCATTGCTAAAAATTTCCTTAAAGCACAGGAGCCTGTTTTCCTGCCTTGCTTAGTGTCATATGGCATATTAAACATGACAGATTCACACTTCTCTGACTGTGGAACGGGAAAGGCCTTGCTGTCATGTTCTGAATATTAGTCTATTTTTGCAGCACAGTGGATACTGAAAATGGGGCAATTTGAGTGAATGGGAATGGACGTAACCTAGCAGACATTGACTGTGTGTGATTTGCCAACTTTCTCCAAAAAGTAGGGGTAGCAAGCAAATCAGATAAATTGAGGGTTCTTGGGGTGGGGTGTCGGGTGGGCTGACAGCTGGGTGGTCCCAGGTAGCTTGTTCTACTGTGTAAAATTGTGACTATGATCCAGACAGTGACACATTGTCAAATTCTTGTGCCTGTAGCTTTGATACCTGGCCAAGTCTGTGCAGCCCCAATTTTATCGATGGTGCATAATATAGATAACTAACATTCCCTGAGGACCAGGTTGTGTGACTTCCATGCATTGACTCACTGACTTCCCTAAGCACCCTTTGTGGTAAATAACAGTCTTAAAATATGCAGCAGGGATTTATTTTGTTTGCAAGTGATAAGATGAAGCTCTGAACTGTTGAAGCCTGGCCCAAAATCATGCAGATGTGGAGATGCCATGCTGGGATCTAAGCTCGGGCCAGACTCCAGAACCTGAAGGGCCCAACAAGTCCCCTCACCCAGGAACCTGGCCCACAGCCACTGCCAGGCCCTGTTCTGTTTCTATGAGTGCTCACAGGAAAATGCCAGGTACTCAGGGTCAATGTGACTTGATTAAGGAATTCAAACTGAGATAGCCTTTTGTTGGGGACTGTAACCTGGGAGTGAAACTGGCAGTGAAGTAAGGGAGGAAACAGCCCTGGTTGTAAGAATATTTCTAGGGAAGAAAGTTCCCTGATGGGCTGGCATGGAATCGCTGTGGTTGTGAGCCCCCTGTTGCACTGTGGGGGTGTGGGCAGGGAAGGAGAGAGACTGTTCATGCTGGTCATAGTCAATAAAGTTTGTAAACAGCTGAGTTCTGTTCCTTCACAGCTCAGACACATGCAGGACATGAGGATGCTTAGCTAATGACCAACAGTGGGTAGCAAAGGCCAAGAGTGGGGTGGGGAGGAGAGAAGGGGTCACCTTCTGGAAGAACCTCTGCCCCAGGGGACCAGGAAGGTAATGAATGATTGGGGATGCACAAAGGGTTTACATGGCCTCATCAGGTAGTTCCTACTTTAAACTGATAGTCTGGAATATATGGTAAAATACGGTGGAATGACTGCTCTTATTTTAGGTTCTACAAACTCTTAAACAGATAGATTTCTATCTCCATTATACAAGCACTGCTGGGTAACATTTATAGTCATGTGAGGATCAAAGGAGTGAGTACTTATTAATACTATTACCATGCTTCTACTGAATTAACACTTCAGCAACAGTATAATGGCCATGCTTCTTAACAACTGCCTCTGTAAAAGCTCTTGCAAGTCACAAATAATAATTATTAAAAAAATATGAAAAATTATAACAATTACATTTGCAACAACTATGTTGTCTATAACGATGATAATGTTAGCATCTTCCTCTCATATTAAACAATACCCAACACTGGATTCCTTAGGAAGCAACGCCAATGCATTTTTGGACTCTTCAAGGTCTTCACCCCATGAAGCATTTTTACCCACATTGGTCCACCACAGCCAGAATTGCTGTTCCTTGCATGGGGGGCTGCCATGCTGCGATGTCCTGGGCTTTTTCTGGCACCATGTGTCTATACTGGGTCGTCAAGTTTCCACGTACCCACTCTGATTTCCAATATATTGTTCTCCAGAGCCAACAGAGGGGCCACTGGAAAGAGGCCACAAATCAGGTGGTGAACCCAAACTCAATACCTGTTGAAGGAATGGACACACAACATGGAGTGGTGGATGGATGGAAGGACAACATCAATTCCTTTACTCCTGTAAAGAGAGAGGGGCAAATGGTGAACTAAATCTCAAAGAGAAAAGACATTCATGGTAATACTAATGTTCAACAGAGAAAGAATCCATACAAAAGGCAAATATAAAATTTCTGGGAAGAAGACTAATTACAACCTGTTTCTTTCACGTATATACCCTTAGTAGGAATAACATGCTTAAAAATCTTTAACCAACCATAGTTATTTGCTGATAATAAACTTGGGAATCTTGAAGCATATTATTCACTCTCAGTGTTGAAATAATACAATCTTGCAAGATGATTTGTAATTGAGGATTAAAAGAAGACTGTTTAACAAGCAATTCTCCAAGGAAGACATACAAATGATCAAAAAGCACATGAAAAAATGCTCAATATCACTAATTATCAGAGAAATGCAAATCAAAACTACAATGAGGTATCACCTCACACCAGTCAGAATGGCCGTTATTCAAAAATCCAAAAATGACAAATGCTGGAGAGGCTGTGGAGAAAGGGGAACACTCCTACACTGCTGGTGGGGATGCAGTTTGGTGCAGCCACTATGGAAAACAGTGTGAAGATTCCTCAAATGACTAGGAATAGACTTAACATATGACCCAGGAATCCCACTCCTGGGCTTGTACCCAGAAGGAAATCTACTTCAGGATGACACCTGCACCCCAATGTTCATAGCAGCACTATTTACAATAGCCAAAACATGGAAACAACCTAAATGTCCATCAACAGGTGACTGGATAAAGAAGATGTGGTATATTTATACAATGGAATACTACTCAGCCATAAAAACCGACAACATAAAGCCATTTGCAGCAACATGGATGCTCCTAGAGAATGTCATTCTAAGTGAAGTAAGCCAGAAAGAGAAAGAAAAATACCATATGAGATCGCTCATATGTGGAATCTAAAACAGAAAAACAAACAAAAACAAAGCATAAATACAGGACAGAAATAGACTCATGGACAGAGAATACAGACTTGTGGTTACCGGGGGGGGTGGGTAGAGGGTGGGAAGGGATAGACTGGGATTTCAAAATTGTAGAATAGATAAACAAGATTAAACTGTATAGCACAGGGAAATATACACAAAATGTTATGATAAGTCACAGAGAAAAAAATGTGACAATGAGTGTGTATAAGTCCATGAATGACTGAAAAATTGTGCTGAACACTGGAACTTGACACAACACTGTAAAATGATTATGAATCAATAAAAAATGTAAAAAAAAAGAAAAAAAGAAAAAAATTTAAAAAAAAAGACTGTTTTGGATGTATCTAACAATTTAAATAGAAATAAGAAATGTACTTTTGGGAAAGCTATGCATAGAGAATGTTGGAAGAAATACACTGAAAATAGGCAAATGAGCAAGCTCCCTTGAGTCTGGGAGGTTGAGTGCAGCACATTCAGAGAGTCTATGAAGTTATTAAAAGTCACAGAAATGTATGCAATTAAAGTGCCTTCATAAGCAAAATATCCTTCTTCAGGAATTTTTATCTTGATATTTCTATGGTCTGTGTGGTCACAGGAAGTCAGAGTTATGGTGCTGGCTTAGAAGTTCTTTTCTCTCTGTCTGTAATTTACAGGGCATTGCTACAGATGGGGCAGCAGAGATCTGTGGTAAGCTGTTCCATGGGGTGGGGCAGCGGTTAGAAATGATAAGGCCAGAGATCTAAAAGACTTTTAGACCCTCCCCTCCTAGCTGGCAGACCTTTTAAGTAAACTAGCACAGGTATGTAACTAAGACAGTGGATGAGAGGCAAATTTATAGTCCCTTTAGTGTTACTGCTCAGTCAAGGGGTAGGGACCACTCTGGCCAGGAACAGCAAGACCGTGGATGGGGTGGATGGGTAGGAGGAGCTGACATTTGCTTCTGACCTGAGAGGCCGGGGTATGTTGTAGAAAAGCCGACAGGGCTGGAAAGATGCAGCAGGTACACAGCCCAAAAGGAGCTGTCATATTCAGGGAAGTCAGAAAGCAAGAACCAGAGTTAGTGACGCCACAGAGTCAGCAGCGTGGCAGCAGTGATGTCAGTATCTGTGTCCATAACCCACCTAACCCTACATGAACTCATCTGCCTACAGGGGGCAGGTAAGTAGCAGAAATGTGTGGAGTGTGTACAGCCACTGGCAATTAGGCAAGTGGACATCCTAATGAAATGCACTGCTCACAGTCACCATATTGGAAATAGGGCCTCACACTGTCAGATCTAATTCTTATTCAAGAGAAGCCAGAAATTAAGAGTTTATTAGCAATCAACCCAGCTCAAAACCCAGAAAAGATATTATTTATAATGACAAAAAAGGCACATACTATTCAGAAATAAATTAATGAAAAATATTAAGATGATTCTGATAAATGACTTAAAAAAAGAAAAACAAATGATGATTGAATGAACAGTTGAATGCACCATTCTCTTCAGTGTGCAGACTCATGTTTGTGGGACATAGAACAATTTTTCTCCAAAATAAATTTAGTATCTGAATGCAAATTTAGTTAATAACCCCAAATGGATATAAGAAAAAAATCTGAATGGTGATCCTGAAGTTTTTCCAGAAATATACCCATATATACAAATAAAATAATGAGGAGGGATGTCTGAATTTGTAGTATTAGGGACATTCTGGAAAAGGATAAAATAGGACCAACTCTAGGAGGTATTAATCTATGGTCATGGAAACAGTATAGAAATAGTGCACTGAGAGTATGAATGAAATAGATTACATTTCAAGAATAGACGTGGATATTTATGAGATTTTAGTAATATTATATAACTGACACTTCAAATCAGTAGATTCAAATACTGCAGTATTTAGCTAAATCATTGGAAGTCCTGGTACAGTGTTCTCATTTATGACATTAAAATAAATTCCAGATAATTTGTTAATTAAAAAATAAAACACCAGAAATAACCCAACATGATTAAATCTGTTCAGATTTTCATGCGAGAAGAACTTTCTAAAAAGCTTTTGGAAAAAGACCAAAAAGACCAAAGCCCCAGCAACGCCGCAAGGCCAGAAACGCCCACTGTAAAACAAAACTAACCCTCGCCCAACCCTCTCTCATGGTCCTGTATTGCTCTCTGATACTTTCTACACTTTCTTCTTCCCTTTAAAGTCCAGTTTCTTGGAGAAGTACCTGCGCTGAAGACTCCCCCAGGGCTCAGAGCCCTGCATCCACCACGGCCCTCACCGCGGCACTGAGACAGTAGTTGCACTGCCGGTGGCTGCGTGTTTCAAACCAGTGGGCATTTTCAGCTCCTGTTTATTTGATTACCAGGTAGCTTTTGCAGTGGACAAATACTTTCCTCTCAGTGGAAGGTTTTCCCCCCTTAACTTTTGTTTTACTTGAATAAATTTAAAAAGCCCAGGCAGAAAGCTGTGTGTGCACATATGCACACACACAGATACACACAGATCTGGTTTTTAAAGGCTACCTAAGTATAGTCCTCCTCCTCCTTTTCCCCAGTCTTGTTAATTAAAGGTGGGCTTTAGCTCTTGCTTTTTGGCCCCACACAGCCCCCTTTCTCACTATGCTCCTTTTAGTCAGTGTTCAAATCCCTCTTAAGCCAGGTTACAGCCTTCTCTGTGTTGCCTCAACTAGTTTTCTCCCAACTGCTCTGCTATTCTTCTTACTTGGTGGATTTCTCTTCTCCCATTTGCCTTGTTCATGGCCCTTTTCCCCAGGGCCTCGTCTTCAATCCTCCACTTGGCAGGACTGAATCACCCCCACGGCCTCACCCACAGCCCCTCTGAGCTGCTGACTGGTGAATCCAGCTTAACAACGGACATCACCCCTCAGATGTCCCATGGACTCTTCGCACTCAAAATGCCACACACAGAACCATCTCCTCGAAACCAGCTTCTCCCCTTACACTCTCCTGCAGATCCGCTCTCCAGATGGGTCACTGGAAAGTCACCTCAGCAGCTTTGTGGTCCGCCGCCCCTGCCCTATGCTCACCTCTGCAGCAGTCACCATTTCTGCCGCCCATGTCACTATCCCTCTGCCCAGGGCCTCTCTGCAGGCGTGTGCCACTTGTTGTCTGGGTTACCTGGGGTGGTGCCTGAAATATCCTTTCCCCCCAAAATATGGGCCTCCCCCCAAAAATAGTATCTTCCATTCTGCTGCCAGTATAACCAGATATTCTTCAACATAAACATTATGCAATTCTCTTGCTTACATATATTCCAATATATCCCTGTTTCTTTAAGGATACATTCAAGTCTAAGCACACAAGACCCCTCGTGACACAGGCCTTGTGCACCAGATATTCCCACCTTGGATACTTTGTTCTAACCCTACTTGTTGTTCTTCAGTCTGGCCAAGCCGCTTCATGCCGTGTACTCTTATATGTCTCTACCTCTCAGCATGAAGTGTCCACTCCCTCTACCACACATTAGAGAGTGAACTTCCTTTCCCCTTTCAAAATTCAGTTCAAATATTTCCAGCTCTAGGAAGTCCAATTTGTGTTCACCTGCTTAGCAACCCATCAACTACTCGCCAAGTCTCGCCTGGCTTGGGGAGTGCAGACACCAAGTCTTACCTGTCTTGGTCTCCCCAGCAGTTGATACAGTGTTTGGCATAGCAGGTGCTCAGTGTTTGTTGGATAGATAAACGAATGAATCGGTAAAGACATAAGAGGTATACAATCCCCCCTAGTTACTCAGCTGCCATTTTGGAAAGTTCATTCTGTGGAGTTATGGAAATGTCAGTGCAGGTGGTGGGCAGACAGAGCAGAGGTGAGGGTGTGGGGGAGACAGGCCTGGTCCTGGAGTGCGCAGGAGAGGTGTGGGTGAGATAGGACTGGAGAGAGAGTGGATGGAGGGGGCGGGTGCAAGGAGATATTGAAGAACAACTGATATTAACTGCAGTAAATTAAATGGAGAACATAATATATGAAGGGAAGATCAAGTTAACACAGCAAGGGTGGAAAAGGCAATACCAGAGACAAAGAGCTCTCACTTCATCACTCACTGCATTTCACTTACGGCACCCGCCCTCTGGGAAGGCATCGCCAAATTCTTGAGAGACTGCTGTTTGTGCTGTGGGTGCTCTAAGTACAAAACGGTATCTTATGGCTTCCAGATTTTAAGACTGATAGATTATTTCTCTTATGTCCCATGTCTGAGTTCTCAGACAGCAGGATCTTTTGCTGGTGGGGATAGAGCTATTGTGGTTAATAACTCAGGGTTACTCTAATAATCTCAAAGGACAGTGGGGAATTCACTCAAACAAATAAAAGAGAAATTTCATTCAGAATAAAACATATGCCATATAGAAGCTTGTGGGGGCCTTGGGGGCAATGCTACCGCCAACTCACCTAACGCTTGTATGTGAGTGTGTTGAAACTCCAAGCTCAAGTCACTTAAACACGTATGAGAACCAGGGTCCAGGCTGAGGTGCTCCAGACATGGACAGGAAGATGAAGAGCCTGACTACTGCCTCCGACAGGATCAGTCCAGCCGGGGAGCACAATGGGCACGGACACGATCACACACCATCAGACAAGAATCAAGTGCAATTAATTCATGCCTAGAGAGGAGAGCAGAAAATCTCTAAAAAGTGGAGGGTTTCCTGCCAAGGCTTGGCAAGACTCCTTCCAGGCAGAAAAGCAGAGAAAGGTACTTCAGGCGAAGGAGACTAGGGTTGGTGGCTGGGTGCGAGGCCTAACGAAGCACGGGTGGAGGGCTCCAGGGTCATCTGTCAGTAGCTGTTCCCCTTCAGCAGCTAAGAGGCACAACTAAAAAGGCAGGTGGGGTGTCATTAATGATCATGGGGAAAACTGGTAGGAGGAAACTGAGGTCAGGAGATCACCACCAAAGGCACTTTATTTTAGAGGAACAAAAATAATTCAAAAAGCACTTGGAAATTCTATCTCCCATGAACAAAAAGAACACAAAATAAGTTTCACTCCAGTGTTGAATACAGAATAACACACTGCCTACTCTCAGAAATGGATTGAATTTTCTAATTCGTTAGGGATTATTTAGATAATAGGAAAACAAATAAATCTGAAAAATCTCTCTAGAATGGCTGTTACTCCATCCTGTTATGTAGGGTAGAGTTAGGCTGAATTATTTAATTGGTATTTTAATGAGACTATAAAGTTATAAAAGTCCTATCAATTTCTCCCAGAAGCATACAACTTTTCCTTTCAATGACCTTTATTTGACTTAACTAGAACAATAACTTTTTTCCAAGGCTTTTTTCGTGTGTGTTAAAATACCAAATGATATGCTGCCCTCAGAAAGTTGTTGTTATTATTAATGCTGATAATAGCCCCAGTAAGACATATTTAAAATTATGACTCATTTTTGAATAACAGATATTGGCTTAAAGTCCTTTTGATAATAAGCAGAATAAACGAACATAATTTCTACACCAGGGACAGCAGCTGCACCCTTAATGGAACCTGGTCACTAAACACAACAAAAGCAAAGATGAAACTCAAATCAGACACCAGGGCACAAAGCATAGCTGACTGAAGATGCCACAAAATGACCTTTCATTCACCGAGGGAACCAGATGCATTTCCATGCATATTGTATATTTTTAAAAACTATTATTTTATATATAGAATGCAATTTAGGAGAAAGAAAACTCCCTCTATCTGTAGACTTATAAACAGGAAGCACAAAGGGGTGCCTTTGCAGACATGAACCCGCATGCATAAATGCAAATCCTATTGACCAAAATCCTTTCCTGTCTCCTAAGCTTGAAAAAAAAAAAACTAATTCAAGGCAGTGGTGAGCTGAAAGGGCTCAGATACAAAACGTGCACATCATCAGCCTTCTAGTAGATAAAAGTGTGCCATGCATAATAGAAAAGATGACGTTTCCTATGGAAATCTATTTTGAGATGCAACCATTTAAAGGCAACCGAGAGCTCAAAACCAAGTTCAATCAAAGAGAAACAGAGCCCAAGCAAATGTACAGAAATGGACAAAGACATTGGAGATTTAGGGGATCTGTGTTCTACCGATACTCCAGATCAGCAAATTCATCCTGAATTCAAGCCAGTGATTTTCCACGAGGTCACTCAAGGAACTAGGCAGAAACCATCGGCCAGAAGAAATAGGAACAATGCGAAAGGCAGGTGTGAGTTGTGGAAGGGGTGACCCTGTGAACCTTGCTACCATGAGGCAGGATGCTCTTGTGGGCTTTCTGCACAGGCTGGCAGGCTCACATGACTCTGTTTAGAAGGATATCAGCCAACAGCTGTGCCACACGGGCTACAGCCCGAGCTGAGTCACATCTAGTAACGGTTCTGAGTTCATCCTTAGACGACATGATCAGAAGGATCTGAGAATCAATGGTGGAGACGTACCTGAATGAGTATTCCATTTCATTCCTTGGCAGTAAATCTTCAGCTTTGTGCAACATAAATATTGACAAAGATACACACAGGCACCCTGTTTGAAAGCCTGACTGCATAAATGCATATAACGGAGAAAAGCGGGCTCCGTTTCGGTATGCTAGGTCATTGTTTGGCTCGGTAACCGATGCTTCTGTGACCCAAAGCATATTCTAGTATAACCGACAGCACAGAAATCTCCACTGATGACTGACTCATTTCAGGGTATTCATAAAATAACCCCAGTTTGCCCATGGGATACAGATGGCTGTCCTGTTCCCATTGTGGGGTGGTCTGTTCTGCTCCTGAATCTGTGGCACCATTAGATTCATGACCCAGCTGCCAAACAGATCAAATTATAAGGCAGGATATTATCAGACCAAGGTCATAAAAGTATTACTGACATTTCAAGCTGAAGACATCATCTTCCAAAGAATTTAATTTCTTGTTTTCAGGATAAATTTCTTTTTATTGCTGCCTCCGTACCCTGAAATATTGTGAAAACTAGTCCTGACCACGTACCTTGGGCTTACCAAAATTGTAACGACTACTACTTTATCTCCTACCTCCTTTTCAGGTGGGCATTTTAGCTTTTAGAAGATACCTTCCCTAATTTGTCTTTTTTCCCCCCATTTCTCTGCTATTATCCACCATGGCCTTTCCAGTCTGAAAATCGTCAGAGAAAATAAGTAAAAGAAAGTAATACAGGGTCTTTGAGCTGGTGATAAGTGCTGCAGAGGAAAATAAAGGAGGGCGAGGAATGTCTGTAGGGAGAAGTGGGGCTGGGGCAGTGACCTTTGAATAAGGCAAAGATGGAGGCAAAGGGGTGGGCAGAGGAGGGGCAGAGGGAACAGTGATCACAGGCCTGGAGGTCCCTCACACTGGACACACAGCATGGAGACTGGTGTGGGCCAGAGTGAATAGGAAATAAGTGGTGATTTTGGGGGTGGAGCCTAAGAGGCTGCCGTGAGGATGTGGGCATTTTTCCCTCTGAAGGAATTGCGGAGCCATGGAGGGTCACCGAGCAGAAAAGTGATACTCTAACGTTGGATCGAACAGGTCCAAGAACCTAATTTAAGCTGTACAAATCAAGGACCAAAGAAGTGACATGCCACCTCAAATTCAGTGCAGAGCTTGAAAGAAACACAGCCTCGACTCTCAGCCCAGTGCTCTGCCCCTCCTGGATGCTGTCCCACAGAGCTGTCTCTAAGGTTATGTTTTTTCCTCACTCAGAGGCTTGTGGGCCAACTGAATGCTTCCCCCTTTTTCAAATGGCAATTTGTCCTCAAAGGAAATTGGAGTTGGCAGTGAAACAAGGCATGGACCTGTAGCCTACAGAGCTGTTGTCCCTGAAAGCAACAGCTGGCGTGTGGTGTACTCGTGGAGTTCAGCAGAAGAGACAGAGCAACAACAGGCAACTTAGCGTCTGGTTGAGCTCCGGCTGACTGCACTGCACGTCTGGATGGATTTCAAATTTGGACAGTGAGGCGGCTTCACACGGAAGGCAGGTGTATATATCATACATGCCCACACGTCTGATGCACACACGTGGACACACACTGAGGGTATGATGTGACTTGTAAAGAGCTGCCCCTGCTTGGTTTCCCACTGACTCTAGTCTCAGCGTTAACTTTTCACTGGCCATGCTCCCAGGTTTGCTATGAGATTTCTTTGCAATGGAACATGCCCTTCGCTTCACAAACTTTCCCCATTTCTTTCAATGACATTAGGGGAAGAGCAGGGAGCTCGGGGAAGTGGTGGGGATATGGACTCGAGATACCCCTGAATCTGAATCCACACTTCATGACTTATTTGTTATTTTACTTTATTTACATTCAAAATGCAATTGTTGCAGATCTCAGAAGATGATTGACACTCACTGCTGTGGCAGAATGTTGTGGTTAGTAGACCCATCACTGGATCCTCTTATTCAACACGTTCTTCCAATAATTCAGATATTACTGTATCACAAATGCCCATTTCTATATTTTGATATCTGCTTTTCAGTATAATTATCTTCCTTCTTTATTCTCTAAATCTCATGATTTTAAAACATTTTTCTGAGAAGTGGTCCACAGGCCCTTTACTTATGATAAGTTGATAAAGTGATCCTGGAGATCAAAACCACATTTAAATACTGAGATAAACTCAACTCTGTCATATACATGGCTAGGTTTAGTCTGCTTACTTTGTTACTTTGTTTAGCAATTTTTGCTTCAAACAACAAGATCCTACTGTATAGCACAGGGAACTACATTCAATTACTTAATAACCTATAGTGGAAAAGTATATGACAAGGAATATATATATATATATATATATATATATATATATATATATATATATATAAGTGAATCACTATGCTGTACACCAAGAATTAACACAATATTGTAAACCAACTATACTTTCAACAAATAAGTTGAAATAAAACTGGGAGATGAAACTTCCACTGCCCAGGCTGCTGTCTGGATGAAATGATTCAAAGCAGGCCAGGTATTAACAATCCCCCCTAACACATCAAAACCCCATGTGGGATCTTCCTTTTGAGCAGCACAGGCTAACCGGCTGTGGCCACCTGTAAATAGGGTTGAAGTCACTTAGACCCTTGGCTTGGGAACACCGTGGCCACAGGGGTGGGGGTCACTGCAGCACCTACGAGAAGGACGGGGACAGACTGCTGCTGAAGCCGCTCCCCAGGCCGCAGCCCAGAGCGCTGCAGTCAGGTCTGAGGTTCGGCCGGGAGCGCGCAGCTCCACAGCCCCTCGGGCCCCTGCGGTGCGGGTGGCGCTGAGACCACGCTCGTCCATCACCCTTCCTGGCACCCAGACACGGGAGTCTCCTGGGGGAGTTTTTCTCTGCCTCATACTTCCTGTCTCAGCCTCTTGTGGAATCCGGTCCATGCCCCAGGGAAGCAGGGCTTTAACCCTCCGGGACCCAAATCCATTACGGTTTGGATTCGGGATGAAACTTCCATGTTAACTCACCTGGCGCTCCCTTCTTGTGCTGAACTGCCCTCCCCCATCGATGGCATTAGGTCGTATTAGAAGTCCCGACATGCTTGTCCTTAGCTAAGAATCTGAGCCTCTTGCTCAGTCTTCCTCAGTGGAACCACTCATCTGTGGCAGAAAAGTTTGGGCTGTCGTCTACCCATCATTGTCCTCGGTCTTTTGGGTTTTCTGTTGGGTTATGGTTCTCGTGCAGGGATATCAATTTGCACAGGAGAAGCACCTGTAGACATTTTGAAAAATACAGACAGTGAATCCTTCCCCCTCTCCAGCCAAGGCTGGAAGCTTTCTCCCTCTAACAGGGGTTACACAATCATTTGCTTGGGAATTGACCAAACATATTGGCATAATCATAGTAAATTGCCCTTTACTCAGTGCTTGCCACGTGGCATTTTCTACTTCATGTTGTCTTTGTACCTTCAGTATCACATATAATCCCTGAATTATAGATTATAACCATTTCTGTTGAGGACACTCCTACTTGCTAATCTTGAATACAAGTATCTTTGATTCTCTTAATCTATTTCATTCCTGAGTTTCCTGTTCCTGAATTTCAAGAGTGAGTTATGGACACATGTATTTAAGATTCTCTTATTAAATGTATCTGACTCACCCTCTAATCAAATCATATCCGGAGAAGAGAGATTTTCTCTTTTAAACATTTGCTTTTTCTTATTATATAGTAGTGCATACACACGGTGGAAAATGTAGAAAACATATAAAGTAAGAAAATTACAGCCATACATTATCTAAACACCAAAGGACAATGCTGTGTCATTTTGGACATTTAACTATTTTTCTTAATATTTTATCATAAAATCTCCCTAGGGCAAGTTGCTTAACCCTGGAATTTTACTAGCCTTTTGTCAAGTACAGAATAACATTCCCAGAAATGACCCCAACATCAAAATAGTATGTGAGGTTGGGAAGGCCACAGGGCACTCAGCTTATTCTCTGAGTCCTACAGAGAATGCTGTTAATTCACTGATGTTACGCATTCGATGCCTGTGAGTCACTCACTCACTCAGCTGGCTCGGACTGAGACCTACTTTATACCACGTGCCGATCAAGTGCTGGGGGGACCCCAGAGGGAGCCTGGATCACGGCATCACTGCTCCAAGAATCCTACTCAAGAATCCCACATGGGATTGGGGGGGTGGAGGCAGGTGAGATATGGTGAAATTCATTTCATTATGTTCCTTTAGACATATTTAAATAGCATGAAAATAGTCCCTAGCTTTGATAAGTTTTCTTTTCCCTTCCTATGTATTTTTGAGGATGGGTATAGTTTTGGTGCAGCACGAGTAATTGTTAGATCTTTGGTATGTTAGGATTTTACATGGAAAATTAAGAAGGAAACTGGCACCTTATACAAAGAGAAGAGGCACTGAGGAAAACACAAGCCACCCTCGGACTTGGCTACCATTCAGCATTCCTGGTTTTCAAACAAGGGGAACATAATTCAAAATAGATTCCCTAAATATTTTAGCCCATAGTAGAAATACATGGAGGCAAAGTTCAGCTCACTGGAACCTACAACAATGTGCTTACTTAAGCGAAGGTATAAACAGACCACAGATACTATAATGCATCCTTTACTTTAAACTAGTTCATGTGAGCAAGTTTCATTCCACATGAATTTCTCAGTACCAATTTAGGAAATATATCCTTCTTGATTGGTAAAAGTAGCTCACTGATAACCAGATTCAACAAAATTTACTGTTAAATATTTAACCTATTTCCTTCAGAAAATGCTTTTGCGTAATCTGAGTTAAGTGTTTCCTCTATCTGATCTATTTCTTTTCACAGAGAAAAGTAGTATTATTTGCACACGAGCTACTTTTACTCCTCTGGAAATATCTGAATGTGAGCTCAGGGTAAGAGTTGTCTACTGCACAGGATGGAAAAAAAGATTCATTTCACAGCGGAGATCAGAATCTTTTTCTTGAGGGGCGTGGTGAGCTGGGGGACAAGGGAAATGCCTTTGTTTAGGGACAGACCCCAGTAATCCACACTGAAGCTGAAAGATGAAGCCCTTGTGAAGAAATGTGGCAGGACGCACTGACACCCAAAGGTGTTCACTCTGCAAAAACAGAAAGAAAGAAAGAAAGAAAGAAAGAAAGAAAAAATAATTTAACTGCCCTATAAACAGAATGGACAGAAACTTGGTAATAAGGGAGAGAGAAGGAAGGTTAGGAAAGGGAGGAGAAACAATGAAAGGGAACTTGGATGCGGTGGGCAGAAGAGCAGGTTTCTGGAGCCTACAATGAAGGATGATAAGAAAAAAAGTAAAGTTTAAAAAAATTACAAAGTTTAAAATAGTTTAAAAATTAAAAAATGAAGTTAAAAAAATAAAATTTTTTATAGTAACATGGAAGACTTTAAAATGATGGAGGTTTTTTATTTCAAAATTCAAGTTGTTTGAGTTTCTCCTCCATGCTCCAAACAACAGTAAGACCTGCTTGTGTAAGTGGTTTTGGGGGACACCACAGAGAGGGGTGAGCTCTGCAGTTAGGTTGGGCAGGAGCAGAATGCTGGTGTGGAAGGCAAGACAGAAGAGAGAATAACAGTTTCATGAGAACAGAAACGCAAAGCCAGAAATTATCTTAAAAAGATTAGTGTGGTAGGCAGAAAAACGTTCCCCCCCAATATGTCAATGTCCTTATCCCCAGAACATAGGAAGAGGTCAGATTCCCTGGCAAAGGGGGCCTATGTTTGCAGATGCACTTAAGGTTGCTAACCAGCTGACTCTAAGATAGACGAGCTGGATTATAGAGGTGAGCCCAGTGTAATCACCAGGGTCGTTATGGGAGGAAGAGGGAGGCAGAAGAGGGGCGAGAGGAGAGGAGATGTGACCACAGGATCAGAGTCAGAGGCACACAACCATGCTGACCTTGAGAGAGAGAAAAGAGGTCACAGGCCAAGAGACACAGGTGGCCTCTGGAAGCCAGAAAAGTCAAAGACACAGGTTCCCCTGAGGCCTTCACAAACAGCCGTGCCAATACTTTGACTTCAGCAGGCTTCTGCGTTCAAGAACACTACAAGGTTAAATTTGTGTTGTTTAGTGGGGACTTTTTCTTTTTTCTTCCTACTACCATGACGTTTGGGGATACTTGTTGCAACATCAACAGAAAGCGAATACAGTAAGCTCCTTGAAATGTTCAGAAATTGCAGATAACACTGGACTGTCCACTTTGATATGGGATTGGGCTTATGTGAACAACAAAAGGACAGTGTGACCTTTGCTAACATCTGCTTTTCTCATTTTTAGGAAGAGAACAGTAAGTCAAAACCTCTGTAGTTATTATTTTAGACAAGTATTTCTTAAAACATTATGTAACATTGTGCCTTAAGACCACAAGAGAGTCTCTGTTCTTAGAAGAACATGGATTCCGTGAGATAGGGTCTTACATCCGAGTCCCACAGTTGTCTCTTATTGGCAATGAGAGCTTGGGCAAATCATTTACCCTCTTTAAGCCACAGGATCTTCATTTGCAAAAGGAAGACAAGAATAAGGATTGTTTGGGTGATTAAATTGTACACACACACACACACACACACATATATGTACAACATTTAATACACTGACTAGCACATACTAGACACTCAACAAATTCGTGTTATGGATTTTTAAATGCATGTATAAAAGGAGGAGAAAGTTGCAGGAAGTTGTGGGAAAACTTAGTTCACGGTCCCAAGAAGAGCCATCTCTCAAAGGGCTCTGATCAGTCAGTCCCCAGTGATGGGCTAATAAGCAGAAACTATAGCACATGAGGATTTAAGTTAAACCTAAAAAAGAAGGTATTTAAGCATAATTATTAATCAGAAGGTACGTTTACACTTTTGGCTGGATCATCTTATCTGGAGAGCTTTAATAAGCAGAGAGTCTCCCCTGTTCTAGAGATGGGCATGCAGGAAAATGACTTGGATGGGTGGGCTGTTCTCACACAAAGATCACATGACTTAGTCCTCAAGGAAGTAACACCTCTTGTACGTTATTCCAGATTGACTGTCCTCCCATGATTATTGTCAGCTGTGTCATCAGTTCAAGGAGACAGCCACCTGGGTCACACTGGAATATTAGAAAGAAAATCTCATTTAAATTTTAGATAGCTCTAACATGAAATAAAGTCATTATTTTATGCCTAAAAAAATCTAAGGAACAGAGAGTAAAGACACTCTTCATTGGGAAACTAAGAGAAAATCTGAAACAGCTTCGACTGTCAGAACACAAAGCTGTATTCACATGTCTTCATTTCTGTATTTTCACAGCCAATACACCAGATCTCCTGGATAAGTCACAAATCTGCCCTTAAAGAATGTGATGTAGAAACACGAGGAGAAGTAGTTGACAAACTGGAACAAGAACACCTTCATGGCTAGGTTGTTCTCATAGTCAGTCTGGTCCTTGGGAACTCTGCAGTTAGAATAAAGAAAAGTATAGTCTGTAAAACTGTGAATGGCTTTTAGATCCTAATCAAAGCCACGGACACATGAGTTAACATGCCAAATATGTGTATATATATATATACACACACACAATTCAGTGTTTTCATTTAAGCTGTTTTGAATTCCTTAACATAGCTACTATGCTAATTCCAAGTGTACACACTGTGGTAAGAGTTTATCCCATTATGAACGTAATATCCCACAAGGCAAAAAAAAAAAAAGTCACCCGTTCCTTAAAATTTATAAGCACAACTGTATCCAATGGGCAAGAACTGTCCTCTGTCAGGTGTAAGTTGACAGAAAGCTACTTCTATACATCCTGCTAATTGATATTCTCTTGTCTCCCTGAACGGCAGTAAGGTAGGACTATTGAAGAAAACAAACAAAGCACGGGGCAACTTGCTAGAAGCATTTGGGGAACATAAAACGGGTCATCCTCCTAGTTCTGAATTTGAATTGGTCTTAGTGTTTTCAGAAGATGACCACTGAGCAGACCACTGGGAGAACCACCCAGCCACATGCAGCGTGTGGGAAGCACTTAACTTGGGCCGCTAAGCCGCTGGCTGGGATACAAGCCAGAGAGAAGAAACATTTATTAAAGAAGCCACAGCTGATGAGAATGGAGCTACACTAACAAGAAAAGCATGGGGGGAAGACATATAACACTGTGATTACTTGTCCTCTCTGTAACACACAAGCAAGTGTGCCACTGGAACCACGACCATCTTCCACTTATTTGCAATACAGAGACTATTTACTTTCAACAATAGGGTACATGATCTAATGTAATTGAAATTATTATTAAGCACTGACCTGTTTACACAGAGCTTGGACATTCTAATGCTTCCTTTGTCCCTTTCACTAATGCAAAGCTGGAGCTAATTCACTTCTCACATAGGCTAGAGAAAATACGTTTACACTTGAAGTTTTCTAAAGACTGTAATGTACTGGAATTGAAGTGCCTAAGAGACACAGTCTCTGTTTTGACCTGGTTCTAAAACTGGTGTAGAAATGACCTCAGCTGCAGGAGGAGCTTACCAGAGTCCGTCATCATGATTGCCGGTTTCTCATGTATGGCGTTCAGGGTCACGATGATGATAAAACTGATGAGGGAAGCAGTGATGGGCGTGGCCCACCTGCACAGTCAGGTACTTCTGGATTGGGTCTCTTCCATTCAGGTTCTTGGGAAGTTTTGCAGAAAATACAATGAACACTGAAAGTCCATAGACAATGATCCCAATAACTCAAGCAATGGTCAACAGGACCTGACAACCCAAAAACCCAGCAGCATGAGACTCACTAATGATCGTATTTTTACACAGAAAACTTGCCCCACCCCACGCTTAAACAGACAACATGCATGTGCTGTAAACCTCACATAAACGTGAGAAGTGATGTAAATCGCACGTAAATGCCACAAGAGACGTGAATATCAGGCATGTTAAACTTTAGGGGAGGAGGAATGAAGGATGTCAAAAAGAATGAGTGCATCCACTAATGTAACATGCTGACAGCAGGAGCAGCTGTGTGCAGGGCATAGGGAATATATGGGAACTCCAATTTCTGTGACTATTTCTGTAAACCTAAAACTGCACTAAAGAAGGAAGCCTGTTAAGTATATCTTTAAATGGGTGAAAATGGAGTAACTGGTGGCATGTTCTTTTGGAGACAAGTCTGTGATAGCAGAACCAATGAAAGTATCCCTTCTACATCTATAGAAGTACTTAGGTTATGAACTAGTTGTAACCAATGAAGGGGATATGCTTCCTTCCAAGGGAGAACCTATCACTGATTCAGGGGTCAGCAGGTGCTAGCTGTCGTCTTCATTCTGAATAGGACCAGTGAAGCTGCGGACATGCCCTGAGGGAAATAGTGGAAGTGACAGCAGGTCTCTGCTGATGAAAGCTTCACATGCTTCTCATACTCCTTGAGATCTTAAAATGGCAGGTACTCCTACTCCCTGCATTTGCACAAGATTCATGTCCCTGATCCGTTGTAGTTCTGACTGTGTGGACCCAAGGGCAACGGGGGTGTCGGAAGCATAATTTTCACGTGGCTGATAGGGTTTCAGTTCCTCACTAGGCAGGTTATTTTCTGGCCACTGAAGAATGCACATTAAAGATCCCATTTTTAAACTGTTTTCCTTCCATCTACCTTCTTGGTCATAGTCCAGAAGCATGTACTCAGTGTCCCTGGCTGCTCCTGATGGCTGCCCCAGAGAAAGCTACAAAGAATGTGAATTTCAAGACTAAGTGAACCACATCATGTTACTTACAGTAATAGCAGGAAGCTGGCTTGCACCTGCAGGGGAGAGCAAAGGGAGTGTTTACAAGCCTCTCCTGGAGCCAAACTCCTGATCTGGATCCCAGCTCTGATGCTAGCCGTGGGGCCTTGTGCAAATTTCTTAACCTCTAGGGGCTTCAATCTCCTCACCCATATAATGGGGGGATAATAATAGCAATTTATAGGACTATTGTGATGAGTCAATGATTTACTAATTGTGAAAACAATTAGAACATTAACCACAGGCATGTGAAAAACTCTACCTAAGTATTAGCTATGAATATGGTGACCAAAGTCTTAAAAAGGTGTTTTTCTTAGTTTTTAAGCCATAAGTTTGTAGAGAAAGCATTTTATTTCCTCCTCTACTCTCTTTCATCATCCTTTTCTTCACAGTTAAGGCTTCATGCTTGTGGAAGGAATAACTTTTTGGTGTGTGTGTGATTAAATGTGAAAATTAGTTAAGGCTGAGAAAAATGTATTATAGAAGGTATATTAAGCCTTCCTCTCTTGTACAGCACATATAGGCCATTTAAATAGTATGCATTTTTAAAAAGTCTGCATAATAATTTTTTAATTATGTATTAAGTAATCATAATAGTTAAGATTCCTTAAATGCTTACTATTGCTTCAGCACACATCTATTTTTCTAAATCCTCACAATCACTCTGTGGGGAATGTTATATTATATCTCTTTTACAAATGAGGAAATAGAGCCATGTGGAGATGATGCAATTTGCCCCAAATGAAGCATCTATTAAGTGAAAGAACTGAAATACTCAAAGAGCCCAAAGACACACTAACTGTATAGCACTGTCTCCTACATGGTCTGTGAAATCAATTCTAATTCATTTCAGAACTTTTACAAACTTGACACATTTCCATTTTTCTTCCAAGCACTTAATGGGTTCAGTATTTCTTACAAAACAGGAAAGCTTTCCATTCTCCTTCCTCAAGTTTCTTCTTACTTATCATCTTTTCTGATCATAACTTTAATATTTGCTCATTAAAGAAAATTTGAAAGTACTCAGTAGTGGACAGAACTGCTGTCCTGTATCTGTCCCCAGTCTTAGGAGAGGACCCAGAATTTGCTTTAGGATAAATAACCTGCCTTCTGTTTTTAGCCCTGTGATTTAAGCTCGATTGACCCACTCTTTCTGAAGCACCAGAGGTAGATCTCAGTTGGTTTAAGACAAATAATACCCCTCATTCTATTGGCCTCGCACATGATTTGTGAATTGGCAAATAACCCAGGAAGAGCCACTATTATGTGAGGAGATACGTGCTGGTGCCCATGTGAATGATAAGCTTCCTCTATCAAGAGAGGAAGCTGGCAAAAGAGACCTCTCTTGGTTTGGATGGATGTGTGATCTGGGATGCTGAGTGCCTAGAAGCAGCATGCTGAGACATCTTTGGACACAGAATGAAGACAGGACAAAACCAGCCCTTGACATCATCTGGGCTACAGTATCTCTCCTTGACTGAAGCCAGACCTCAGACCTGAGGTTTTCATTTACAGGAACCAATAAATCCCATGCATCCCCATTCTTTGGTTGTTGTTTAAACACATTGGAGATTGATTTTGTCACCTACTATCAAACGACTCCAACTCTGAAAATGAATAAACACTAAAATAAGAAAAATGCTTCTACCTATAGACATAATTCCTTCAGAACTGTGCATTGTTTGTATATTACAAATCATTTTATATATTAATTTTATTCTCAAGCCTATCATAAGCACAACACTTTGACATGTCATAAAATATTCTCATGGACACACTTTTTCATGGCTGCATAATATTCTACTATGTGAAGGGTGGAAGAATATTTTGGCTGAGATTTTATATATATCTACATAGAAAACTATGTCTGTGACTTGCATCCATACTGACATTTCCCTGACTTTTTGAAATACTTCCTGATTAAAAGTTTTTCAAAGCTGAATGAGTGGATTAAAGCCTATGAATATTTTTGACTCTTGATATGAACTGCCAGACTGCTATCTAAGAAGACTTGAGGAGTACACCAGAAATTAACACAGCATTGTAAATCAACCATACTTCACAAAAAATATCCAGTAACCTAGGCATGGGATTGGTGATCACTGGCACTTCATCCTCATAAACAGAACTGTGTCACTCAAGAGGTGGAAAACTACTTCATTTTGATGTGCACTGACTGAATTACCATTGGAGTGTGACATCTATTTTTTCCTTTGTGAATGTGTGTTCATCTTCTCTGCCTTCTACGCTCCTGAGATTTTTTGATGTTACCTTTGAAGTGATCTGAACTCTCTATGTATTGAAGGAATTAGCCCCTTGTCAGATTTGGAAACAAATAACATCCTCTGGTGTTTCGTTTAAAATTAGGATGCTTCCGATGCATGGAAATCTTTATATATTTTCCTCTGAAACTTACTGTTCATCTAGAGGTTGTATATTCATCCATATTTATTTCTAGTTTTTTTCTAATTGTGTAACTTTTTTAAATGTTTCTGGACTTTATCACAATATATGGTTCACTGTATGATTTCAATCTTTTCTTTTCCCCCCAAGTAGCTAACAAGTGTTCCATTTACTGAATATCTTTTATTTATCTCCCTGATTTGTCATGCCTTCCATCTCTTATATTAAATTATTATTGATATCAGGGCCCATATCTGGACTTCCTGTCCTATTTTCTAATCTGGCTATTCTTGAACTAGTAAAACTCTCATTATCTTATTAATTATTATATTACTAATATGATTTTATTCACAATAAATCCCAAATCAATTTTATAACTTCTGATATTTTGGAGATATGATCTTTTAATCTAAAATCATGTGATTAAAGCATCTTTTATATCTTTCAGTAGTTCTTATTATTTTTGTTGTTAGTTCCTACTATCCTTTTGTTAGGCTATTCTTAGACATTTTACCTTGGTTGTTATTATTGGAAAATTTTAGAATTTTTAATACCTCCATCTGGTCTCTTAATCAGACCCTGGAGAATCCTAAACCACTGATCTGATTTTAACAAATGAGATGAAAAGAATTGGGGGAAGCACTGTGAGCAGAAGAGACTGTGGAACCTCCAGAGTGGCGCCCTGTGTAGGCTCAGATGTTCTCTGGTAAAAGTTTTCTCTACGAGACTACATAGTTCCCAGCTTGATTTTCAGTTTTCTCAGCATTTCACATTAGATTTCAAAAAGTCTGTGGCAGGTTCTTACCCAGAAAAAGAGCACTTGCACAAAGGGTTATAGGTACCCACTTTCCCCAGGTGGTAAAGGAAACACGCTCTTCTTCCTAATTAAAAAAACAAGTTTAGTCAATCAAGGGATTACACCAATGAAATGATTTTTCTCTTAACTGGTCACTAAATCCTAAACATAATTTAAAAAAATAATAATTTTCAGACACAGCCTCCTTATTTGTAACTGCATGGGGTTTTTTTCCTTTTTTTTTCTTTTCTTTTCTGTTATCGATGTAAAACACACAACAAAATACATACAGTGTTCATTTTAATAGTATTTGTTGGAAATGCACATGTGAACAATAAACTGTTTCCCTGCCACGGTCTGAGCTTAGGCGTCTGGATACCTGACAAGGCCAAGTTTTAAAGCTCTATTCCTTAGCTTGCCTTTGATTTCAGAAGTGACTGTAGTGACAGCTTAGAGTCCGTGCAGGACAGGAACTTTCACAGGTGTCTGCAGTTAACTGGTCTCCGCTGTGTGTTTCTTGTTTGAATTTTATGCGTTAATTAGCTTCAACTATGAAGTTTTAGAGTTTTCCTTTTAGAGGTTATAATTAGATTTTTTTTTAGAGATGAAATCAGTAAGACTCAAGATTTACCTGGATTATAAAACCAGATATAGAATAATAATAGCTGTAACTAAGTACATGGCCCTTCCTCTGTGCCTGGAAGTCTTTCAAGTAGATTCTGAACATTAATTCGACCTGTCCTTACCACAGTCATGAGGAAGCAACTCTCTTATTTTATTTTATCGGAAACTATGGCACAGAGAATTTAAGTTGTCCAAGATTACCAGGAAGCAAGCTACTCTGTTCAAATATGTATTTAGGCAACTTCATTCCCAAGGTCTCACTACCACAACGCTGGCCGCTCTAAACAATGGAGCATGCATTCGCAATTAAAGTAAAATGTTTCAATTAAATAACTAAAAAAAGATTAAACAATTTTTTAAATAAGGAAGAACGATAAAATGAAATGAGTCTTCATCTTCAATTTTTCAACATGCATGTTCCAATGAAAATTTAAACTTATTAGTTGGCAATTTTAAATTTAAAATTGGCAGTTTAAATGACCAAAATACTTTTCTTCAGTATTTTTTGTATGCTGCCAATATAAGTTTTTGTTTTTCTGGACTCAAAAACATTATGAACATCTAATTTTGTCTAAGTTTCAGCTTTCATTTCTGAATGTACAGTCTTTTACCAACATATGCTTTTACGCCCAACTTCAGTTGTAAACAATGAGAACTATTCATAATGGGGATTATTAGAAGCTTATTACATTGTAAAAGACAAATGTCATTTTCTATTGGTAGCTGAACTTCATTTTTTTCCATTTATAAACAGAGGAGTTTGACCTGCTCCCTCCAGACCTTTTCAGTGCCAACATTCTGTAGATCTGTGATTCAATTTATAAAATCTATAGTTGGAGACATTTTCAGATGCTCCTAGTAAAAGCATTTTCTTTCCAAGTGTTATTCATGCTCACAACCTACTGTCCTGCTGCTGCTGACTGCAAGTACCATCAGCTCTAAATTATCTCAGCTGATGGAAAGAAGCAATAATACAGATGACTCAAAAAACCATCTTTTCATAGCTCTGGAATGTTAATACAAAGATGTATAGTTTTATTTTTTTAATTTTGCAGCAGGAGTGGCAGCAATAAATTTACATTTCCAATTATAGAAAATGCCTAGCTCAAACACTGCTCAAACACTGATGGCACATCAACAAAGGTTTCCCTGCTTCTCCTACCCTTCTCTGACTTTAGGATGAGAGCCACGCTGCTTTGTGCACATCCCAAACGGGAGGGGGAGCAGTGACTGGGACTTAGTTCAAGGCAAAGGGGCACCTAGTCTATGATGAAAAGGAGGCCGCAATAATGAATGCACATGTGAAAAAATGGGAGTCAACTATAAAAACCAATGTGTCTTTCCTTCTACATTCATGCCATAGCAGCTAATTTTTATTTTGCATTTTTTTATTGGTGTTTTGAAAGGATAAAAATCAATGCCTCTTTTCTTATACGTTTATACCAGTCTTTTTCATTTCCCCATTTTTACTGTTATTATGAATGAAGGACCACACTTCTCTTCTGTGTCCACCATTCCAAGCAGTGCTCCTTCACCTTGGCTGCACATTAGAATAACCAGAGGAGCTTTAAAAACTTCCCTATGCCAGAATGCACCCCAGGCCACTAAGTGCCATCAGAGTTTGCAGTGATGGAATCCAGGCACCAACATTTTTTGAGGTCCCCTGGTGATTCCAACATGAAGCCAAGGCTGACAAGTCCAGAAGTCAACAGACTAAAGTGCATCTAAACAGCGCCCGCATTTCCTGGGTAATCTCATCTATCTCCACGTGTGGTCACCGTGCCTCCTATTCTGGAAGGGCTTGTTCTTCCTGCTCAACCATGTCCCATTCTTACCCAAGTTCTGCCTGGCGCCGCTTCCAGAACTCCAGAAGTAAGGTGACGAACAGAGAGAGAGAACAGCAGAATGTGGATCTCCAGTGATAACTGATGCTTCAGAAATCTGTACTTAATATTTATTACACTTAACACTTTGGTAAATGATTAACAAAACCACATTTTATTTATAGGCGATACTGAAGAGAAACATGAGTTAATGCCTTTTTTTAAGAAAAAAGAAAATTTAGATAACTTATTGAACTTGTGAAAACAGACTATGTAGTTCTCTAGCTCAGGGGAAAGGTATTAACGTGATGGTCAGAGGCAGGTTACTGTGTCTGATGCTAAAGTACCTGCTACCAGCATATTATGCCTACTAAAAACACAAATATCAGGGGGAAGAGTGGGTATAGCTCAGTGGTAGAGCACGTGCTTAGCATGTACAAGGTCCTGGGTTCAAGCCCCAGTACCTCCATTAAAAAAGAAAGTTAATAAAAGCAGAAGTAACTGTCATAATTTAAAAGCAGTGCACGGTCCACCCTCCAAGCCTTCTCCTCACATCCCTCTGTCTCTTCTGTCCGAAGGACCTGAGGGTGGGGAAGGGGATGAGAATGCTTTAGTAGCCCCTGCATTTCTATTTTCCACCACCCCAGTCACACAAAATTAAGATAATATTCTTAAATATGGAAAACTGCCATTTTCCTCAATCTTCAGTAAAGTAATTTTTAGAAATCGTCATTCTGTTTTAAGACTTGTAACTTGAAATAGTAGACAAAAACAACATGAAATGTTAATTGAAAATGTGGCTTCAGGGTAAATACCCTAAGCCCTTCTTCCAACCAGACTGTTAACCCTAGGCCCCAACTCTAGAGAAATTCCAGAATAACCACTATTCCCTCCACCGTTATACCTGAGTCTCTACCATGCTCTGAGAATAAAGAGACAAAAGACACAGTCCCTGCTTCCGGGAGCTCCTAGGTGCACAGGACTCATCGTGAAATGATGGCTGAGGAGGCGTGTTAAGGGGGCTTGGATAACAGTCAGCAGAGGGTGCTCGGGGCAGAGAGCCAGAACTGCAGTCAGGGCTGTCCCAGAGGAGGGAGCCACTGTGGTGAGTTCTGAGATGCCCTAGAAGTGATCAGGTGAAGGTATAATGTTATGGACATTTCTACCTGGGGAGCTGCACATGCAAAGGAGGGAGGCCAAAGAGAGCCAGGTCTCTTCCAGGAACTGCAAATAGTCTAGAAGTGAGTACAGGGTGTGGGAGGCAGGTGAAGCAACCAGGTGGAGAGATCACAGCTACACATCACAAAGGACTCTGTGTGCCTCCGAGGTAGAGGGGACATGCAAAGTGATCTAGAAAGAGACAAGATAGAGGCAGGGAGACCTACTGGCAGATTCATGTGAAGGCCTGCTGAGGCCCCGCCAGGAGGAGAGAGAAGAAAACATTTCAGCAGGTGGACGGATTGGCCACAGGTGTGATGGAAGGGCAGGAAGAGGTCAAAGATGACGGCCAGCTTTCTGGCTTTGGCAGTGTCCTAAATTATAGTGCCATCCCCTGAAATAAGAAGGGCAGGAAGAGGAGCAAGTCGTGAGAGGAGACAACTGATTCAGTTCTGGCTGGGTGTCTGTAGGCTCCAGGAGAGATGTCCAGTAGGCAAATAAAAGTCTAGAAATCAGGAGAAAGTTCTACGCTGAGACAAGTACTTTTCCTGTTTCAAGAGGCTAATGGGTGTGAGTTGACAAGCTCACGAGAAGAGGTGTAGAGGGGTAGCTTTCACCCTCCTGCACATGGGAAGCATCTGGGAGCCTTTAAAACATAGTGCGCCCCAGCCTGGAGTGGGGCCTTTGTACTGTTTATTGTTTTTTAAATACTTCTTTCCTTTTTTGGGGGGGTAGTTAGCTTTATTTATTTTAATGGAGATACTGGGAATTGAACCCAGGACCTCTTGCATGCTAAGAACATGCTCTACCACTGAGCCGTACCCTCCCAACCATTTTTTTGTTTTTAGACATTAGCTCTACTGAGCAGTCAGGTTTGAGTATCAACCTCTAGAGAGCAGAGAGCCTTGGGGTAGAGATCAAGGAGAAGCTGCCCAGAGCCCTGCAGACCCCACTAGGGGCAGTCGGAGACGTAGGGAGCCTCAGACGGGCTGTGAGGAACGTGAACTCAGCACTGCCCAATGACAAACATGTTTCAAGCACCCACTTCCCAGCAGTGTTTGTTCTGAGTTTACTTGTTTTCCAGTAATACTGGGTGAGAATAGAAATAATCTGGACACAGGGATCAAATTCAAATGCTGATTATGACCATTCTTAGCTGCGTGATTACTGATTAAAAGGTTACCCGTCTGCCACGTGTAAACTGGGGGACCTAGAACCGTGCTCGTGGGCTGCTGTGAGCGTAATGAAACGACATCTATAAAGTCCCTCCTGAGTCTCAGAGGTAATTGCTCCCATTGTCCCCAATTGGGACACCAAGAAACAGAGGCACAGAAGGCTTCAAACATTTGCCCAAGGTGAGGGTTGGGGTCAGGAATCAAGCCAACGTCTTTGTGGATCCAGAGCCCAGGATCTTCTTACGAACAACACGGCACTGCCCAGGCTCCCTGCTCAAAAACCCGCCTCCCTTTGGCTCAGTTCCATGGCGCCTGTGCTGCACAGATGTCGTCACTACCTGCCTGCCCGCCCGGTGTCTGATCCCGGCACTACTCCCTCCGTCCCACACACCGCTTCCTTGGGCACACCAACCCTCACGAGGCCATTGCTGTGGCTGCTCGGATGTTTACACGGAAATGCAGGTGGCAGCCCAGCTTTTTCCTATAGATGCTGCTGTGAATGGAGGCAAAGAGCTCACAGTTGGCGGGGGAGGTCAAGTCTGATCTCCTCCTTGGCTGGAGAGCTGGATGGAATCCAGTTTCCCTCTGCAGCTTAGACATCCAGCATGAGAGTTATGTAAGGCCATCTGGCCTCTCAACATAGATATGATGCCCTCGCAGTCATACTTAACACCGTAATCTCCTGGCTCCACCAGAGAGCAGAGGCCCTGGCCTGTTGTCCACCAAGTTTTGTTTCCTTGCATGACAGCTACAATGGGGTGAGTTAACACCGGACCAGAAAATATACAAAGCCCTCGTGTACTATTTCCTGACACTTGCAGGTCACCGAAATACCCCAGATACTCCAAGTAAACAACTAGTAAGAGGAACTGAGCTGGCTCGTCCATCAGACCCCTGATGGCAGGACTGATTTGGCCTCTGCTGCTCTCGGGATGATCCGTTCTCCTTCTGTGTGCCCTTTCCCAAGTGAAAGAGACTGTTCTTTGTTTATGGGCTAGGGAGTATTTGTGGCTGTCTGACCAGAACCTTCAAAAGTAGAGCTCTTGGTGAGAATGGAAGCATGGCACCCACATCTCATGAGCTCAGCTACCCAACAGCCTGATCTAGCCAAGACTGTGGCCAACACCAGGGGTCCATGCTCTTGAGTGTTGGGTCTGGAGAGCAATGCCTCCACCACTGAGAAGCTGCCCTACCACTTGTGCCCTTATCCCCATCCAGGGGGAGGTGACGCATCCATGGGATGAAAGCCTTGAGGGCACTAGGTGACTGTGGACCAAGCTTTGACTGGCCGGTCCTGCCCCCCATGTGACCCATGTTAGCCTCACATGCAGAAAATCCCCAAAGAGACCCCTGCTTGAATGAATGGGTCACCTATAAGCCAACTGTCCTCGGGCCGCCTAAGAAGCAACACAGTATACACAGTGAGCCACCCACTCACTGAAGTACCCAAGGCTCACAGTTCCCTAATGTGACACCAGGTACCCCCGGCAAACAGAAAACCCTTACTTTGTAATTGACTTGAGAATTCTTCTGCCAACACTGCCTTCCACCATCCACTTATGAAGTTCTTTCCACTCTGTCCCCTGCTCTGCAACTGTGCAATCAGTCCAGAGCTCCTTCATGAGACAGGAGGGAAGGTGGCCGGGCACAGCCATTAAAACAATGGCACAGCCATTAGCAACAAGACGGTGGGAAAGTCAACTCCCAGTAGATCTTGAGCTTCAATACACACTCACCGAAATACAGCAGGATGCTTAATGGCACTCCCACAGGTGCCAGGACAGGTTCAAGGCTGACCATAAAAGGTCAAAGGGTGAGTGGTGGCCCAATTTCTGGGAATCCCAACACCTTCCCCAAAGCGGTTGGAATATTCCTCCCACTTATTAGCATATGAAGATACTGAGCGCATAAAAACTAACAACCCCACAACTCGTGGCTGCTCTCTCTGCTGAGGGAGACAGCCCACACTCTGTCTGTGGAGTGTGTATCTACTTTTACTTTAAACTGGAGCACCCAACCCCCACGCCTCATGGCCTTTCTCTTGCCTTCTGAAACAGCCCACTCTGTCTACGGAGTATATATCTTTCCGAATAAATCTACATTTACTGAAATGTGGCTCTCTCTTGAATTTGTTCCTGTGCAAACCAAGGACCCACACTTCACGAGGTGCATCCCAGGGACCCAAATAAGACCTGGGCTACGGCCATCCTCTCCCCCACATTTTCCTGTATCATACATTCCTTCCCAAAGGATCTCACCTTGTGCACTTCAAAGTAGACAGCACTCATGTGTCCTGACCTGGGTCTGCTTCTGCGTGTATCATTTCTCATGTCCACTAGAACGTCACCTTCATGAGGACAGGGATTTGGTTCTGTTCACAACGGAAGCACCAGCACATCACAGGTGCTGGAGAACTATTAGCTGAATGAATGAGCTGTGGGAAGTCCTGGGAATTCCACCTGCAACTCCTAGCCACTTGGGTCCCAGCTGACTCCAGTTGCTCCCTGCTATTCATGGCTGACCTCTGGCCACCACTATCTGCTCTGCCATCACCTGAGCCGGGATGAGCTGAGATGAGCAAACACCTCGGAGAGCATGGCGGCTGGTTCATGCCGTTGCAAAACACACGCCCTTTGACTGCCAGGGGTTACTTAGAATGGACAAACTGAAGGCAGCACCATGGGCACCGCCCTATGCCACAACTCACTTGAAGCACCAGGACTGCACACAGGGGAAACGCTGGCCCTTTCCAACCTAAGGAGAGGGACTATGGGTGAGGAGAGGGTCTCTGTCAAATAACAGTCTCTTTACATGCCCAGTCTTAGAAAAGCTCTTTAAAGACACTTCTGGTATCTTCCTTGTGTTTCTGTAATCCCTCTAAATTTTGTCATTTTAATCTACGCATGAGAAATACAGATGCTCTTGAAATCTCTCTTGATTTTCAATGAAGAAAATCCTCAATTTCCTTCTCTGCTAAGAAAACTGCTGCACTTTATATTAAAAATCATCTTCCTTTCATGAGTTTCTATCTTCAAACACCTAATTTCACAAGAATCAATGAAGCAGGACATGAAAATCATGCTGTGCTTTATCACCTACAGGTGGGCAGGAATGAAATGAATGAGTACTAATCTCATGAGACGGGAAGGCTGGGGCTGTCTTATTCCTGCTACAGATGGAAGGGTCCATATCTGTGAGGGTGAGGAAGGACCAAGGATGAGAAGCCAACATTTTCTAACCCATTTCTCTTTTTCAGAGTCCCAGACAAAACAATGTGATTGTATCAACAAAAACAAGAACATCTGCACCCTTCTAAAAGCACGCTACAACTTTACTACTACACACGGCACTCTGTCACTGACCTAAAGGCTAATGACAGCCAAGAAATTTGCAGAGATCTTATTCTGTGCTCATCCCTTTTTGTCTTTGGAACCTCAGGAAATTTGCCTCCTCTCCCTGAGTGGCATTTTCCTCATCGATCAAATGGGAGTGTAACAGTCATTCATTTGCTCAGTGTCTATTCGACAACAGGAGATGGCTTATGAAAACAACAACAAGAAAAAGCAGAACAGCAATTCTGATCTGTGCTGTCTTCCTCCCCCTTCCTGAACATGAACTTACAGGGTAAAATGGCACCTTTCACTAAATCCTGAACTTAAGGAGTAGTTCTGATAAGGGAGTCACAGGACTGCCGTGTAACCGAGAAATGACCTGGTGAAAGAGAATGAGTTGCCAGTAAATCCTCAAAACCCATAAGGGTACAAACCCTGGGAGCTACAGGCATGGGTAGGAGTTCCTTAGTTCCCCATTTCACAAAGCCGAGAACTTTGCAGGGTCCATGAAAGACACAGATATCCCAGTACAACCAAACCATGTTTTGGAGTACACCGGGGCCACATCGCTGCTGACCTGGACTTCTTTGTGTCCCAGAGCAAGAGCCCTGGGCGGGGGTGACTGTGCTTGAGGCTGGACAAGAACTTCCTGTTCTGTCTCTTTTGCTCTCTCTCTTCCTGCAATAAAACAACTGGTAGGACTCTGGTGGGGAGCACTGCACCCACATTCTCTGGCAAACCACACACTAGGCAGCTCTAGCTGATCTGAGAGAGGACTCTTCAATGAACACATATACACCAAAGTCAGGCAGAAGGCTGCCTGTGACCTTGGGAATCCAAACCAGCTTGTCTTGTTAATCAGGATATTACACATCTAAAGAAAGTGTGCACCAGATGAAGACGATGCCTTAGACAGCATTGGTGGTTATGTCCAGCAGTGTCTAAGGACAAGTCATGCTCTTGTAGATGGGAGCACTTTGGTTGCTTTCAGAGTTTGCTACTGAAGGGCTGGGACATTTCATTGGGCCTTGAAACTCCAGACCTCTTTACTCACAAAGGCAGACAAGTTAGGTGAGCCAGCTCAGCCTTTATTCCAACTTTCTAACCAAAAGGCTATGAGGTTGAAAATATATTCCTCAGACTCTTCTGCAGCAAGGGTTCCAGATGTGGCTTTAAAAATGCCCATCAGAGATTGAGATTTGCAAATATAAACTACTATATACAAAAATAGCTAAAAAAACTAAATTTCTTCTGTATAGCACAGGGAACTATATTTAATATCTTGTAATAACCTTTAATGAAAAAGAATACGAAAAGGAATTCATACATATATATGTGTATATGAATGACTGGAACATTGTACTGTACATTAGAAATTGACACATTGTAACTGACTATACTTCAATTAAAAAAAAAATATATATATATATAATGACCATCAGCAGCATCTGAGTGTCACTGAAAGCAGAAACCCAGATGAATGGAGGCAGAGGTAGTTGGAGGAGCTACGTTATTTTGCTGGGGTGGATGCAGCCGGCATGTCAGAGATCTAGAAGGAATGCTCACAACAGCCACTCACTGATCTGCAAGTGAGTTAGGGTAACAGCTTCCTGAAATCCTTCCCACCCCTCCTGATGAGCCAGGTGTCTGGTGTTTCTCTGGAAATCACTAGGCGCAGCCTGGAACCCAAAGGTAAAAATTAAAAACTGCAGTCAGGAAGCGAAGAGCCTGGCAGGACGTGTTGGACAAAAGTAGGTCAGAATCAACAAGGAATGGAGAGGGGATAGGACGTGTGCTGAGAACCCTGACTTCAGTGGTGGATTGTCTCTGTTGAGGACTCTGAGTCAGTGTGAGTAGATGGATTGGTGTGGACTATAATGGTGGCCATTGTTCAGATAAGTGTGTGATTTGGAATATATTTATTAGAGGAGGGTTTTTTTCTTCCCCTTCAACATTGATCATTTCTTGGGAGCAGAAAAATACTCTGCCACAGAACATCTAAGTGCAAAAGAGATGCTACGGGATGATGGTGGTATAAAAAATTTCAGTTCTGCAGTTCCAAGGTTTCCTTAATGAGGTTCACAGCATTTGGAACTTAAAATAAAATAAGGCACTTATAATAAAGACATCATCATATGTATATATCCTTAAAGATACACATATGGTGCTATAAGTGGGCCTGAAATGTGTTCTGCATTCTAAAATCCGATGAAATAAAATCAGTAGCTCAATATGCCTGTCGGCTCTATAAACATGATGTAGCTAATGATCACAGAAAGCAAGATCAGCTAGGAAATTTGAGATTTGTCTTTTCCAGTGTCAAAGCTATTATTTTTTGCTTTACTTAAAAAGCATATTTTTAATTAGGGCTGTCAGCATCCATTGGTATATGGGGTTCAGTAGATGTGTTCAGATGCTCTAGACAGTGAATCAGAGCAAAGACTGAGGTTTAGACAGTAGTTAAATGCCTCAACCGTGTGATCAGCATCCACATATTGCTGTACTGAAAATCCTTAAAAGTGAGAACTTCATTAAAGCAAAGAAAAGAGAGGGAAAAAAATAGCCACAGTCTAGTGGAAGTTTTGTTATGTGTAAAAATGACAAAGGGCTATTCATGAGCATATTTTTAAAAACCCCTGCATTTTAATAAGAAAAACAACAAACTGACAACAGGTTGCACACTGCTTCCTGTAGGAGAAGCCATGCAGATGGACTCTTATGTGAATGGGGCTGGAGCTGTAGAATTAGTTAGTCTTACAAGTAACTCAGTTAAAAACAAATGCAAATGGGATACACTTCTAGAGTATCTGAGTAAAAATCATGGAAAACTTAGGGCTCTATGAAGCAATGACAATGGCAAAATTTGTCAAAATTAACCTCTGCAGTCTCTGGAAATTAAACCAAGGCTTCCAGCAATCCGGGGGGTGTTTATTTGAGAAAAAAAAACAGCTAAATTTCCATAATGATAGTGAATTTTGTGGCATTGTATCTTGATCTACCCCCATCCCCGTATCCTCACCTATATGGTGGCCTTTAAAAGCAACAGTTTCACAATCAAGGTAGGGACAGAAGTGATTTGAAGTTACTCAAAAAATCCGCCCCCAGAGAGCTGTCACAATTTGACCTATCTCAAACTCATGCTGTGCAAACAGCCAGTCCCCAGAGTGTGTGTGGGAAACAATCAGCAGTGAGTATTTAACATTACAACTGCCTGAGGCAGTGGGGCCAGCAGAGGCTAACTAAATGCTGACAAGGAAACTTAGAAGGCAAAATTGAGACTTCCGGGCAAGATGGCGGAGTAGAAGGACGCTTGTAAGTCACCCTCTCCCACAATACACCAAGACCCACATGTACAGACCCACTCAGCCAACCAGAGCACCTGCGGAACTCCAAATGATCATCGCGCTCTTCAAAAGATAAAGACGCCAAAAATCTGGTAGGAGAAAAGGAAAAAAGAAAGAACAAAAGGCAAAGCAGCACGGGACGGGTCCCGTGGGGAGGGAGCGGCAAAGGAGGCCTGGCGCTTGCTCGCTGGGTCTCCCCTCTCCAACTGAGAGGCCAGCGGGACGGAGGGGGAGCCTCCAAGGCTCGGATCTGTACAGAGCAGCCCTTGTCTGACAGAACTAAGTTAAACGGGCACAGAGCGTCCCCCCGACACCCAGCCTGAGACACGGGCCAGCAGCGGTGGGCAGGGCCAGGCTGCATAATCTGGGCGGAGGACGGGGGCGGCTGCACGGAGGAAACTCCGGGGGACTGCAAGGGGCTGGGCGCCGGGGCTGTGGGTGTACAGGACAGAACAACCTGGGCCCTCCATAAAACAGCAAGGTTGATGTGCTCTCGGGGGAAGGGTGCATACCCCCATCTCTGAAAACCCGCAGAAATTTTCAGGGGAAGAGGGGCGGGGCCCGGCAGAGCCGCCATATTCTCCAGCGCTGAGCACCCAGGCGGGGGCAGAGGCGAAACCTGTGTCCACACCAAAGGGCTTAGCAGCCTCAAGGGCCAGACTGAGACGGGCCTACAGCCCGGGGCAGATAGGATCCTTCCATTCTGGTCCCCCAGAGAACTTGCTCCACAAAGACAAACAAGCAGCTGTGTCTTGGCTCGGCGCAGGGACGAGGCTGCCCCTCGGTCTTCCCCGAGCCCACCCGCGGAGCGCGACCAGGGCGGAGTGCCGAACGGGGCGGAGCGCGACCAGGGCGGAGCGCCGGCGCAGAGCGCGCAGCCGCACAGAGCAGCGGAGCTACCGGCGACGCAGGCAGGGGGAGAGCGGCCCCCCGCCTGTCGGGCAGGAACACAACCCCGACCAAGGTGCTGGGAAGGGGCGCGACCCGCCCTCCTGCCTGGCCAGTCTGCAACATCTGACTGCGGCATCCGGAGGGGCAGTGACCCGCCCGCCCGCAGCAGAGGAGAGCTGCATCTGACCCCGTGTTAGGAGGAGGCGCGATCTGCTTGCCGACAGGTGCTGGGAGCAGCACAGAAGAGGGCGCCAACGGAGGGCCTATGAAAACAAGCTGAGCTTCCAAAACAGGACAAGACAGAAGGACATCACATTAAAAGCACACACACTCCAGGAGAACACCGACAACCCCCTATTTTTGTTTTGTTTTGTTTTGTTTTTTGGTTTTGTTTTGTTTTTTTGTTTTTGTTTTTGTTTTTTTTAATCTGTTTTTACCTCTTCTATTTTCAATTACTCTCTTAATTTTTACTTCTTAATTCATTTCTATTTCTCTTGGGTTTTGATGTCCTGTTATTGATTAGACACAGGCTTCAAACACATATATTCATCTCCCCACCCCCTTTTTTTTTAAAGGTTTTAAAAGGACGTCTCCACATGATTAATACTCTGCTTCAACTCGATCTTCTATTATTCATTATACATTGTTTTCAAACCCTCTTTCTCCCTTCTTTTAAAACTCTTTTTCTCTCTCTCTTATTTTTTTCTCTTTTTTTGTTTTTTCTTTTTTCTTTTTTTTCCTAAGTTCTATTCCTAAATACGCATTAGATAGATAAAATCCTTAAGATCCAAAATAGACAACTGATACTCCATAAACCACAGTGCCAGAGAGGTATGAGCAAGACGAAGAAGCAGAGAAACCTTTCCCAATTAAAAGAACAAGAGGAATCCCCTGAAAGAAAGCTCAATGAAATAGACATCGATAGCCTACTAGATCAAGATTTCAAAAAAAGAGTGATCAAATTGCTGAAGGAATTAAAAGAGATAATGCTTAGAGAAATAAAATATGTCAAAAATGAAATTGAAGCTATAAAGAAGAGCCAAGCAAAATGGGAAAACTCATTGACAGAGATGAGGAATGATCTAACAGCTGTGCAAAGCCGACTAGTTAATGCAGAGGAACGAATTAGTGATCTAGAAGAAAGGGCAACAGAAAGCACCCATTCACAAGAACTACAAGATAAGCAAATAAAAAATAATGATAATAGCATAAGGGACCTATGGGATAATATAAAGCGTCCCAATCTTCACATAATAGGGGTCCCAGAAGGGGAAGAAGGATCAAAGGGAATTGAAAAGGTTTTTGAAGAAATCATGACTGAAAACTTCCCAAACTTAAAGAAGGAATCAGATATACAAGTACAGGAAGCTCAGAGGGTCCCAAACAGGAAGAACTCAAATAGACCCACAGCAAGACATATCATAATCAAGATGGCCAACGCCAAGGATAAAGAAATGATTCTAAAGGCAGCAAGAGAAAAGCAAAGAGTGAACTACAAGGGAACCCCCATAAGGCTCTCAGCTGATTTCTCTACACAAACACTACAGGCCAGAAGGGAGTGGCAAGATATATACAAAGCCCTGAATGAAAAAAAGATGCAGCCTAGGATACTTTATCCAGTAAGGCTATCCTTTAGGATAGAAGGAGAAATAAAGAGTTTCACAGACAAAAAAAAGCTGCAGGAGTTTAGCAACACTAAACCCAGGCTAAAAGAAATATTGAAAGGGCTATTCCAAATAGAAAAGCAGCAGGATGCTACAGAAATGAGAAACGTACAACTGGAAAGGTGATAACTCATGAATTACAAATAAAGAAAACACGAAATTATAAAAGAAGACATACAAATCACTGAGAGTGGGAGAGGGAGGCAGGGAAATATAGAATTTTTTTTCTTTCTTTTTTAAATTTTCTTAACAGTAGGATGGGTTTGAGATCATGTTATTATCAGTTTATTAAAAACGGGTATAGGTTAATAGATTTAGAAAAAAGGGTAACCACAAGTCAAAAATTTACAAGGGAGTCACAAAAATTAAATAAAATCCATGATAATACAAAGGAAAATTACCAAACCACAAAAGGAAGAAGAAAGGAACAAAGAGGATATACCAATTCAACTGCAAAGATAAGTTCAAAATAGCAATAAACACACATCTATCATTAAGTACTGTAAATGTTAATGGACTAAATGCTCCAGTCAAAAGACATAGAGTGGCAGAGTGGATAATAAAGCAACAACCTTCAATATGATGCATACAAGAGACCCACTTTAGGGAGAAGGACACATATAGATTGAGAGTGAAAGGATGGAAAAGGATATTCCATGCAAATGGAAAAGCCAAAAAAGCAGGTGTTGCAGTACTGATTTCAGACAAAATAGACTTTAAAACAAAGGCCATAAAGAAAGATAAAGAAGGACATTTTATAATGATTAAAGGAGTGATACAAGATGAAGATATTACACTCGTTAATATATATGCACCCAATATAGGAGCACCTAAGTACATACAAGAATTACTAACAGAGATAAAGGGGGATATTGATGGGAATACAATCATAGTTGGAGATTTTAACACTGCATTAACATCACTACACAGATCTTCCAGACAGAAAATAAACAAGGCAACAGAGAAATTAAATACTACAATAGAAAAACTAGATTTGGTGGATATTTTCAGAGCTTTACACCCCCCAAAAATAGAATATACATTCTTTTCAAGTGCACATGGAACATTTTCCAGGATCGATCATGTACTTGGACACAAAAGAAACCTCAACAAATTTAAGAAGATAGAAATTATCTCAAGCATCTTTACTGACCACAATGCCATGAAACTGGAAATCAACAACAGAGAAACAAAGGACAAAAAAAGAAAAGCATGGAGATTAAACAATATGTTATTGAAAAAACAATGGATCAATGAGGAAATCAAAGCTGAAATTAAAAAATACCTTGAGACAAATGATAATGAAAGCACAACCACTCAAAACCTATGGGACACAGCAAAGGCAGTGCTAAGAGGGAAGTTTATAGCGATACAGGCCTTAATTAAAAAAGAAGAAAAATATCAAATAAACAAGATAACCCACCACCTGAATCAATTAGAAAAAGAAGAACAAAAAGCCCCAAAAAGCAGCAGAAGGAAGGAAATTATAAAGATCAGAGAGGAATTAAATACAATAGAGATTAACAAGACCATAGAAAAAATCAACCAAACGAAAAGCTGGTTTTTTGAAAAAGTAAATAAAATCGACACAGCTCTGGCCAAACTCACAAAGAAGAAAAAAGAGAGAGCACAAATTAGCAAAATAAGAAAGGAAAATGGAGAAATTACAACAATCAAAATAGAAATACAGAATATCATATGAGAATATTATGAAAAACTATATGGAAACAAACTGGATAACCTAGAGGAGATGAACAAGTTTCTGGAAACATACTGTCCACCAAAACTGAATCAAGAAGAAACTGAACACTTGAACAATCCGATCACAAGAAAGGAAATAGAAATAGCCATTAAAAACTTCCCTAAAAATAAAAGTCCAGGACCGGATGGTTTCACCGGGGAATTCTACCAAACATACAAAGAAGAACTCATACCAGTCCTTCTCAAACTCTTCCAGACGATTGAAAAGGAGGGAATACTCCCAAACTCATTCTATGAAGCCACCAACACCCTGATACCAAAACCAGGCAAAGACACTACAAAAAAAGAGAATTATAGGCCCATATCACTGATGAACATAGACGCCAAAATCCTCACCAAAATTTTAGCAAATAGAATCCAAAAACACATAAAAAAGATTATACATCATGACCAAGTGGGGTTCATCCCAGGGACACAAGGCTGTTTCAACATATGCAAATCAATCAATGTAATACATCACATCAACAAGAGAAAGGACAAAAACCACATGATCATCTCGATCGATGCAGAAAAAGCATTTGATAAAATTCAACACCCATTTATGATAAAAACTCTCGCCAAAGTGGGTATAGAGGAAACATATCTCAACATAATAAAAGCTAAATATGACAAACCTATAGCTGGCATAGTTCTCAATGGTGAAAAACTCAAAAGTTTTCCACTAAAATCTGGGACAAGACAAGGATGACCACTATCACCACTCCTATTCAATATAGTCCTGGAAGTCCTAGCCACAGCAATCAGGCAAGAGAAAGAAATAAAAGGGATCCAAATTGGAAAAAAAGAGGTAAAATGTCATTATATGCTGATGACATGTTACTATATATAGAAAACCCTTAAAGGTCCACTCCAAAGCTACTAGAGCTGATTGAATAATTCAGCAAAGTAGCAGGTTACAAAATTAACGTTCAAAAATCAGTTGCCTTTATTTACACTACCGATAAATCAACAGAAAAAGAAAGTAAAGAAACAATCCTCTTTAAAATAGCACCCAAAGTAATAAAATATCTGGGAATCAATCTAACCAAGTAGGTGAAAGAATTATACACAGAAATCTATAAACCATTGATCAAGGAAATTAAAGAAGACTTTAAAAAATGGAAAGATATTCCATGCTACTGGATTGGAAGAATCACTATTGTTAAAATGATCACACTGCCCAAGGCAATCTACAGATTTAATGCAATTCCTATCCAATTACCCAGGACATATTTCACAGAACTAGAACAAATCATAATAAAATTTATATGGAACCATCAAAGACCTAGAATTGCCAAAGCATTACTGAAGACAAAGAAAGAGGCTGGAGGAAAAACTCTCCAAGGCTTCAGACAATACTATAGAGCTACAGTCATCAAGACAGCATGGTGTTGGTAGCAAAACCGACATATAGACCAATGGAACAGAATAGAGAGCCCAGAAATGAACCCACAAACTTTTGGTCAACACATCTTCGACAAAGGAGGCAAGAATATACAATGGAATAAAGACAGTCTCTTCAGCAAATGGTGCTGTGAAAACTGGACAGAAGCATGTAAAACAATGAAGCTAGAACACTCCCTTACACCATATACAAAAATCAACTCAAAATGGATTGAAGACTTAAACAGAAGACAAGATACAATAAACCTCCTAGAGGAAAACATACGCAAAATTTTATCTGGCATACATTTCAAAAATTTTCTCCTAGAAGAAATAGAAGCAAGAATAAACAAATGGGACCTAATGAAACTTACAAGCTTCTGCACAGCAAAGGAAAACAGAAATAAAACAAGAAGAAAACCTAGGGAATGGTAGAAAATTTTTGCAAGTGAAACCGACAAAGGCTTGATTTCCAGAATATATAAGCAGCTCATATCACTCAATAAGAGAAAATAAACCACCCAATCCAAAAATGGGCAGAAGATCTAAACAAGCAATTCTCCAAGGAAGACATACAAATGATCAAAAAGCACATGAAAAAATGCTCAATATCACTAATTATCAGAGAAATGCAAATGAAAACTTCAATGAGGTATCACCTCACACCAGTCAGAATGGCCGTCATTCAAAAATCCAAAAATGACAAATGCTGGAGAGGCTGTGGAGAAAGGGGAACCCTCCTACACTGCTGGTGGGGATGCAGTTTGGTGCAGCCACTGTGGAAAACAGTGTCGAGATTCCTCAGAAGGCTAGGAATAGACTTACCATATGACCCAGGAATCCCACACCTGGGCTTGTACCCAGAAGGAAATCTACTTCAGGATGACACCTGCACCCCAATGTTCATAGCAGCACTATTTACAATAGCCAAAACATGGAAACAGCCTAAATGTCCATCGAGAGGTGACTGGATAAAGAAGATGTGGTATATTTGTACAATGGAATACAACTCAGCCATAGAAACCGACAACATAATGCCATTTGCAGCAACATGGATGCTCCTAGAGGATGTCATTCTAAGTGAGTAAGCCAAAAAGGGAAAGAAAAATACCATATTAGATCGCTCATATTTGGAATCTAAAAACAAAAACACAAACATTCAAACAAACAAAAACAAAGCATAAATGCAGGACAGAAATAGACTCATGGACAGAGAATACAGACTTGTGATTACCAGGGGGGTAGAGGGTGGGAAGGGATAGACTGGGATTTCAAAATTGTAGAATAGGTAAACAAGGTTACACTGTATAGCACAGGGAAATATACACAAAATGTTATGATAAATCACAGAGAAAAAATGTGACAATGTGTATATGTCCATGAATGATTGAAAAATTGTGCTGAACACTGGAATTTGACACAATATTGTAAAATGATTATAAATCAATAAAAAATGTTAAAAAAAATTTGAAATTAAGGAATACCTTGAGACAAATGAAAATGAAAACACAACCACACAAAACTTATGGGACACAGCAAAAGCTGTACGAAGAGGAAAGTTTAGGGCGATACAGGCCTTCCTGAAAAAAGAAGAATAATATGAAATAAACAATGTAACCCACCAGTAAAAAGAACTAGAAACAGAAGAGCAAAAACACCCAAAAGTCAGCAGAATGTAGGAAATAATACAGATCAGGGAGGAAATAAATAAAATAGAGATTTTAAAAAAATAGAGAAAATAATCAATCAAACCAAAAGCAATTTTTTTGAAAGAGTAAATAAAATTGACAAACCTCTGGCCAAACTCACAAAGAAGAAAAAAGAGAGAGCACAAATTTGCAAAATAAGATAGGAAAATGAAGAAATTACAACAAATAAGATAGAAATACAGAATAACATATGAGAATATCATGAAAAACTACATGGAAAAAAAATGGATAACCTAGAGGAGATGGACAAGTTTCTGGAAACATACAGTCCACTAAGACTGAATCAAGAAAAAACTGACCACTTGAACAAACCGATCACTAGGAATGAAATCGAATTATCAATAAAAAAACCTCCCTAAAAATTAAAGTCCATGACTAGACAGCTTCACCAGGGAATTCTACCACACATACAAATAAGAAATCATACCAGTACTTCTCAAACTCTTCCAGAAGATTGAAAAGAAGAAATATTCCCAAACTCATTGTATGAAGCCACCATCACCCTGATACCAAAACCAGGCAAAGACACCACCAAAAAAGAGAATTACAGACCAATATCACTAATGAACACAGATGCAAAAGTCCTTACCAAAATACTAGCAAATAGAATCCTACAGCACATAAAAAATATTATAGATCATGCTCAAATGTGGTTTATCTCAGGGACACAAATGTGGTTCAACATATGCTAATCAATCAATGTAATACTTCACATCAACAAGAGAAAGGACAAAAACCACATCATCATCTCAATAGATGCATAAAACTTTTGATAAAATTCAACACCCATTTATGGTAAAAATTCTCACGAAGTGGGTATTGAGGAAACATATCTCAACATCATAAAAGTTATATATGACAGACCTACAGCCAGTATAGCACTCAACGGTGAAAACCTCAAAAGCTTCCCACTAAAATCTGGGACAAGACAAGGATGCCCACTATCACCACTCCTATTCAACATAGACTTGGTAGCCCTGGCCACAGCAATCAGGCAAGTAAGAGAAGTAAAAGGGGTCTAAACTGGAATAGATGAGGTAAAAGTGTCACTATACGCAGATGATAAGACACTATATATAGAAAACCCTAAAAGGTCCACACAAAAACTACTAGAGCTGATCAAAGAATTTAGCAATGTAGCAGGTTACAAGATTAATGTTCAAAAATCAGTTGCATTTCTTTACACTAATGATGAATCAACAGAAAAAGAAAATAAAGAAACAATCCCTTTTAAAATAGCACCCGAAGTAAAAAAATATCTAGGAATAAATCTAACCACAGAGGTGAGAAAATTATACACAGAAAACTATTAACCATTGGTGAAGGAAATTAAAGAAGACTTTAAAAAATGGAAAGGTATCCCATGCTCTTGGATTGGAAGAACCAATATTGTTAAAATGATCACACTGCCCAAGGCAATCTACAGATTTGATGCAATCCCTATCAAATTACCTTAGACATATTTCATAGAACTAGAACAAATCACAATAAAATTTATATGGAACCATTAAAGACATAAAATTTCCAGGGCATTACTGAAGAAAAAAAGAAAGAGCCTGGAGGACTAACTCTCCCAGACTTCAGACAATACTATAGAGTTACAGTCATCAAGACAGCATGGTATTGGTACAAAAACAGACATATAGACCAATGGAACAGAATAAAGAGCCCAGAAATGAACCCACAAACTTTTGGTCAACTAATCTTTGACAAAGGAGGCAAGAATATACAATGGAATAAAGACAGTCTCTTCAGCAAGATAAACATAAGACAAGATACAATTAACTTCCTAAAAGAAAATACAGGCAAAATATCTGACATACATCTCAGAAATGTTCCCCTAGAGCAGTCTACCAAGCAATAGAAATGAAAGCAAGAATAAACAAATGGGACCTAATGAAACTTACAAGCTTCTGCACAGCAAAGGACACCATAAGTAAAACAAAAAGACAACCTACAGAATGGGAGAACATTTTTGCAAATGAAACTGACAAAGGCTTGATCTCCAGAATATATAAGCAGCTCATATGACTTAATAAGAAACAACGAAATAACCCAATCCAAAAATGGGCAGAAGACCTAAACAAGCAATTCTCCAAGGAAGACATACAAATGATCAATGGGCACATAAAAAAATGCTCAGTATCACTAATTATCAGAGAAATGCAAATCAAAACTACAATGAGGTATCACCTCAAACCATTCAGAATGGCCATCATTCAAAAATCCACAAATGACAAATGCTAGAGTGGCTGTGGAGAAAGGGGAAACTCCCACACTTCTGGTGGGAATGCAGTTTGGTGCAGCCACTGTGGAAAACAATATTGAGTCTCCTCAAAAGACTAGGAATACACTTGCCATATGACCCAGGAATCCTGCTCCTGGGCATATATCCTGAAGGAATCCTACTTCAGAATGACACCTGCACCCCAATGTTCATAGCAGCACTATTTACAATAGCCAAGATATGGAGACAGCCTAAATGTCCATCAATGGATGACTGGCTGAAGAAGTGATATATTTATACAATGGAATACTACTCGGCCATAAAAACTAACAACATGGGGCCATTTGCAGCAACATGGATGCTCCTGGAGAATGTCATTCTAAGTTAAGTAAGCACGGTAACAAGGAATAAAAAGAAGTTATCTCCAGGTACAGTTATTTTGATTAAAATTTCCATACAGAAAGCAAGTCACCCCCAAGAATGCTGCCAGGAGGAGCATCTGAGTGTAATAGCCCAGCCAAGCAAATTTGATTCTGACCTTCTCTCCGTAGAATTTCCTGCAGAAAGACAGAAGGTAGTTTCAGAAGACACACATAATCACTCTGTAGCTTCATCCTCATGTTAATTTCTTTTTTATTTTTTGGGGGGGACATAATTATGTTTATTTATTTCTTTTTTAAATGGAGGCTTTGGGGATTGAACACAGGACCTCATGCATGCTAGACATGCACTCTACCACTGAGCTATTCCCTCCCTCCATCATATTAATTTCTGATTCTAAATCAAGGGGGCTTTAAGTTTATACCCCTGGCTCAATTCACACTTAAAACATGCGTTTCCATAGCAGTCCCCAAATTCTACCGTGAAATAAGAAGTATTTTACATATCATAGAAGTACAGATCACTGGTTCACCTGCTGAAGAGAGATAAATGAGAACAGAGCAAAAGAGGGGACGAGGCCAACTCCGGAACAGTTACAAGGGATCATCACCACTCACTGGACAGTCTGGCACATTCAACAAATCCCGCCATAGATCATTCTTAACAGGCTTGACACAAGTGGACATCAACAACTGGCTCAGTCATCTGCTCCTGCCTTATCTCGGGAACGTCCCGGGAGCAAATGCATGGTAAACCACAGATAATAAGGAAATGGCTGATAATGATAACAACTGGGAGTGCAATGTCTCTCTGACAAAATATTTATAAAACTCATTGTGGGAATGGGAGAGGGCAGGATGGATGTGACTGAGGAAGGTACTGCCCTGTATTTTTTGTATTTAGCACGTCTGTTTCTCCTAGGTTTTAAAAGCTCCTCAACGTTTCTCAGTTAATCTGGAGTAGATGGAACAGGCCAGGGAGGCAAAATTAGAAGAAAGGAGGCAGGGCATGAAGTGGTACCAGGCTGATCCTGAAAGGGAGACAGACACAGACAGGCAGACACAGAGGGTTTAGGGATGAGGCGGAACAATGAGACGGCTGCTCAGGTGTGTCTTGCTGTTGCTGATACTTCCCTCAACTGGCTCACTGCTGACTCGGCAGTGCTGGGTAAAACCTGTGGATTTCCTCAGCTCTGAGTTCTCTCTGAGGCTTCTGGCTCAGGCTGGAGCTGAGATGAGCTCCGTGGGCTTAGCCTAGGGGGGACTCAGCTCTGAGAACAGCCTGGAGTCCTGGGAAACTTCACGCAGGAACCCCCTTGGGCTGGACCAGCACTCACAGGGCTGCTGTGAGGCCAGCTCCATCGTCAGAGACCTGGGTGTGGACCATTCCATGGGGAAAAGGGCTGAGCCCGATGCCAAATCAGATAGGAGGGACAAAGTGTGTTCATTCTCATGTGACTGGGCTTTGTGGCCTGGCTCACGGATGGCAGGCTCAGGATGGTGTCTGGCAGAGAAAACCCTGGCAATGGGTTTGAGATGTCTTGGACTCTTTCTTGTTAAGCTTTTTGTAATACATTCTTATCAACTATCCGTCCTGAAAATGCCAAATTCAAAACTGAAAGAATTTTAGAAGTTGCCTGCTCCAACTGGCCAATGGTAAACACACCCTGCTACAGTTAGAGAGCTGGTCAGGCAGCCACTGCCTGGATATTTACAGTGATGGGGATTTCATTACTTCCCAAGGTTACATGTCGGCAAGAAGGTCAGAAAGACTTTTTGAACCTTAAACAGATGTCTGCCTCCTAGTCCTTGCTGAAAGGCTAGAAATAATGAGGATCCCTTCAAATGTAGTTTTGTCTGATTGTTATCTCTCTCTGTCAAAAACACCCCAATTATTAACATCAATTTTTCAAAATTCAGCTTTGATTTCTTTTTATCAAAGTTATACCATACATTCAATAAAGAGTCAAACAGTTCTCGAATACCAATTGTAAAAAGGAGCAGTTCCCAACAACCGCCCCATTTCCTGGCCAGAAGCAACCATGTTCAGCTCCTACTGCTGACTCTTGGGATAATTACTCCCTTTCTCTGACTAATATCCTTGTAACACAGCCTACTGATTTTTTCAGCTTTATGTATCACCTATTTAAACTTCTATTTTGGAAAATGAGGATTAAGCTGTCTTTCAAACCCCATCTCATCTACACACCCAAACCTTCATTCTTCCAACCTTTTGATACAATTACATTATAATTTTCATCAGCTCAGTATCCTTGCTTTACATTTTTAGGACTCTGTACAGACTGTTCACAGCTGTAGCAAGTTGTCTGCTAGACTTACATTTTCTTCCCTACTTTGTTTTTCCTGGAGTTAATAATTGTCTTGGTCGTTCATGGTGCACTTAGATTTCTGTGCACTTAACACTTCAACCCCAGACCTTCTCTTAACGAATAACTTTCTCAATACTTTCCAATACATTGTCTACGAATTTCATCTCCTTGAATAAATCTCTTCAGATCTCCTTCAACCTGCATTAACGACATGCTAGTCTTGTCACAGAGCTCAAGGGGCCACCAGTGGGAAGCAACAAGGGAATACATGGACCAGGAGCAGGGAAAAGATCAACATAATTTCCTTAGCAAACATACTTAAAATAGTGGGAAAATTGTTTGCTTTACAAACACAAACACACACACAAACCCCAAAAGCCCATAAAGAATGATTAAAGAGCCATCAAACCCATTGCCCTGCCTTCAAATTCTGCATAACATAAAACAAAAATAACAGAAGGAAAATATCATATAAATATGAATCTCAAGGGGGATGGGGTACACTCAGTGGCAGAGTGTGTGCTCAGCATGCATAAGGTCCTAGATTCAATCTTCAGTACCTCCATTAGAAAAAAAAAAATTAAAAAGAAAAGAAAAATGTATCAACTTTAAATATTTACATATTTACAAGTGTCCTCTTTTAAAACTGTGTTCTACAGGATAACCCGGGTTAATGAGAAAGTGCCTCTTCATGACTGTGATCCTGCTGATAATTGAGGGAGGAAATTAGAGTATGACCACATGAAATAAAATCCCTTATGAAATAATGATCCCGGGTGACAATCATTATTGGCTGCTGTCATCACAAAAAAGAAAGTCAACTGGACATTATGTACCTTATTACAGGAGTACAAAACTTCACATAACAAGTATTCTTGCACAAAGTTGAACCACAATCAGATCAAGCTTTTAGGGGAGGATCAAATCACTTAGCTAAAGCCAATACATAGGATGGAGAAACAAGTCTAACACCACAGGGGAGAATGAAATTAGCCAAACAGGAAATAGAGAAACCCCTCAGCAATTTCAAGGAAAATGAGAAACAGGAAAATTATAGATTAGAACCCACTTGAGAGATATGCTAGTTGCAAGGTCTGAACCTAGCCTGGATCCTGATTTCAACCCCAAAACTACTTAAAACTGTATTTTTGTGACAATCAGGGAATTATTTTGTAACCCTAAAAAAGAAAGGAATATTCCAATTGTATTTGAAAGAGACCTTGTCATTTCTCTAATGAAAGGTTAAGCTATGTAGGATTGTCTTCAAAATGATCCCGTAGTGGGGGAGGGGAGGAGGTAGAGATGAAAGATGCAACAACAGTGACTCTGAGTTTATAATTCTGGAGCTGGGTGACAGATACAGGCAGGCTGGCTGTGCTGTTCTCTCTACTTCTGTACATGTTTGAATCTTTCCGTAAAATGTGAAACAAACAAAAAGTCTTCAGTGTTTTAAAACCCTCACTTTGAAGGTTAAGAGGTTTGCCCAAGTAGGTGGGCACCTGCATGGGACACTGAGATTAGAAAGAAAAGGCACTTGGCTCCAGGCCTACCTGGGGCTACCTTGACCCTCCTCTTCTCCTCACCATCCACAGCCAGCCCATAACTGCATCGTGTCAGCTCCACTCCCCAAACGCATTCCTCCCTGGCTCCCACCATCTCTCATCTGGCCCACTCCAAGAGCCTCCTACCCGGCCTCCCTGCTTCCTGGGTCCCTGCAATTCATTCTCCACATTATCTTTGCAAAATGTGAGTGAGAGAAAATTACTTTAGTGCTTAAACTATCATGACTGCATCTCACTGCACTTAGAGTCTACACTCCTTTCCGTGCTCCTGATGCCCTTCTAAACCTCGTGTCTCATCACTCTCACCAGCGCTGGCTCCAGTATCTCCTCAAACCTGCTGAGCACATTTGTGCCTCGGGGCCAATGGACAAGCTGCCTCTATTCCTGGGGTGGCTTTTCCCAGATCCTCAAAGTCCAACCTCCTTATCACCATCTCAGCTCACATGTAACCTACTCAAAGATAGCTTTCTTGACTCACTTCCCCCCAAGTCTCCCATCTCAACACTGTCTTATTTCCTTCATTTCAATCTGACATTGTTTCCTTATTCGCCCGATTATTTTTGTTTGCTCGGTTGTCCTTGGCCTCCCTCCCCCCAGCAGCCTTGCCCAAACAGCGTAAGCTCCCGGGGAGCAGCCGGCACTGGTGCTCTGAGAAGACACATGCTGAGCGCGACATTACAGTCACGTGGTGTAGTGAAACGGTGTCGAACAGCAGATACAGCAAAGCAGTGAGAATTTCTCTTATTTTATAATTTAAGTGAAATCTAACATTTACTCCTGTTTAATGAAGAATTTGGTAGGTCTTTGCTCCCAGTTCCTGGACGGCAACTACTAAAGCCTTGAAATTTCCCAAGATAGGAGTGTCTTTGCTATTCATGGTGGAACCTTGGATGGCTTGTGTTCATGAGATGACTCAGGATGGGGACTGGCCAGCCAGAGACACCAACCATGTTATTAGAGGAGTGGGGCTTTGAGATTTGTGACAAGTGAGTGACCACCAGGAGAGGAAGGGGCTCAATGGTTTGGGCTAGGGAAAGGTTTGACTTACAGTTAGGGTTTGGGTTAGCCATGTCGGTAGTGACCCAATAAATCATGGCTTTGTAATAAAGCCTGCAGTAAAAACTTGGGGCAACAAAGCTCAGAGCTCCTGTGAGCTTCCTGGTTGGTAACACTCTTGGAGGACTGTCACACATAGATGCCATGAGGACAACCCTGAGCCCTTCCCACTGGAGTGCTCTCCACAACAGCTCACCTGATGAGATCTAAGGGCTGCTTCTTGTCTATGCTTCGAGGAGGAGCCCATTCCCTGTACAGAAGGCCCTGTTCGCTGGGGCAGCTGAGGTCCTCTGACGGAGGCTGAAGTTGCACTGGGAAGCAGAAGCAAACAGGTGGACGTCACTGTCACAACCTGTTCACATGTTCTGTTGATAAAATGTGGTGCTAACACTCCGTGGTCATTTGTAAATAACGGGCCCTCACTTGCCAGGAGGGATGGAGGTACCATATAATTTTTCATAATTCTCACCCAGGGTTAATTTTAACCCCTTGAGGGTCATTTGCAAACGTGGGTGGAAAGGAACGCTTGGGTGTTACAGTCCTGGGACCACCATGGGTACCTGGTGAGAGCCTTGCAGATGCTTAATGTCCTACAACCGGGACAGTCTTCCACAGCAAAAATCCTAGGCCACCCAAGTGCCCAAACTGCTGCAGTGGAGGGACACCTGATGGTCCAGCCTCCTCCTTGGACACCCAGACGAACCTGGACTCTGGCTGATTAGGGGCAGGGTCAATTCTAAAACCCAGGCTTTTTTGTCCCCACAATTCAGTAGATTTTCGGTGACAGCACATGGAATATAAACAACAAAGAAACTTGACATGATGTTATATATTTAGCTTACTCAAGAAACAAAATTTAAATCCAGTCATTCTCCTTCCCACCTGACCTACTTTCCTTTCTCCTGTACTAGAACCAGATTATTACCCACCCAGCCTTAACATGGGTCCTGACTCCACTTACCTCCCTCCCAAACACCACATGAGATGATTCCTCAGCCTAGATGTGGGACCAGCAATTACAAGAGGCTTTAGTGGAAAAGAACTGGTTGTGCACAGATGCCAACTAAACACTGTAGAATCCTGGTGTCCCACATTAGTAATCATGACAGCTGTTTGCAAGTGTCCCCAAAGTTCATTTAAGACTCTCACTGCTAATTTTGCTGGGACATAAATATGAAATATGTGGACTGCTTGGCTGGACTGCTATGCTGTGTCTCTGATCCAGGAAGCTCAGTGACTGCTCCCTGCCCCTAGCTCCCTGTTCTGTTCATGCATGTGCATCAAGCAGCTGTTTAGTGTCCATTTTAATATGTTAAACAGTGCATTTCACTATTGTCTTCATCCACAAATACGTGTACCACACAGTAGTAATGATCAATCTCAGTCTTTGCTTTCTTTGGTCTTAGAGAGTCAGATAAGTGGATAGCAAAGATAACAAAGTCATAGAGCGCTATAATATAGTATTTCCTTTATTTCAATGACAGGATTTACTTAAAGAGCTTAGATATAACATCCTTGCATTTATGGCATCATTAAGCGTCTGAAGCTGTTACATTTTAAAAACTTCATTTCATGCGAGATGTTATCAGTTAGAGAAGCGCTCCTGAATTTGAGGGGTTGCTGTCATCTCAGACGGAGTCCCTAAGAAATGTCAACACTCTGCAGTATTGCCATCATGACAAGAACCCAGACAGATGAAATTTGCAAAGCCCTGTGGTTTTCTAGTGCACAGACAGAAAATGGAATTTCAGAGGGAAAAAGCCTGAATTACAGAAAATGATAAATGAAATGGTCTAACATGCATTTCCCTTAGAAAGAACGAATTCTTCTTTGGTTGATAATAACATCTATCAGTAATTATGAAAAGAGCTGACAGATGCAAAGTACTTAGTATTGGCCAGGGCTGTTCTAACATTGACACAGATTCATTAACCCCCATAGCAACTCTACGAGGTGGGTACTATTATTATTCACATTTTATTGATGAGGAACTTGACAAACACAGAGGCTAAATGACTTTTACAAGGTCGACAGCAAGAAACCAGCACATGTGTTCCAGCCGGATTCTACACTCTTGGCCACTTTTCTTTTTGTTTTTTGGTGGCGGGGAGATAATACGGTAATTCTGGTGGGGTGTGGGGAGGTAATTAGGGTTATTTGTCTATTTTAGAGGGGGTGTTGGGGGCTGAACCCAGGACCTTATGCGTGCTAAGCGTGCACCCCATCACTTGAGCTGTACCCTCCCCTCTCGAGTCTATACTCTTAGCTGCTAATCTGCACTGCCCCACATGGTAACTCTGGGGGAACTACAGTTCATTCATTCACTCACTCGTTAAACTCAGCCTTCCTGGTGCCTAGGATTCAGCAGTGAACCAGACAACATGATTCCTGCCGTAAATGAGCTTGTCGCCTCCCGACATATTATCTTCATTTTACCCAGGAAGAAACAAGGTCAAGAAGATTAGCCTTTTCCTGTTAACACCGGAGGATACATGAGGTGCTTTATTTCATTTCTGCCATTTGACTTACACCATGGGGAGGGAAAGCTGCCTTGCAGATCCCGGAGCTCACAAGCCTGTTTATCCCGAATTTTTTTTAACACTGTCCCTTACTTGATACTTGATCTGAGAAAGGATGAAGTAAACCTGAAAAGATTCTAAGAGAGCGTGTGGTGTACACAGGGTAACTAACCAGCCACTCTTTACTATCCTAACGGGAATCTGTAGGCATATTTCTTTTCTTTCTCTTTTTTCCTTTTTATGGGCAGCTTTTAAAAACCAAACCAAACCAACCAAACCAACCAAACCAAATCACTGATAATTCAGCAGCAGGTTCTATATCACCCACAAGACAGCAGCTAAACTCGGTTTAGACTTACATAGTGGCTTCTGGTGGCTGGATTGAAGAATGTATCTCTATCCTGAATATAAAAGTCATTCACGCAGCTCTTCTCAAATAGGGTAATGAAAATTTCTTGCTCCTGCTTGATGATACTTTCATCCACTTGGAGGACTTTCATAAAACAGCTGAAATTATCAAAGGCTGAGGACCGGGTTTTCAGATCATTGGGCTTCAGAGGCAATTTTATGTGCAGTATCTCAGCGTATGTACAGAGCACCTCCCACAGGCTGTGTACTTTTGCAAATACAAGCTTGTCATCCAAAACCTATATTGGGAGAATGAAAACACAAACAAGGAAGCTATTTTCACATTTTTAATACACAGATTTTTCTTACGTTGCTGGTAGTTAAAGCACTTGTGCAAACACACACTCATATGACACTGGTAAAAGTGAAGATATAATAAAAATAGATTTGCAAACCATCATACATTTTTGCCTTAAAGATAATTTCTTTGTTCATAGCAGCACTATTTACAATAGCCAAAACATGGAAAGAGCCTAAATGTCCATCAACAGGTGACTGGATAAAGAAGAAGTGGTATATATATACAATGGAATACTACTCAGCCATAAAAACCAACAACATAACGCCATTTGCAGCAACATGGATGCTCATAGAGAATGTCATTCTAAATGAAGTAAGCCATAAAGAGAAACAAAAATACCATATGAGATCGCTCATATGTGGAATCTAAAGACTCATGGACAGAGAATACAGACTTGTGGTTACCAGGGGGGTAGAGGGTGGGAAGGGATAGACTGGGATTTCAAAATTGTAGAATAGATAAACAAGATTACACTGTATAGCACAGGGAACTAGACACAAAATGTTATGATAAATCACAGAGAAAAAAATGTGACAATGAGTGTGTATATGACCATGAATGACTGAAAAATTGTGCTAAACACTGGAATTTGACACAACATTGTAAAATGATTATAAATCAATAAAAAATGTTAAAAAAAGATAATTTCTTTGTTGAAATTACTGAAAAGTTATTTAAAATCCTTACAGTTCATTCATAAAATAACCAATGTTTTAGATGAAGAAAAGCAAACTTGTTAATTTTAGTCCAAATTAGTAACTAAAAATAGAAACACCAAAATATTCTTTGCAGTGGTATTGTAATGACAACTTTTTAAATTTCTGAAACCTAGGACTATTTGCATATCTGTTCAATATAGTGTTAAACAGCCATTAAAAGGGATTTAAAAGAATTATATTTATTGATATGGAATATATAATAAAAGGAGAAAGCAAAAAAAATATGAAATAATAATTTTCCTTTTTGGAAGGGAAAAATATCTTCATTTGAACAAAAAAATGTTTAAGAGGATTTTAAGTTTCTTTATGTATATTTAAGGTACAGATGATTTTTAACTCCACTGTTCTTTCATTTTCAATTTTGGGGGGTAAATTTTTGTAATAAAAAACTCTTTAAAATTGTTCTTGCATAAATACATTAATAGATATATTTATGACTATATTCTCTGGCTATTAAAAAAGATCTCCTAGCTTTGGATCTGAAACATACATTCCATAATGCAGATTCTGACTGACTCGCCTCCCAGCCCACAGCGAAGACACGGCTAGTGTGACATGTTTCAAATATCATTCCAGATAACATGCAGGCTCCCAGCCAATGGCTGCAATGGGGCTGACACTGATCTGGTTGCTCCCAGCTGCAGACCATCACAGATGAGGTTAGATTCATAGACTCATGTTGTCTCTGTCAAAAGAAATCAGAAAATGTTTGCTTTTACTTTCACCAAGGGAGCAAGAAGTTGTTTGATTTTTTTTATGCAATAAAATAACAACAAACCAATTTGAACCTGATGAAAAGACATTTGCTCAAAACTGCACAGTAGCAATGAAGGTGCTCTGGCTGGCAGGGACTTGCTGGATTCCTGTGAGTGCTGGACTCCTCACATGGAATTCCCTTGGCACTCCAGAAGGCCTGTGGTTGTCCCCATGTGTTTGTGGCCATATGTGACATAAAAGTCTCTGGCTTTGCCACAATTTCAAAGCCTTTTTTCAATTATGAAAGGTTTTGCACTCAAATGGAGTTTTCTTGAGTCCACTCACTGATGTCATTCACCAGAGTTATAGTCCAGATCTGACATTCTAGACTCTTAAACTCTTGCAGACATTCAAATGGTTCAGGTTTGGATGTGTATTCACCTCTGGAGGCCTGGACCAAATTCGATAAAGCCACCTGGACAAGTTCAGCAAAATGCAAAGAAATTTTTCTCTCTGCAAGACTGAAATGTCTGTGAAGCTATAAAAACTTCTGCATCTACAAAAAAAGGGAACCAACTCATCAGTAACATATCTATCCATAATGCATGGACATTTAAAAAAAATACTGTATTTACTCCTATTAATTTCTATCTGGCTTTTGCCAAATTGTGTCCTAAACTGTAAGGAAAGTATATATATGTAGAGAATTTTTGACCTTTTAAGAGAAAAAGGAACCCTCCTACTCGGTTGGAGGGAATGTAAATTGGTGCAGCCACTATGGGAGACAGTATAGAGGTTCCTTAAAAACTGAAAATAGACTTATGTGTGATCCAGCAATCCCATTCATGGGTATATGTCTGGAGAAAAATATAATTCAAAAAGACACATGCACCCCTATGTTCACAGCAGCACTATTTATAATAGCCAAGACACTGAAACAACCCAAATGTTCACTGACAGATGACTTGATAAAGAAGTTGTGGTATATTTTATATATATACATATATATATATATATATATATATATATGTATATATATACATATATATACACACACATATATACACATGAACACACACACACAATGGAATACTGCTCAGCCATAAAAAATAAAATAATGCCATTTGCAATAACATGGATGGACCTACAGTGTATTATGCTATGTGAAATAAGTCAGAGAAAGAAAAACAAATATTCTATGTATTAACTTCTATGTATATCTAAAAAATAAAACAAATTAATGACTATAATAAAACAGAAATAGACTCACAGGTACACAGAACAGACTGGTGGTTACCAATGGGGAGAAAGAGGAGAGGGGAGGCAGGAAGGGGGTAGGGGATTGAGAGGTAAAAAGTACTATGTACAAAATGGACAGGTTACAGGGCTGTATCATACAGCACAGGGAAATATAGCCATTATTTTATGGTGACTTTAAATGGAATATAATCTATAAAAATGTTGAGCCTCTGTGTTGTACACCTGAAACTAATATGATGTAAATCAACTACTAAATTGCAAAGTTTTTAATCAAAGTTTTCTTTTCATATTATTTGCAATAATTTAGAAGCCAGCACTGTCAATAGAAACATAGTGCAAGTCACAATTTTCCAGTAACCCCATTTACAAAATAAAAAGGAACAAGTGAAATTAATTCCAGTAATAATTATATTTATCCCAAAATAGCCAATATACTATCATTTCAAAAGTGTGATTAACACTTTTAAAACTTATTAATAAATATTTTACATTATTTTTGTTGTACGAACTCTTGAAAATCTATTATGAATTTTCCACTTATAGAACATCTCAATTCACAATAGCCACATGTGGCTGGTGGCTTCCATACTAGACAGGGCAGATTACACCATTCACACTTCTGATAAATTACCTGCTCTTACTTATTTAAAAAACTTGCAGAAAAGGCTTCAGATATTCCCTATATCAAACAAAGCAACCTTGACGGGTGGGGAGTATCTTCATTATAAAGTGAAAAATAAAGGTAAGAGAACCATGGTTACATGTATGTTAATGTAACAATACCTTCTGAATTCATTCAGGACTTTACAATCTTTCCTCATCTGCCAAGGATTCACTGTCACTGCAAAATATTTTTCACTATTATTATTTTTGGAATTGAGAGGCTTCTGATGACCCTGCTTTGTGTATCTGTACATAAAAGAAAACAACAAACAGAGAAAAAGACCTTATTAAAGATAATTTAGGGTGGAGGGTATAGCTCAAGTGAAAGATCATATTCTTAGCATGCACAAGGGCCTGGGTTCAATCCCCAGTACTTCTTCTAAAAATAAAATAAATAAAAACCTAATTACCAACCCCCTGCAAGAAATTAATTAATTACTTTAATTAAAAGTTAAAAAAAGATAATTTAGTGCAGGCTTATCCGGTTACAAGAGCTACAATGAATGCACCCCCCATTAATTTAGAAGAAGTCTCACAGTATTTCCCAACATAAAGGCTAAAATATAATTGAGAACACTTTCTGATGGTCAGCATGATTTTAACAAAATAGTAGATAATTACCTCCCTGGTGTCAAAGCTCTGTCAGAGATGGGCACAGAAAATTTAGTAAGAATGATTTTGCAACTACCTTTGAAAGAAATGCTGAGAAATGATCTTTTCTGTTGGAAAGTAGCCTGCTTTTACATTCTGCAGTAAGCATACGTGTTTACAAACCAGGCAGGAACTGGATCATATTTTACACATACTTTAGAAACTGATTTGAATTTTGCTCTCTACCTGCAACGCTATTTCTTAGGTAATAACATAAGCTGGCCACTATACTAAATTTTGTTTCCCTGCTTGCTTAATCCTCACAACAACTCTGTAAGCTGCTATTATTACCCCCATATAACAGATAAAGGGCTTGAGGCAGAAAATAATTTGGGTAACTTGGTAAATGTTGGAGCTGGGTAAGACTGCAGCCAGTCTGACACTCAAGTCCATTCTTCTCACCAATGTCTGATACTGCTACCTACATTCAGCAATGACCGCTGATTTCATATTTAAGTGTGTCATTTCGAAAAGTGCAAAGCTATATTAGTACTGCTGTGTAAATTATTCTTTTGAGATGTGATTGCCAAAAAAACAAAAACAAATAAAATCAGGGTGCCACTGAGGGCAGGGTGAACTGCGTATGGACGGACACAAGGGGACTTTTTGAGGACACAGTTGCACAACTCTACAAATAGCTAAAATTGTTGACTTGTACAATTATAATGTGTCAATTTTATGGCCTGTAAATTACACCTTAATACAGCTTTTAAATTGAGAAACTGGGATACCAAATTAAGACTAAAACACACACACACACACACACACACACATATATATATATATATCACACAAAGAACAACAGGCAAATATCATTATTTACTGCACCATTTTCATTCATGCAGCTTCCTTTCCTCACCCGTTCCTGAAAGGATGATTCATTTTTAAAATAGTCTTTTAATTTATTCAGCAAATAATTTTTGACTGCCTAATATGTACACAGGACTAATCTAGGCACTTGGAATAAATCAATAAACAAAACAAAAGTACTGTCCTCACGGAGCTTGGCTGGAGTCTAGCAGGGTTGGGGGGTGACGATGACAATTCACACAACAGAGCAGCAGAGGAGGTGGCATGTTAGGAAAGAGGAACCATGGAAAAATGAAAAAAGGGCAAGGTAAAGAGAGTTGAGGGTATGGGATGAGGGTGATGTTGTATTAAATACCAAAGCTGGCCACACTGAGGACTGAGGTTAGAACTAGGACTAGGATGTGAGGAGTCCCAGTTGGACGGAATAACCATCACCTAGGCCAGCGTGCACCTCGCATGTTCCAGAATGGGGGCACGGCTGGAGCTGCGGAGAAGGGTCAGTGCAGATCCTGTACGGCCTTGGAGGACGTTGTAAGGACTGTGGCTTTTACCCGGAGTGAAATGGGGAGGCACTGCAGAAGGACGACACAATCTAACTTAGGTTTTCAAGGCTCACTTGACTGCCGGGTGAGAATTGTCGAAACGGGTCAGAGATGAAAGGAGGGAAGCCTCTGAGAAGGGCTGTGCAGGAGGAGAGGACAGTGGCTCAGGGCAGGGAAGCAGCAGTGGAGGCAGGAGCCATGGTGAGAAGTGGCTGGGTTCTGGATATGTTTTAAAGGCAGTGTTAAACCAGATCTATTGACAGAATTCATGTGGTATGTCAGTGAAAGTCTGAATAACCCCACGTTTTTTGACCCAAGCAGCTGGAAGGGTTAAGTTTCCATTAACTGAATGGGGGAGGCTGCAGAAAGAACCAGTTTGGGGGGTAGGAGGACCAAGAGCTCAGTTTTTACACATGTTGGTTTTAAGATATCAGAGTTCCAAGTGAAGATGTCAAATCAGCAGAAGACTGTAAGAGTCCAGAGTTGGAGAGAAAAAGTCTAGCGGGAGACAGAAATGTGGAAATCACGGGTCACACAGGTGGTAGAGGAAGACATGAAACCCAGGTACTCAAACATTAAGATAACCTGGCATTAACCATAGAAGTTGTCCTTGAGGGCCTGCCTACTAGGTGTGGATATCAGTAGTTTTTCCCGACCACTCGAGTTTTAAAAAGGAACTTATAAATGAATTCGTGCAAGACACTGCCTCCAGTGGTTGGGTCCAGAGCTGGAGTGGGAGGATGGGATGGTGCACACTACTCCCTACGGCAGAATGTGTGTGTGTGTGTGTGTGTGTGTACGCATGTGTGTGTGAGCAGGGGGATGATTTACACCTGGCTTAAGAAAAAGAGCTAGTAAGTCTAGAAGCCGAAAGCTGAAAGAATATCCAGATCTGGTAGAGGGAAAAGGGAAAACACTGTGTACTGTAAGACATATCCCCATAATGCCATTTCCCACCATCCTTTCATCAGGAACACAGTTGGAAAAGGGGGAATTAAGTAGATACGTGTGATGTACACAAACTTTCTGACTATGTAACACTGAATATCTACATATGTAGCAAGCTAATGATATTTATATCTGCTTCAGGTTTAATAACAAGTTCACAACAGAGGGAAAATAAAATATTGAGGACTGGTAGAAGAATCATAGAAGGCATTTCAATGCTCAGAATGGAAGCAAAAGCAGCTTCACCTCACAAAGAATGTCACTGAGTCAAGAATGTTTATATATGCTTAAGAAATTGAGTGTTACAACTTCCTGCTTTAAAGAATTAACTTTAATACACATACCAGACTATAAGCAACGTCTATACTGGTGCTTTCTTAAAGGTATTTTTAGTTCCTGCTTGTTCTGATGTACTCCAGAAACTCTGCAAAGAAAACCTTCTATTCAAAGGCTTAAAGGAATAAAAAAAGAAATAACACTGCATTCTTTTAAGTGTTCTCTGTACTGAAAGTCAGTTGCAAATGCAGCACCCTGCCACAGGTCTACATTTTTAACAATAAAGTCCTTTGCGCAATTTTTCAATTGCTATGTGTCTTTGTGTCAGTCTGTCACTCAGAAGCAGAATGGAGTACCAGAAAATGACACATCATGTCTGAAACTACAGATGTGGAAGATGAACGTACACCAGGAAACAGCCAAGTGGGAGGGTAAGGTTTACCTTTTAAGTTACCGTAAGTGCAGTTACACCTGCTCCCTGCTTCCCCTGTGAAGTGAAGGACTAGTCTTTTCCAGAAAAGCTCTCATTCTGAGAACTGTCTTCTTTAAAATATTTGGAGATTCTCTTTTAAGGTTCTTTCATTTTTAAGGTTTTCCCCAACTCTACATCCCATAACAAGTGTTAAAATTATCCAATAGCCTATTGTTACAGAACATACTCTACAAAAGCTGAGGTTTCCCAGGGTTTGGATACCAGAACTCTGTTACCAGATAATCCTAAAGCCTTCCTTCCATAACTGACTCTTCTGCCAATTCCCAGCTGTGGGCAAATTCAGATTCTCAGACCAGGTAACTTTCTAACTCTGCCTACAAACACTCTACTGCCAGTAAAGGAACTCTCAGACAGGAAGCACACAAAGCCCCTAGTGAGGGTTGCCTCCTTCAAACAATCAAGATGCCATCACCAAGCAAATATTTAAACCTACTGCAAAACTTCTGAAGACATCTTACAAACAATATAGTTTCTATAGATGCATACTACTTGCTCTGGACTAGTGATTTCCAATGGAGGGAACAAAGGACCACATGACCCAAGCAATTTTTTAAAACTGCACGTAACCATTCCTCTTCACGTGAGGATTCAGTCGAGCCCGTCTTACAGGCCTAGGTGTAACAGAATGACAGCACCTCTAGGAGTCGGGTGAAAAGCAGCGAGGTAGACTTCCAGTGAAAGGGGGTGATGTAATAGGCCCCATCGCCCACTTTCCTCCCACCAAAGGACAATCATCTCAGATCGAGAACAAACACTTTGGGAAACAGAGGTTGTTTATGTTTTTATGGTTTTCTGGTGGAAATAATGCCCTGAGTCATGTGAAGTTGTGGCTGCAAATTGAACAGGGGACCAGACATTTTCACATTCAGGACACAAATAGACCCTGGGTAGCCACCATATCTGCTCTCCCCTTTGCCTGTTCACCCCAAAAGCTGCAGGACTCTCCTGCTTGCAATGACACCCACCGCTTCTCACAAATTCTTGCCAAGTTCACGTCAGCAGCTGGTGGTCTCAAAGTCACCATTTGTACTGCTATGAAGTCCCTCCATTACTTTATAACCCTTCTATTTTCTCTGTTGTCTTCCTAGCTACACTTGCATTCAGAAGCTGGTTATCGCACTAACATTGCCTCTGTAATCAGTCCAGGATACAGGAAGTAGAGATTCAACTGTAACCAGTCCCAGAATACTTGTCATGCCACTCTACTATCCCTACAAAATACTGTGGCATCCCTCATCTCACCCAAAGAACCACCGCATTACTTACAGGTTGTAAAAGTAGAGGGCTTTCTCTACTGGGAAACACTGTGGCTTGTGGTAGAGCTGTGATTTCAGTTTTTGCAACTAGTTACAGGCAAAAAGACATGGTCCGCAAATTTTCTTCAAGCGTTTGGAATTTAAACTTTTATTAGATACAGAGCCGGCGGACTAACCGTAATCTATGAACATATGGTCATATTATCAAATAATGTTCATGTCTGCCTTACAGACATGTAAGAACTTGAATTACACCTGCATCCTGTAGGCCTTTAGAATTGGATGTGAAGCATCCTGTGAGTTAAAAACCTCCTATCCAGTCACAGAACACCTTAAAGACAACATCACATTAATGCCACTGAATACATCAATATAGTCCATGTACGGTTAAGTTACATCTCCAATTTCTCAGAGCTGGAAAGGAGATGTCTAGAAAAGCTGGAAAAGCCCAATTACCAAAACAGCTCAAAAGTTAAAGCAGACCCCTGCACCTCCCAGAGCGGAGGGCGGAGGTGGCATTGCCCACCACCCTGTCCTCCCCCAGGACGTGGCATGTGGGGAAGCAGGCAGGAGTGGGTGGCTGGACTCGGAGGTGGAGAGGTGATGAAAGCAAGAGTGGAACTGCTCTGATCCTAGAACAACAGAGCTGTAAATAGCTCGGCTTCAGTTCAACACGCTCCCTCTCCCATTTTCCCTCCCACCAACGTGACAAACAGAGCCCAGTCAGGCACTTTCTGCCCATGACGGTGACTACTAGCAGGAAAGGGACCAGGATAAAAGCATGTCCTATAAAAGATCAGTCTGATTTTAAAGACTCTGTTATAAACAATGAACAGCACTGTCAGAGTTGGACAATTGTGAGGCGCTCAAATAGGGAGGAGGAGGTTGAGGATCCATTTCCAGCACTTCCATGTCTTTTATCACTCCTATTTCTGACCTTTCCTTTGCCATTTTTTGTAGCACTGCCATCACTGGCAGGTAAAGGGGCAGCAATGCGACTTGGCCGTTTGGCTGATGGGGCTACATTTCCCAGCACTGGAATGAAAAGGCACTGGAAGAGGATCAGCTGGAAGATGTGAAACGCAATCCTGACCTGTGCCAAACTCTAACCAGGTGACCCTGGGTTAGGCTCTTAGTCTCTCTGGGATTCCGGCTGTTTACTTATAAAAGAAGGTTTTGTCATTGCACAAATATATCCAATATGAAATGTAACGTGAAAGTCAAACATAATGATATCTCACCTGCTTGCCTCAGGGAACTGTACAAGCACTGAACACTATGTGAATGTAAACACAGAGTTAAAACTATTGAGGTAAAGAGCTAAACTGAACATGGAGATAAAGTTTTATGGATTTTCTTGGCTTTCTTTTTTAATTGCAACACTGAATTAATAGTTATTAGCAATAATCCACACCACCATCCCTGCGAATAAATAAAGTAGATAAGCACTGCCTGGATGCCTGCTATGGCCCGATGCTAAGCAGGGTGAGGGTTATAAAGGAGGCTGAACAAGGGAGTCTTCTCCAGTTACCAGCTAAGTGAGGAGACACATTGGAAACCACCGGGGAATGGTACCAAGTCAGTACTCAAAGCCAAGATTACAGGCTACCGATCATAAACATTGCAGGAATACAAAGAGGAGCTAGAAGTAAATAGGGAAGACTCTATGAAGGGAATGGGGCTCCAACTAGTTCTCAGGGCAATTCTAAGCTGTTTTAACTGAAGACTGGATAGGAAAAGGCTGGTGACTCCTGGTTTTTAATAAGGCACAGGTTACCCTAGGAGGCTAAGTCACATAATGATTGGAACACATAAGGTAAGGCCAAAATGATGGAAGGTCGAGACTACCTGGCTGAGATATGGTTGTGGTAAGTCTCTACTTGACTCTAGATGTTGGAGCGTCAAAACTGTAGGTTGACTGAAAGCGGGGGGAGAGAATATCCAAGAATTCAGCAGAAGGAAAAACTCATGTATCAGGGATGAAAGCTCTTCATCAGAGTATCAGCAATCAGAATAGACGCTTGAAACCAAAAGCATACAGTTCCAGAAGCCGACAATATGTGGAGGGTGGTGAGAGAAATATAAATCAAAGACCATTCCAAGCCTAGGGTATTCAAGACCGGAAGAATGATTATACCACTGAATAAGTGGAGATGCTGCAAGAAAAATGATTATGAAATCAGCTTTAGACATGTTGAATCTGACATATGAGCTAAGAGTAGGTGTTCTCCAAGAAGCTCAAAATTCAAAACTGAAGCACAGATCTAGAGTACGGGCTTAAGATGCAGACGGACAAGACATGATAAATCTCCTAAAAGAAAACATAGGCAAAACATTATCTGACATAAATCTTATCAAAGTTCTCCTAGGGCAATCTACCCAGGCAATGGAAATAAGAGAAAAAATAAACAAAAGGGACGTAATTAAACTCATAAATTTCTTCACAGCAAAGGCAACCATAAGTAAAACAAAAAGAAACAACAACCTACGAATGGGAGAAAATATTTGCAAATGATACGACTAACAAAGCCTTAATTTTCAGAATATATAAACAGCTCATACAACTTAATAACAGAAAAAAAACAACTCAATCCAAAAATAGGCAGAAGACCTAAACAAGCATTTCTCCAATGAAGACACAAATGGCCAATATGCACATGAAAAAATGCTCGATATCACTAAAAAACAGAGAAATTCAAATCAAAACTACAATGAAGTATCAGCTCACACCAGTCAGAATGGCCATCGTTCAGAAGTTCATGAATGATAAATGCTAGAGAGGCTGTAGAGGGAAGGGTACCCTCTTACACTGCTGGTGGGAATCCAGCTTGGTGTAGTCATTATGGAAAGCATGGACATCCCTCAAAAAACTAAAAGTAGACTTAGCCTATGACCCAGCGATCCCACATCTGGGTATATAACGGGAAAGAACTCCAATGTGAAAAGATACCTGCACCCCAGTATTCATAGCACCACTGTATACAATAGCCGAGACATGGAGGCAAGCTAAATGTAGCAACAGATGACTAGATAAAGAAGTTGTGGCATATTTATACACTGGAATACTACTCTACCATGAATAGGAAAAAACAAAACCATTTGCAGCAACATGGATGGAGCTAGAGATCGTCATTCTAAGTGAAAGCAGCCAGAAACAGAAAAATACTAAATGATACCACTCATATGTGTAATCTAAAAAAAGAGAGAAAAAGACACTGTGAACTCATCTACAAAACAGAAACAGTCTTGCAGACTTAGTAAACAATCTAAAGGTTACCAGGGTAAGGGGATGGGAAGGGATAAATTTGGGAGTTTGAGATTTACAAATGTTAGCCACTATATATAAAAAGAGATTTTAAATAAAATTTCTTCTATATAGCACAGAAACCTATGTTCATTATCCAGCAATAACCTATAATGAAAAACCCGATACAGCCACCAACTGAGGAAGCAAGAGAAGAAAGGAGAGTTAGTTATGGTGGGCTAGAGCCCACATCTACAATCCTTGTCAGCCACTGAGGCTGCCCCGAGTACACTGAGCCTTCCACCCAGGGACAGGCTGACATGACATGCGTCCTGCAAACCTGAGGCAGCGGATGCCATCCCCAGGTCTGGTCCTGGGAGAGATGGGAGCAAGTCTACCTGCTCCCCTTGGGGCAGCACCCCTCCCCGCAGCCCCCGCCACCTGACTGCACCGCACCTGCCTCTCAGGAACCCACTGACTTGAAAAAAAGTGATCCACGAACCTGGGGCAGCGGCAGGGAGATGGGCAGCGACCTGGCAAACTGGTCGACTTGCCCCCATCTCCCCCACGGCCTGTCCAGGGCTCGGCTTCTGCTGCTCCAGGCACGGTCCGCAGGTCGGCCTGCTTCTGGGAGGAGGGCGCGGTGTGGTCGAAGGCAGTGGCGGGTTATGGGGTCTGCCCATGGGAGCCCGTGGATTTGTTTCAAACTCCCCAGCGCATGGCCTGAGCTTGGCCTCTGCTGCCCCAGTTTCGTGGAACTCAGGTTACAGGTCAGCCTGCTCCTGGAAGGCGGGTGCTGTGCTGTCAGGGATTGGCGGTGGATGCCATGGCTTGATTGGGGCTGCCCTGTGAGAGAGCGGGGTTTGCAACCATTTCCTGCTGCTGCTGCAGCCATCCCAGCACACTGATCGCACCGAGCCCACCTCCCAGGAGCAGACTGACCTGTAACCTGAGTCCCATGAACCTGGGGCTTTAGAGGCCGCCCCCAAGGTCAGCCCGCGGGGAAGATGGGAGCAAATCCAGGGGCTCTCATGGGGCAGCCCCCATTCCATCCGAGGCCCCGCGACCGCACCGCACCCGCCTCCCAGGAGCAGGCCATGGTCTGAGGGCTGGTTGGAGATGCTCCGGAGCCGTCCAGCACACTCCCACCTCCTGGGGCTGTACCTGCTCTCCTAAATCCGGGTGTAAGCGGCGGCACAAACGCGGGGTTCAGGAACTACTAATAGCGGGGTTACCACGAACCACAGCGGCGGCTGGGACCCGCCTCAGGGTCCTAGCGGGACGCGCGGCCGGGACCTCACCTCCGCACCCCTCCCTGTGCGCCTTCCCAGCTGCACAGCCCAGGCGTCACCCGCCGGCTCCCTGAGCAGCGGCCCCCACTAGCGCCCCCTTAACTGCCCAGCAGCGGCAGCCGAGCCGAGGGCAAGCGGCGGCCCAGACCCCAGGCCGTGTTCCTCCTCCAGGAGCTGGTCCAGGAGCAACCGGCTGCCGCCAGCTTCCACGCGTTCTGGGCGGTTCCGGCGTCCGCGCGTCTGTCCGTCTGCGCGTGCGCGCCCCTCCTCCTCCCGCCTACAGCGCAAACTGCTCGGGTGGGTCTCCTGCTTTACCGGACCTGGCCACTGGGGCCGGGAGGAGCCGGCTGGGGCCCCTCCTGCTCGTCCCGCCGGGTCTCCATTCCCAGAGCTTTCACCCCGCCACCGACTGGGTCCTGGCACAGAACTAGAACCACGACTGCCCTGGGCCAGGACACACCCCGCCAGCCCCACTTCCCCTGCTCACCTTCCCCTCCCTGTTACTACCCTCCCACCCCTGGCCAGGCCCAGTTTCCCACCAGACCTTGAAGACAGGGCTTCTTCTCCTCACACCGAAGTCCTTGCCCTGACACTCCGTCCTGCTAGGTCCTAACCTATGGCCCCTACACACTCATGCCTCACCACAGGACCCCCAACATCCTGAAACTGTACCCCTCACCTCTCAGCCAGGTCAGTTCCACTCTGAGCGGGCCCCACACTCCTCAAACTATACCCCCTCACCGTGGGATCCCCTTCACTCTGAGTGCACCCCTACCCTGAGCTGACTCCCTCACCCCTCACCCTGTGGTTGGGGTGGGGAAATCCGGGCTCCAGTAATGATGACTACTGCCACCAGTGGGGGATGCAGCCTAGTGTGCACCTTCATAGTTAATGTCTGAGTCTACAGGGCGAGGCAGGCTGGGTTGAAGGCGGTTCCAATTCCCGCCCTGGCTCCCTGATGCCCACACCCTGTGTCTCATCTGACCCGATGGGTCAGGGTGATCCCAGGCTGCCAGCCACTGGCCTGTGGGCCTTGGGTGGTTGATGGTCCTGATGGTGATCTGGATCCCTAGGGTGGAGGCACTGGGCACGCGGACCTTTGGGGTGGGGGAGTTCAGAGGGTGCACTTGAGCCCAGGGGTAGACAGCAGATGGTGGGCTGTGTGCATGGGGCTGTGTGCGTGACCTAGGCTCAGCCCAGGTGGGTGCAGGGATCTTGTTCATTCACACCAGGCCAGAGGGAAGAGGGACGGAAGCTTTTAAAGCATCAAAGTTAGGAAGCCAAGGCTGGAGAGCAAAGTAGGAAGGTGCACTGTCCAGGCCACCATGGATCCTGCCGCGACGCTGTTCCCTTGCATCAGTGGAGAGTGGCAGTTGACTGGTGAATGAGACATCCCCTGCTGTGGTATAGTTTACAGGCAATTGAAGGGATTTTGACAGGTAATTTTAATCCAATAATTGTCACTTTCTCTGCGGGAGATTAGGTCCAAAGTCATGGGGAATCTGGCAGTGATCCTGCCTGAACTCCAGCCAGGGACAGTGGAGGACCCACCCAGGAATCATCATCATAGCTCTCACCAAAAGTCACTGTAATAGAGAAGAACAAATCTGACTCCATATTGGATCTGTTCCTTTTCCTTTAACCCTCTGCCGTGTTTTCTAGGCTTAGTCTTGCTAGCTCTGCCCCTTTTGTAATACAATGTTGCCTTTAGCCTGAAATAAACAGGAGAGCCTATTCTCAGGGCTCTGAACTTTAAGGATATTAACATTTTTGCACTCCTATAAAGATAACAAGTTGCAGAATAGAAAAAGTATGTTTTGTTGCAGGTTTTACATGAACACCATGATCTGACCCACGTGGACAGCTGCAAAGGATTCCAAGAACAAAGAAATCCTACACCAAGAAGTTTGCAACAACCAACCACAGCCCCTCCCCTTTTTAGTAGAAAAGGAGCCTGAAGTCTGACTTGGGGAAGATGGTTCTCCAACATATTAGTCTGCCATTATCTTGGTCTGCAGCTGTCTACGTAGACTAGGTCATAATGCCTCTGTAAACCCTCTAACAAAACAAAAGTTATTTTCTATTCTGAAACTTGTTGTCTTTATATAACTGCAAAAGTGTTAATAACCTTAAAGATCAAAGCCTTGAAAATAGGCTCTCTATATTTCAGGCTAAAGGCAACATTGTTTTACAAAAGGTGCAGAGCTAGTAGGACTAAGCCTAGAAAAGAGGGCACAGGGTTAAAGCCAAAAAACAGATCTTCTATGGAGTCAGATTTTTTTCTTTTCTATTAGAGTATATTCTATTTTAGTTTCAAGTTTATAATAATAAAGTTTAGCCTTTTCCCATGTTAAATTGTGCAATTTTCAGGAGCATTAAGTGCATTCACAATGCTGTGAGACCAACACCACTGGTTTCAGACTATTTCCTTCCTCAAAGTAAAAGCTTGTATACAAAGCGCACCCCACATCCTACCTCCCCCAGCCCATGTCAAGCCCTAATCCCCTTTCTCTCCCTATGTCTTTACCTATCTTGGAGGTTCCCTATCAATGAAATCATATAAAAGGTGGCTTTTTTTTTCTGTCTGCCCACATATTTTAAGTAGGGACGGGTGAATTTTTGTTTGTTTTCACATGAATCAGCATTTTTGTATTTTGAGAGGAAAACCCAGATGGATTAAAGATGAGACGTACCAAGTGAAGCCCTTTTAGTAACTCTGGCATAATCTCGGGGTAGGCACTGCTGTCCTAAGTGTGAAACCAGAGCCAGAAGGGAGATGCTTAGCTCTTCTTGTGGCAAAATAAAAGCAAACAAAAGCAGAAAACAAAGGCCAAGAAAGACAGACGGAAAGACAGACCACAGCCTGGAAAAACCTTTCCTCTTGACCCAAGGTCAGAGAAAAGCTTCACATCCCTGTGGTCCAAAAACCTCTTGAAGCCCAGTGTTCTGAAAAGAAACAAAACACACACAGGCAGTTCCAACGAGAGGCAGTGCAGGTGGCCAGTGTCTGCTAGAGTTGTTTGATCTCTCAGGTGAGGACACAGGCAGACGGACAGACTGCAGACACAGCATTGGCCACCATCACACTGGTAGGTCTTTAGCCCGGTGATAACCAGCCCTGGTGGCAACGTGAACAGGCAGAGGCCCCAGGAGGTCCCCTGGAGGGAAGAGCAAATGGACGCTCCTCTCCGGCAGAACAAGGTGCAGGATACGTCAAAGTGCCACAGGTGCATCCCTTCCCTAGCAGTGCTGATCCTTAGGGAAGATCCCACCAACGTTCTTGCACAATTTTCAAAGATAATTTTTCTTCAGTAACATGAATTCAAAATAATGAATATGTCATCAAGGGATTTTCAGACGTGACATGCCGTGGGCCCGAACAACACACACACATAAATACACACATATACATATAAATATATGTACACATACATACAGGAAAAGAGACAGACAGACTGAAACACAGAGAAGCAGGGGGAGACAGAGAAACAGAGAGAGAGACAAGACAGAGAGAGAGGCACTGATAGACAGAGACAGAGAGAAGAAACACTGGAGCTGGAAATGAGTGGAACTCACGCACATTTTCACAAGTCAGTCTACATGTCAGAACCTGGTCCCAAAGTCCATCCACCCTCCAGGGGAGGGTTTGGGGATCACACAATTGTGTGGGAACAGAAGGCAAAAAATAGGTAGCCACTGTGGGGCAGCCCACCACAGAGGCCGAGATGAGACACTGGACCTGTATGTCAACATGACAGAATGACCTAGGAGGTTGTATGCCAGAGCAGACGATGTCAGAGTTGTATTTAATTTCAGTCTCACGACTGGGAGCTGGGAAGCAAGCAGCAAGGAAAGTGACTTTCTCCAGACCCCAGGGCAGACCCCGGCCTGTGTGGCATGTGCTCTGCGCTCCGCCAGCCCTCTGTGGGGTCCTTCCTTTGCTGAGTCTGTGCACGAGCTCCCTGTGATGCCAGCCCTTGGGGTTGACAGAAGCAGTAGGTGTTTCTAGGTCTAGAGACAGGATGGCTTCTCTAGGAAGCAGGGGCCAGAATGATACCCACTGTGCCGATGGGGGATTGGGGAGACCCTGAGACGCACGTGGCTTGTCCAGGGGATAGCACTGCTGAGTGGGGAGAGCCGGGTATGAACCCAGCTGTGTCTTCAAAGCTGCGGCACTGGTTGCATCCAGGCCTCCCCAGGGCTATGGGGGGGCTGAGTTGGTGTCACTGTGTGTGAACACGGCATGGAGTGAGAAATGAGAGATCGGCAGCCCAGAAAGGCGCTTGGGGAGCTTTGTGTCAGGAGGAAGCTTGGATAAGTGGACCCCAGGTAGTGACCGCACTTCCCTGGAAATAGAGCCCAACAGAACTTGGAACTGAAGCGACCAGGCACCCACTCTGTAGAGAAGTCCCTACTCAGCTCACCTGGTTGGAGACAGAGGCATGTTCTGCTGCATCCCAGTATCCCGAGGCCGCAGCCCCCGGAAAGCCCGCAGCAAGGGGCTGTACCAACGCTGCCAGCGCTGGGTCAGGTCTCACTCAAGGCGCCTCTAGCCTTTTGGCCAGAGAGACCCACAGGAAACACAGGGAGGCCCAGGGCAGGCCCGCCCAGGCCGGGCCACCATTCAGATCCCACCCAGGTAGAACCACGGCCCCTTCCTGGCTGGTGGAGGTGGAGCAGTCATGTTGGGGATGGGTTTCTGCCTCAAGCAAGAGCAAGTCAGAGGCCTGGGGGCCCGGTCACATCCACAGCCCAGGTCAAAGCTGGCTGGCTGGGATGTGGAGAACCTGGGAAGGGTCCTGCTGCCCGAGGTGGAGCCCATGCTCTCTGGGTATGTCTTTTCCCTCCCGGGTGTCTGAGCTGAACAAGATCCCAGTCTGATCTGGCAGTAGAGGGTCGAGTGGACAGAATGAGGTGTGTTCCTGATCGGGCAGGGCTCTGAGACTTCCAGGCCGGTCAGCTGCTGGTCACTGTCATTGCAGAGCCAGATACCACATACTGAACAGAAGCTGATGAATAAGGACACCAACGCCCCCTCCCCAAGTGAAGGGCTGGTGTGCCACTCTTCTGAGGGCCAGCGCAGGCTCCAGGTGGGTCTGGATAATGATGAGTCCCCACCACCATGGCCCAGAAATCAGTGGGGCAAGCCTCCGACCCAGACATCACCCAGGGCTCTACCAGGGACCTGCTCGGGGCTGACGGGTAGCTCAGCACACCCGGCTCTGACCTAGAGCACCGTGCCCAACTCGCTGCAAGTCAGGTGGAGGACCAGGAGCCCCCGAAGCAGAGCCCGAAGGTCAGAAAGGCAGGGCTGGTGCATGTGTGTAGGTGAGGGAGGGGTGAGGGCTGGGCCACACAGGGAGGAGTCCCCAGAGGCTACTGTTGGGACCAGAGCAAAGAATGGCCTCAGACCACCTGTCTGGAAAAATTCAGTCACAGAACACATCCTGTGGGCACTTTCTGGGAGGGAGCTGTCTGGAAAGCTCTGGGAAGTTTTCTGTCTTTCAAGAGGCACATGGAAAAGGAGGCAGGTGGATAAATTTTTCCTCTCTCACAGCATAAGCTCTTCCACAAGACTTAAAACTCTCTCCACATCCAATAGTTACAGAGGAGGCAGGGGCAGGGGAAGATGTCAGAGACCAAAAAAAGGACGATCTGGATCCAGCAGGAGACCCCGAGCTCCCTCCTGCCGCTCCTGCAGCTCCTCCTGAACCTGCATCTGCACCTGGACTGCTGGGCAACGGAGAACCAGTTCAGGCATCACCAACACCTGGGGCAAAGCCCCCTCTGCACCCACCCACACCTTCTTCTTCAAAATGATCTCCAATATCCCACTGTCAGTCCCCCCCCCAAACTTGACGTCCCTTCCGCTGGAGATGTTTTCGTTTGGTTTTCTTTAGTTTCCTTTGTTTGTTTCACATCATTTATGGCATCCTTTATTTTTCTTTTTAGAGTTTCATGTACTAAAATATAGACTTTTCCCCTTTTAAATTGTGCAATTCAGGAGCATTAGGGGCATTCACACTGTTGTGCGACCATCACTACCATCTAGTTTCACACTATTTCTTTCCTCAAAGTGAAACCATGGATCCAGAGAGCGCACTCCCCTCCCTCCTCACCCAGCCCCTGACAACCCCAAGTCCTCTTTCTCTCTGCCTGTCTTTACCTCTCCTGGGTGTTCCCTTTCAATGAAACTTTATGAAAGTTGGCTTTTTGTGCCTGCCCACATGTTCTCAGCTGGGGCTGGTGATTTTTTTGTTTCCACTTGAAACAGCATTTTTATTATTTTAAGGGGATATCCAGGAGGATTAAAGATGTGATGTACAAAATGAAGCCCTTTTAGTAACTCTGTGCATGATCTCAGGGTAGACACTGCTGTTCCCCCTGTGACACCACAGCCAGAAGACAGAAGGGAGATGCTTAGCTCTTCCTGTGGCAAGAACAAAACCAAACAAATCAAAAAAATTAGAAAAAGCCCAGAAAAACTGCTTGAAACACAAACCGCAACCTGGAAAAAGCATTCCTCATAACCCAAGGTTGGAGAAAGGTTTCCCATCCCTGTAGTCCAAAAATCTTTTGAAACCCAGTGTTCTAAACAGAAACAGAGCAGACATGGGCAGTTCCAATGAGAGGCAATGCAGGTGGCCAGTGTGTGTTAGAGATGCTTGACCTCTCAGGTGAGAACACAGGCAGAGGGAAACACTGCAGAGACAGCACCGGTCACCATCACACTGGCAGGTCTTTAGTCAGGTGACAACCAGCCCTGGTGACAATGTAAGCAGGCAGAGGCTCCAGCAGATCCCCTGGAGGGAAGAGTGAAGGGACGCTCCACTTCAGGAGAACAGGGTGCAGGATGCATCAAAGGGCCACAGATGCATCTCTTCCCCAGAAGTTCTGATCCTTACAGTTCATCCCACTAAAATCCTTACACACCTATTCAAAGATGCCTTTTCAAGGGTGTTCATCACAGCACTGGTTGAAACAGTCGGAATTAAAGAAACACTAATGTTGATGGAGAGGGGATGGGGTCCACTCGTTCTGGTTCATGTGGATGAATGAATGCTGTGCAGTTGGAAAAGCGGGTGCCTGGTCTCAACCCAATGTCAAGGGAGGCCTCAGGGTGGAAGTATGCAGACCCACAGTCTGCATCCAAGGTCCCATCTGCACGACCACATACGTGAGAAATCAGTATAGATGTAAATTGATCTGATTGTGAGTGTGTGAGAGAAAGAGATGGAGAGAGACATACTGAGAGACACAGAGACTGAGACATAAGCACCAAATCATTCATGACAGTCACCTCTGTGTGTGGGAATTACTAATCTCTTCTCTTTTAGGCAATATTTCAATTTTTCGTACTGTGTATTACTCTACTAATTCTAAAAGGAATAAAATCCTATGTTAATGTGACCCATTTATTACTCATCTATGGAGTAATTAAAGTACATTAATCCTATTTTTAAAAGAATTTAAAGCCTTCTCAGGACTCAGTTCCATGTCAGCTCCATGGCAGTAGAGGTTCTCCAGGAGGTCATGTATCTTCTGAATCAGCATCCACAGGAAGTGAGGAATAAGTCCCAGACTTGGACACTGAAGACTACAATACATGAGAGATTCTGTCAAGAGAAATTAAGACCTACATTCACAGAGATTAATCCCATATTCATTGAACAGAAGGCTTCATTCTACTAAGATGACAGTAGTCCATGAATAGATCTAAGGATTCAAAGTATGCCTACCCAAATCCCAGGTGGTGTTTTGCAGGAATTGACAATCAATCTAAAATTCACGTGGAAAATCCAGGGGCTCAGAATACATGAGTGAATCTTGAAAAAGAAGAACAAAGTTCGAGGAATGGAAAGTCAGATGGAACCCACGGTTAATACAAAAGCCCTTTAGCTGAAGATACCTGAGATTCAATAGATGTAGAAGAAAACCTGTCATGGAAGCCAATTCTCTCCTCTCCCTTTGCCCTATTCAGTTAGGTTGATAACAAAGCCTTTTAACTTTCACCATTTAACATGGTAGTTACTTTTCTGGTTGGCTCCTGCGGTGTGTATAAATAAAACGTTTCTCTCTTTCATCTCCTCTTTACTTCTGTGGGCTCTTTGGTAGGGACTCTGGATGATGGGGACCTGTTCTTTTCTCACCTTCTTTAGTGATATCTTTTGTCCGTGGTGAAGTGATTAAAAAAAAGAAAAGTCTCATTGGTTTTGGGTCAGAATTGGAACATGTATACTTTGGAGAACCCCTGGAGGAACAAGGGGGTTCAATACTGCTGGGAGAATTTACTGGTTGTCTTGTCCAAATGCCTAACAAGACGCTATTTGCAAGGGTTTTCTTTTTTTAAAGATTCTTACCCTAAAACAAATACCCTATCTAAACCCCTTGGATGATCAAATAGAAAGAAAAAAGGAGAATCATGTCTGGCCTAAGAACACTTCCTTAACAAAACGGAAGGACAGAATCAGATTCAGAGCAAAAATTAAAATCCATTTATACCATCAACCCTCCCACTCTTTTGTACACTGTCCCCATGTAATCTGCAAGATGGCGCCCTGGAGAAGGCCCTTTGCCCAGAACTCGTACTCATTTTCAGAGCTTGGCCAAGTGGGAGGTTGGTCTCCAGGGCCTGAGAAGGGCTATTTGTGATATCTTCTCTGCTGAGACCCAGCAGACTGAAGGGAACTATGTGCTCTGAGGGAGAGAGAGCACACTGAACCTCTGTGGAGGCATCTCTGAGGTCATCCCAAACTCACACAGCTCTAACCCTGGACACGGGAATTTTTGATTGGCATCTTAGTTGGAAATCTCCTCCTGCATAGAAAGAAGCAGATTCAAGATGCTGCAATTGGATGGGCAGGTCGGCCTCTCGAATTTGTCGATGAGGAGGACACGCAATTCTCTGCAGAAGTAGGAACACCCAACCCTACTCTGCTGACTTCATCTACAGAGAAACAGAGACGCGGCTCTAGGGGGAATTCAACACCCACCAACTCTTCTTACCGACGTCAACGTCCCCACTTTATTCTCCTGTCAGGTCTCTGCACAAAAGCTGTGGCTCAGCCCCGGATATCACATACCCATCACCCTGAAGCACTCTGTGTCTGTGTCCAACTCGAGCATTAAGGCCTGTGACCGTTACTGCCAAATCGTGTCCCCATTTCAGCCCGTCTCCCGCCATCATCCCAGCCCAACCGCGGTGTCTCTCTCCAGGTCAGCAGCACTCTTCCCACTGGCTTCCCATCAGCTTACCTTGCCCTGCTTCCATTGCTTATTCCCCATATGTTACCCACAGCTGTCTCATTACACTATGAATAAGATCAAGTTGTTCCGCTTTGCAAAATACTCTCGTGATTTTCCATTGTACTCAGAAGGATATCCAGAGTCCCTACCAAGGCCCTGTGTGATCCGGACCCTCACCCGTCTCTGCAGCCTCAGTTCTCACCGTTCTGCTCCAGCCCATCTTCACCGCCCAGATGGTCCCCACCAGGACAGCTGTGTTTGTAACTCCAAGTCTCGTACTTACACTTCTCCCGGCCTGGGAGGCTTTTCTTGTCTGTTACCTACGTGGCTTATTCTTTTGCTTCATTCAGGACTTTGTTCAAATTATTTTACCCTCAGAGAGGACTTATCTGACCACATTATTTAAAATAGCACGCACATATTTCCTATTCAATCATTTTCTCTCCTAATATGTTTTATGTTTCTTTGTGGAAATTATTAGTACTTGGCAGTACATAATATATTTTTTGCTTACTGGTTTATTGTCTATCTTTCTTACTAGACCTATATTCACGGAATCACAAATAAATATTTTAAGCAGTAACTTTCAAACCACCTTTAAATGAATTCTTTATAAGGTGAGAATTTCAGGGGTTTCCACGGGTTGCTTAGGGGAAAAAAGAGAAAGGATTCAGGTTGAACTAGGTTATTAAGGACCTGGGAGTTGGTTATTTATTTTATTCATAGTAGTGTGTACCTGTTAATCCCAAACTCCTAATCTAGCAAAAGACTGAACTGATTACTATGTATAAAATGTTTTTATTTACTTTTAAATTTGAGTTGTTTGAGATCTCTTTTCTTCTTTGTCCTTTTCCTTTTTTAAAAAAAAAGAATTTTTCTTATTATTTTTTTACATTGAGGTACTGGGAATTGATCCCAGCACGTACTCTACCCCTTCAACTATACCATCCCCTCCAAAGACAGTTAATTTTTCACTTTCACAATACCATACTGAATTAAGAATTTTTTACTCCATTTTCCCTTCAGAGAGTTTATAACGGAGGGAGAGAGAGTCAGAGGAAGCCCTGGGCCATCCCTTCCTTCTCAGCGGGTTACTACACAGCAGAGGAGCTCGGCTCTCGCTAGGCCCAGCTCACCTTTCTGCTCTGAGGGCCGACTCAGGCCACTTCTCTAAACAGAGGCGTGTTAGAAGCAGCAGAAAGCCAACTAGCGAGCAACAATAACAAAACTGAGCCACCTGCAGTTGGGCATCATCTGCTCTGAAACGAACTTCTTAAAGCTCTTCTTCCTATTTGTGGATTGTTTCCAAAATATTCCCAAGGAGATGACTCTCACTCTATTTTTCTGGATTTCTTGGGCCTTCTATGACTTTAATGGCAGGCTTGATTTTCTGCACAACGTCTGCATTGAAGCCAGGCAGAAAACGTGAACAGACCCTGCAGGCCACGGCTGAGGCCTCCGGTCAAAGCATCCTTGTTGTGCAGAGCCTACGTTCATGGGACTATTTTCATGACTGCTGTAATTAGTTCTCATCCAAGTGTCCCACCGAAAATGTTTCTAGATGGAAGGTGGTCTGACGCAGGTGAGCAGTGGGGATGTGGGATGCAGATGGCAGACAGACTGGAAGGAGAGACGGGAAATCTTTCCTCACGCTTCAGTTTGGAAGATTACTGATTTTCATATGGACATTAAACTGGGTCAGGCTGAAGCGCCGTTTGTTCTAAGACGGGGTGATGTACATGTATCCCTTCAACTTCTAAAAAATATGTTGAAGTTGGATGTGACAGCCTAGGGGACAGACAGCTTAGAGTGACACCTACGTTCCAGGATGCCTATGATCTCGGGCTCACAAAGAGGAAAAGAATACACATATTTTGCCTGTGTAGTTCTATGTGAAATTATTTTGACCCTTGCCGGATGGTGTAAGATCAGAGATCATGTAGTCTTTCTTACGTCGCAAAGACGACAATTCTTCTTGATGAGTCAGCAGACTGTTTCTGATGGCCTGGGATCTGTGCCAGACATTAGCTGTCTAGACAAATACCACACAGCCCCCATCCTTCAAGGAGATCACAGTGTGTCGTGGAAGAGACAAATTTAAATAGGTTTTCAAAACAATGTGGTAAGCGTCACTTGGCTTCATGTATATTGTATGTTCAGAGGGGCTCTTGCACTGCCTGGGGCAGGGTTCTAGAAGGTAGGGAAGGTGTCAGAGGAGAAAAGCTTTCTGCACTGACATCTGAAGGATTCCAGCAAATCTCTAGACCAGGAGAGTGCGTGGTGGGGACGGGATTCTCCGCAGCTTGTGTGTCTCGTGCAGAGGTCTGGTCGTGTCTATGAGCCCTTTGCACTTAGGGAAGGAAGGTCAGTGAGGCTAGAGGCTGTGGGGAACTAACGGAAGCTGAGGCTGAAAAAAAGCAACAATTAGGTGATGAGAAGGTGTGACGTTAAATCAGGGAGCGTGGACTTCCTCACATACGCAACGGGGAATTCTTTGGGGTTTTAAGGAGGAGAGTGACACAGATTAGTCATTAAAAGTGAGAAAAGTGGATTGTTCACTCTAAAGAACAGCACTGGGGAGACTAGCGACGGGTGTGAATTAATGCAGTGGGAAGCAAGAAGAAGGGACTTAGTTGGGGGTTATTAAGGAAGAGAATTTTAGTACTGATGGGGGTGAGGGAGTGGAAAAGTAAAGGAAAACTCCCAGATGTATGGCACGGAAAATAGATGGGATAGTGATGCCATTGTTTGAAGAAGTAAACTTAGTTCTGAGCGGGTGTAAATTCAAACACACAGAGCTTGAGATTTTTATGGGCTAATCAAGTGGGAATGTTTACTTGTCAATTATAAGTATATTTCTGGGACTGAAATGAAATGTCCTTGCTGGAAAAGATTTGACAGTTAATCAGTGGACAGAGAGAAGTTGAAGCCACGGGAATAAATGCCACCCACAGACAGTTTACCAAAGAAAAGCGAAGGAGGGCACTTCTGGTTCAGAAAACATGGCAGACCGGAAACTTGAAGACCCACTCACTGCAGACACATAAAAACGTAGGACACAATGCCACCAATCTTTTCTTTTCTTTTTTTTAAAGGCACCTTTATTGTGGTATGATTCCTGTATAGTAAATTACACATATTTCACATGTACTATTTGATGAATTTGATAGATGTCTACACCCAGAATACCATCACCACAATCAAGATAGCTAACATTTCCATAACTCCCCAAGAGGGACACTTTTCCAATTCCCATATTTATCCCTTCCCATCCCCTTCTTTCCCTGGTAACCGTAAGTTTGTTTCTCTATGTCTGTGGGTCAGTTTCTCTTTTGTAGTTAAGTTCATCTGTGTCATTTTTTAGATTACACATATAAGTGATATCATATGGCATTTTTCTCTTTTTCTGGCTTACTTCACTTAGAATGACTATCTCTACATCCATCCATGTTGCTGCAAATGACATTATTTTGTTTTTTTCATGGCTGAGTAGTATTCCTTTGTATAAATATACTACTACATCTTTATCCAGTCAGCTGTCAATGGACATTTGGGTTGTTGCCATGTCCTGGCAATTATAAATAGTGCTGCTTTGAGCATTGAGGTGCATGTGACTTTTTGAATTAGAGTTTTCTTCTGATACATGCCCGGGAGTGGGAAGGCTGAATCATGAGTTAAGTCTATTTTCAGTTTTTAAAGGAAATTCCAGACTTCCGGGCAAGATGGCGGAGTAGAAGGACGCTTGTAAGCCACCCTCTCCCACAAATACACCAAGACCCACATCTACAGACCCACTCAGCCAACCAGAGCACCTGCGGAACTCCAACAGATCATCGCCCTCTTCAAAAGACAAAGACGCCAAAAATCTGGTAGGAGAAAAGGAAAAAAGAAAGAACAAAAGGCAAAGCAGCACGGGACGGGTCCCGCGGGGAGGGAGCGGCAAAGGAGGCCTGGCGCTTGCTCGCTGGGTGTCCCCTCTCCAACTGAGAGGCCAGCGGGACGGAGGGGGAGCCTCCGAGGCTCGGATCTGTACAGAGCAGCCCTTGTCTGACAGAACTAAGTTAAACGGGCACAGAGCGTCCCCCCGACACCCAGCCTGAGACACGGGCCAGCAGCGGCGGGCAGGGCCAGGCTGCATAATCTGGGCGGAGGACGGGGGCGGCTGCACGGAGGAAACTCCGGGGGACTGCAAGGGGCTGGGCGCCGGGGCTGTGGGTGTACAGGACAGAACAACCTGGGCCCTCCATAAAACAGCAAGGTTGATGTGCTCTCGGGGGAAGGGTGCATACCCCCATCTCTGAAAACACGCGGAAACTTTTCAGGGGAAGAGGGGAGGGGCCCAGGCAGAGCCGCCATATTCCCCGGCGCTTAACACCCAGGCAGGGGCAGAGACGAAACCTGCGTCCGCACCGAAGGGCTTAGCAGCCTCAAGGGCCAGACTGAGACGGGCCTACAGCCCTGGGCAGATAGGAACCTTCCATTCTGGTACCCCAGAGAACTTGCTCCACAAAGACAAACAAGCAGCTGGGTCTTGGCTCGGAGCAGGGACGAGGCTGCCCCTGGGTCTTCCCCGAGCCCACCCGCGGAGCGCGACCAGGGCGGAGCGCCGACCGGGGCGGAGCGCGACCGGGGCGGAGCGCGACCAGGGCGGAGCGCCGGCGCAGAGCGCGCAGCCGCACAGAGCAGCGGAGCTACCGGCGGCACAGGCAGGGGGAGAGCGGCCCCTCGCCTGTCGGGCAGGAACACAACCCCTGACCGAGGTGCTGGGAAGGGGCACGACCCGTCCTCCTGCCTGGCCAGTCTGCAACATCTGTCTGCGGCATCCAGAGGGGCAGTGACCCGCCCGCCCGCAGCAGAGGAGAGCTGCATCTGACCCCGTGTTAGGAGGAGGCGCGATCTGCTTGCCGACAGGTGCTGGGAGCAGCACAGAAGAGGGCGCCAACGGAGGGCCTATGAAAACAAGCTGAGCTTCCAAAACAGGACAAGACAGAAGGACATCACATTAAAAGCACACACACTCCAGGAGAACACCGACAACCCCCTATTTTTGTTTTGTTTTGTTTTGTTTTTTTTGTTTTGTTTTGTTTTTTTGTTTTTTTGTTTTTGTTTTTGTTTTTTTAATCTGTTTTTACCTCTTCTATTTTCAATTACTCTCTTAATTTTTACTTCTTAATTCATTTCTATTTCTCTTAGGTTTTGATGTCCTGTTATTGATTAGACACAGGCTTCAAACACATATATTCATCTCCCCACCCCCTTTTTTTTTAAAGGTTTTAAAAGGACGTCTCCACCTGATTAATACTCTGCTTCAACTCGATCTTCTATTATTCATTATACATTGTTTTCAAACCCTCTTTCTCCCTTCTTTTAAAACTCTTTTTCTCTCTCTCTCTTATTTTTTTCTCTTTTTTTGTTTTTTCTTTTTTCTTTTTTTTCCTAAGTTCTATTCCTAAATACGCATTAGATAGATAAAATCCTTAAGATCCAAAATAGACAACTGATACTCCATAAACCACAGTGCCAGAGAGGTATGAGCAAGACGAAGAAGCAGAGAAACCTTTCCCAATTAAAAGAACAAGAGGAATCCCCTGAAAGAAAGCTCAATGAAATAGACATCGATAGCCTACTAGATCAAGATTTCAAAAAAAGAGTGATCAAATTGCTGAAGGAATTAAAAGAGATAATGCTTAGAGAAATAAAATATGTCAAAAATGAAATTGAAGCTATAAAGAAGAGCCAAGCAAAATGGGAAAACTCATTGACAGAGATGAGGAATGATCTAACAGCTGTGCAAAGCCGACTAGTTAATGCAGAGGAACGAATTAGTGATCTAGAAGAAAGGGCAACAGAAAGCACCCATTCACAAGAACTACAAGATAAGCAAATAAAAAATAATGACAATAGCATAAGGGACCTATGGGATAATATAAAGCGTCCCAATCTTCACATAATAGGGGTCCCAGAAGGGGAAGAAGGATCAAAGGGAATTGAAAAGGTTTTTGAAGAAATCATGACTGAAAACTTCCCAAACTTAAAGAAGGAATCAGATATACAAGTACAGGAAGCTCAGAGGGTCCCAAACAGGAAGAACTCAAATAGACCCACAGCAAGACATATCATAATCAAGATGGCCAACGCCAAGGATAAAGAAATGATTCTAAAGGCAGCAAGAGAAAAGCAAAGAGTGAACTACAAGGGAACCCCCATAAGGCTCTCAGCTGATTTCTCTACACAAACACTACAGGCCAGAAGGGAGTGGCAAGATATATACAAAGCCCTGAATGAAAAAAAGATGCAGCCTAGGATACTTTATCCAGTAAGGCTATCCTTTAGGATAGAAGGAGAAATAAAGAGTTTCACAGACAAAAAAAAGCTGCAGGAGTTTAGCAACACTAAACCCATGCTAAAAGAAATATTGAAAGGGCTATTCCAAATAGAAAAGCAGCAGGATGCTACAGAAATGAGAAACGTACAACTGGAAAGGTGATAACTCATGAATTACAAATAAAGAAAACACGAAATTATAAAAGAAGACATACAAATCACTGAGAGTGGGAGAGGGAGGCAGGGAAATATAGAATTTTTTTTCTTTCTTTTTTAAATTTTCTTAACAGTAGGATGGGTTTGAGATCATGTTATTATCAGTTTATTAAAAACGGGTATAGGTTAATAGATTTAGAAAAAAGGGTAACCACAAGTCAAAAATTTACAAGGGAGTCACAAAAATTAAATAAAATCCATGATAATACAAAGGAAAATTACCAAACCACAAAAGGAAGAAGAAAGGAACAAAGAGGATATACCAATTCAACTGCAAAGATAAGTTCAAAATAGCAATAAACACACATCTATCATTAAGTACTGTAAATGTTAATGGACTAAATGCTCCAGTCAAAAGACATAGAGTGGCAGAGTGGATAATAAAGCAACAACCTTCAATATGATGCATACAAGAGACCCACTTTAGGGAGAAGGACACATTTAGATTGAGAGTGAAAGGATGGAAAAGGATATTCCATGCAAATGGAAAAGCCAAAAAAGCAGGTGTTGCAGTACTGATTTCAGACAAAATAGACTTTAAAACAAAGGCCATAAAGAAAGATAAAGAAGGACATTTTATAATGATTAAAGGAGTGATACAAGATGAAGATATTACACTCGTTAATATATATGCACCCAATATAGGAGCACCTAAGTACATACAAGAATTACTAACAGAGATAAAGGGGGATATTGATGGGAATACAATCATAGTTGGAGATTTTAACACTGCATTAACATCACTACACAGATCTTCCAGACAGAAAATAAACAAGGCAACAGAGAAATTAAATACTACAATAGAAAAACTAGATTTGGTGGATATTTTCAGAGCTTTACACCCCCCAAAAATAGAATATACATTCTTTTCAAGTGCACATGGAACATTTTCCAGGATCGATCATGTACTTGGACACAAAAGAAACCTCAACAAATTTAAGAAGATAGAAATTATCTCAAGCATCTTTACTGACCACAATGCCATGAAACTGGAAATCAACAACAGAGAAACAAAGGACAAAAAAAGAAAAGCATGGAGATTAAACAATATGTTATTGAAAAAACAATGGATCAATGAGGAAATCAAAGCTGAAATTAAAAAATACCTTGAGACAAATGATAATGAAAGCACAACCACTCAAAACATATGGGACACAGCAAAGGCAGTGCTAAGAGGGAAGTTTATAGCGATACAGGCCTTAATTAAAAAAGAAGAAAAATATCAAATAAACAAGATAACCCACCACCTGAATCAATTAGAAAAAGAAGAACAAAAAGCCCCAAAAAGCAGCAGAAGGAAGGAAATTATAAAGATCAGAGAGGAATTAAATACAATAGAGATTAACAAGACCATAGAAAAAATCAACCAAACCAAAAGTTGGTTTTTTGAAAAAGCAAATAAAATCGACAAACCTCTGGCCAAACTCACAAAGAAGAAAAAAGAGAGAGCACAAATTAGCAAAATAAGAAAGGAAAATGGAGAAATTACAACAAACAAAATAGAAATACAGAATATCATACGAGAATATTATGAAAAACTATATGGAAACAAACTGGATAACCTAGAGGAGATGGACAAGTTTCTGGAAACATACTGTCCACCAAAACTGAATCAAGAAGAAACTGAACACTTGAACAACCCGATCACTAGAAAGGAAATAGAAATAGCAATTAAAAACCTCCCTACAAATAAAAGTCCAGGACCGGACGGTTTCACCGGGGAATTCTACCAAACATACAAAGAAGAACTCATACCAGTCCTTCTCAAACTCTTCCAGACGATTGAAAAGGAGGGAATACTCCCAAACTCTTTCTATGAAGCCACCAACACCCTGATACCAAAACCAGGCAAAGACACTACAAAAAAAGAGAATTATAGGCCCATATCACTGATGAACATAGACGCCAAAATCCTCACCAAAATTTTAGCAAATAGAATCCAACAACACATAAAAAAGATTATACATCATGACCAAGTGGGGTTCATCCCAGGGACACAAGGCTGGTTCAACATACGCAAATCAATCAATGTAATACATCACATCAACAAGAGAAAGGACAAAAACCACATGATCATCTCAATCGATGCAGAAAAAGCATTTGATAAAATTCAACACCCATTTATGATAAAAACTCTCACCAAAGTGGGTCTAGAGGGAACATATCTCAACATAATACAAGCTATATATGACAAACCTATAGCCAGCATAGTTCTCAACGGTGAAAAACTCAAAAGCTTCCCACTAAAATCTGGGACAAGACAAGGATGCCCACTATCACCACTCCTATTCAATATAGTCCTGGAAGTCCTAGCCACAGCAATCAGGCAAGAGAAAGAAATAAAAGGGATCCAAATTGGAAAAGAAGAAGTAAAAGTGTCATTATATGCTGACGACATGTTACTATATATAGAAAACCCTAAAAGGTCCACAAAAAAGCTACTAGAGCTGATCGAAGAATTCAGCAAGGTAGCAGGTTACAAAATTAATGTTCAAAAATCAGTTGCCTTTCTTTACACTAACGATAAATCAACAGAAAAAGAAAGTAAAGAAACAATCCCCTTTAAAATAGCACCCAAAGTAATAAAATATCTGGGAATAAATCTAACCAAGGAGGTGAAAGAATTATACACAGAAAACTATAGACCATTGATGAAGGAAATTAAAGAAGACTTTAAAAAATGGAAAGATATTCCATGCTCTTGGATTGGAAGAATCAATATTGTTAAAATGGTCACACTGCCCAAGGCAATCTACAGATTTAATGCAATCCCTATCCAATTACCCAGGACATATTTCACAGAACTAGAACAAATCATAATAAAATTTATATGGAACCATCAAAGACCTAGAATTGCTAAAGCATTACTGAAGAGAAAGAATGAGGCTGGAGGAATAACTCTCCCAGACTTCAGACAATACTATAGAGCTACAGTCATCAAGAGAGCATGGTATTGGTACCAAAACAGACATATAGACCAATGGAACAGAATAGAGAGCCCGGAAATGAACCCACAAATCTTTGGTCAACTCATCTTCGACAAAGGAGGCAAGAATATACAATGGAATAAAGACAGTCTCTTCAGTAAATGGTGTTGGGAAAACTGGACAGCAGCATGTAAAACAATGAAGCTAGAACACACCCTTACACCATATACAAAAATCAACTCAAAATGGATTAAAGACTTAAACATAAGACAAGATACAATAAACCTCCTAGAGGAAAACATAGGCAAAACATTATCTGACATACATTTCAAAAATTTTCTCCTAGAAGAAATAGAAGCAAGAATAAACAAATGGGACCTAATGAAACTTACAAGCTTCTGCAGAGCAAAGGAAACCAGAGATAAAACAAGAAGAAAACCTACGGAATGGGAGAAAATTTTTGCAAGCGAAACCGACAAAGGCTTGATCTCCAAAATATATAAGCAGCTCATACGACTCAATAAGAAAAAAGTAAACAGCCCAATCCAAAAATGGGCAGAAGACCTAAACAAGCAATTTGCCAAGGAAGACATACAAATGATCAAAAAACACATGAAAAAATGTTCAATATCACTAATTATCAGAGAAATGCAAATCAAAACTACAATGAGGTATCACCTCACACCAGTCAGAATGGCCGTCATTCAAAAATCCAAAAATGACAAATGCTGGAGAGGCTGTGGAGAAAGGGGAACCCTCCTACACTGCTGGTGGGAATGCAGTTTGGTGCAGCCACTATGGAAAACATTGTGGAGATTCCTCAAAAGACTAGGAATAGACTTACCATATGACCCAGGAATCCCACTCCTGGGCTTGTACCCAGAAGGAAATCTACTTCAGGATGACACCTGCACCCCAATGTTCATAGCAGCACTATTTACAATAGCCAAAACATGGAAACAACCTAAATGTCCATCAACAGGTGACTGGATAAAGAAGATGTGGTATATTTATACAATGGAATACTACTCAGCCATAAAAACCGACAACATAATGCCATTTGCAGCAACATGGATGCTCCTAGAGAATGTCATTCTAAGTGAAGTAAGCCAGAAAGAGAAAGAAAAATACCATATGAGATCGCTCATATGTGGAATCTAAAAAACAAAAACAAACAAACAAACAAAAACAAAGCATAAATACAGGACAGAAATGGACTCATGGACAGAGAATACAGACTTGTGGTTACTGGGGTGGGGGGCGGGGTAGAGGGTGGGAAGGGATAGACTGGGATTTCAAAATTGTAGAACAGATAAACAAGATTACACTGTATAGCACAGGGAAATATACACAAAATGTTATGATAAATCACAGAGAAAAAAATGTGACAATGAGTGTGTATTTGTCCATGTATGACTGAAAAATTGTACTGAACGCTGGAATTTGACACAACACTGTAAAATGATTATGAATCAATAAAAATGTTAAAAAAAAATAAAGGAAATTCCACACTGTCTTCTCTAGTGACAATGCAGCCCGTTTTGTGAAAGCAGAGCCGTGCTCAGAAAGTAATGGGTATTTCTAGGGGCCAGACATGAAGCGCAGTGAGTGTGGCCTGTTCAAGAATCAGAGGGCAGTCTGCCAGGGCTGGAGGAGAGTGACAAGGGAAGTGTGGTAGAGGTAGGTTTCAGACCACGTGGGGACCTGACAGGCTGGGATAAGGAGCCTGGACTTGCAGTCATCCCTTGGTAACTATGGGGCACTGGTTCCAGGACTCCCCTCAGACGTCAACATCCATGGATGCTGACACCTCTTGTATAAAATGGCATAGGACTTGCATGGAACTTATGTGCACCCTCCCATGTACTTTTTATATATATATATACAAACATTTTTTATTGAGTTATAGTCATTTTACAATGTTGCATCAAATTCCAGCTTAGAGCACAATTTTTCAGTTATACATGAATATACACGTACATTCGTTGTCACATTCTCTTTTGCTGTGTCCTCCTGTGTACTTTAAATCATCTCTAGATTACTCACGGTATCTAATACCACATGAATGCTATGTAAGTAGTTGTCAGTGTATGGCAAATTCAAGTGTTGCTTTTGGAAACTTTCTGTTTTTTCACGAATATTTTCAAACCACAGTTAGTTGAATCTGCTGGATAGGGAGCCCCTAGATACGGAGAACCCCCAAGCTCTTCCTTTCCACCTCCTAAATTTCCACTGCAAGCACTGAAGGGGTCCAAACATAGAAGAGAGCCATCTAACTGCTGGAAACGCTGAGGAATTCCTTCAGCTTTTGTAGCTCAGGAGAGAAGGTATAGGGACAACTAGTGGGAAAGGAGGGCCTGCCTGGAGAGGAAGGAGGAAGGACCGCATTGGAAGCCAGCTCGTACCCTTACTGGAGCTAGCTGATAGCAGTGAGGGACGCTGAGGAACTGAAGACACGTCACGTGGGGGGCAATCCTGGCCACCATGTGCAGGGTTCGCATAGCTGGGACCCAGTTTGCAAGATCAAAATTACAAGGGGGGAGAGGGGCTGCCTCAGTCCCGGGATCCTGACAACGGCCACAGCGCCGTGACCCCAGCTAATGCGGCTCCCCTAGTAAGCCAGAAAAAGGAAACTCTGAGCCAAGACATTGCAGATTCCACCGCAGCCACACGGATAACTAGATCTCAAAGCTGACAAAGTTTAACAACCAGAAACAGGAATCTTTCCTTTTCTCTTCATTTGGACCTTTGGACCGGGAGCCACACATCTCTGACGGGAACCATCTTTAATCCAATAGAGAGCTCACTTTTTCAGGAATAAGCATGGAGAAAAAGAGTGGGCTGATGGTTTAAAGTGGAAGTCAAAGCGGAAGCCCATCTGAGAAATGGTAAAAACATGTTTCTCAATGAATCCGAGTTATGGCAAAAAGAAGGAGGAAGGTTAAGGAAATCTCTATCCACCAGACAAGACTAGCCAGTCATAAAAAGACAGCACTTTAAATCAAGAAAACTTTTTTGCTTTTTTGGTGATGAAAAACAATGCCATATTTTAAAACAAGGCTTGGGCCATCAACAACAGGCTGAGAGTTGTTGAGGAGAACATAAAGCTGCATATAGACATGAAAGTGTTCCAATTCCACTGTTCGAAAAAACTTAACCTATCATGTGTCCAGTTGATTTGAAAATACCGATAAGTAAATAACTCAAAAGTGGGAAAGACATGGTATTAAATAGTGGTAGTGAGCAATGAAATCCAAGAAGTTTATACCTATATTTTCATTGTTAATATAACAAACTGAAAGCAACTGTCTAAAAAGTAGTAACTGGAGGACACACACAAACACACACACACACAAACGCACACACACACAATCTGGAACAGCAGAGAGGTAAAATATGCTAAATTTATCATTATTGAGGAACAGGATCTAATAGATTATTTCATTTTTGATAGTGTTATAGGAATACTGGTCCAATTACATGTAAAGTTATGAACTTAGAGATGATTTATAAAAATTTAGAGAGAATTTTCATTAAAAGGCAATATAGCTTCCAAATCATTGAAGAGAAAATAAACAATAAAAAAATTAATCAATCCAGCTAATATGGAGTAACAGAGACCATATTCACCATCCTAAAATAAACCACAAAATGGATACAATACATGAAGCAATGATTTTTAAGAGATGTGAAAACGATCATCCGCTAGGACCCTGTCCTGCCACCCACACATACCAAGGCTGCTTGGCTTCCTACTGCCATCACCAACAATGTCCACCAAGAGGCGACAATTCATTCCTCTGCTCCTACTGCAGGGCCAGTCCTGAGCAGTCCTTTTCCAGGTTTTGGCAGGCACCTCCCAGAAGTGCTCTCGTGGGCCTTGGTCCCTTTTGGCCACCAGCAAAGGGATCAAGGATGAGCAGTAAGCCTCCTTACTCATCCAAGACCCAGGAACCTATCTGATTTCTGAGCAGGGCTTCACTCTTGTCTGCTGTCTGGTACTCTCTGCCCGGCTTCCGGAGTCCCCGGCTTGGGCAGCCTGCATGCTGGCCGCAGCCCATTAGAATCTGTTCCCCCGCCAAGAGGCCATGCGTGATCGTGAGCAGGGCTCCAGGCCTCTGGAGCAGCGTGGCTTGGACTGCGTCCTGGCCCTGGGCGCGCGAGCTCCATGCCCTTGGTTGAGTCAGTTAACATCTCTAAGCTAAGTTTCCTCATCAGTAAAATGAAGACATATCAATATGGAAAAAATAATTCAGAATCAGGGGGCAATAAGTTTCTGGTGACTGAAGATTTTTTTAATATTGAAATATACAGTGAAAGACATCATACAAATTTTACGACTTCAGAATTCTAAAGGACAGCTTCTACTGTTAAAACTAATGCATGCATGTACACACACGTGCAGACACACTGACTCTGCTCTACATACATCCCTACACACACACGTACATGGACTCATGTACCACACACACACATACCATGCACATAACCACACACGTCCTCAGGCGCACACACACACAGCATACACACAACCACATACATCCCCAGGCGCGCGCGCGCACATCCACACACACACTCACAGTCATGTACCACACAATTCCCCAGGTGCGTGCGTGCACACTCACACGTCATACACACCTTTGGCGTTATTCTAAATCAATTTACAATTGAGGGTCTCAGTGTCCATTGTTTTATCCCCTCAGATGATCCTGACTTCGGAGCGTGAAGCAGGAGCCCCTCCTCTCTGGAGACGGTCTTTGCCACTCCAGAGAGCCAACATAAATGCTCTGGACCTTTGGAAGTGCAGTTCCAGAGCATACCTGGGAGCTCACATCCTATATATCTAAACATTTTAAGTGCAGTAGGTTCTAAAGTCCTGCCTTTACAAATATACATTCATTATAAGGGGGAAGGCCAGGTTCAAAATTAGAATTCCCAGACTCAGGGGAGTCCTGCAAAGAAAGTGAGCGTGTGGGGAGAGCTGATTCCCAGACTCTGATCACTAGCCTGACCCTTTTCTTCCCAATGCTGGGTCCATCCCTTGCAATAAGGGGCCTTGGATGTGCACAGGGGGACACTCAGACTTCACGTCCGGGCTCTGCCTATAACCTCCAGGTAAACAGCTGCCCTTTGGCCTCTCTGTGAGTCCTGGAAATCTGAACTCCGGGGAGAGGCGGTGCAGGCACTAGAAATGGGTCAGGGGCTGCTGAGGCAGGGCATTCAGGGTCCTGGGTTTCTAGAGCACGGGATGGAGCCAATGACCATGCCCCCTTGGCCCTGCTGACTCCACCCGATGGAGGGCGTGGCCAGAGGAAGTGTCAGGGCCAGGGGGACCCTCTGCAGTGCAGGACCCAGGTCAGTGGGCCCCCTTGCCGGGGTCTAAGGCGAGAAGCCCTAAGGAAAGGTCTGAGGAGGCTGTAAGGTATTTTCATTCACATTAATTAAAAAAAAACAAAAGCTTACCACAGGTGTGCGTGAGAAGGGTTTTGTTATAACAAGGGAAGGCACTTGCCAAGGTCTGGCCATAGAGGGCTGGTGGGTTTGCCAGGTTGATGAGGAACCGAGAGGCCGTTAACATCCCCTGGGTCTAAACACTGCCTGAATTCCTCCAGGTGACACTTAAATGCAGTGAGTCATGGAACCCTCTCAAGTTGTTAAAATATTCATGGTGAGCCATTCAACTCTCTCCTCATTCTTGGCTACGAAAGCATGAAAAACACAGGTGGGAATCTCATTAGCTTGTCGGTTGGTTCACTGTCCATCTGGCGCCCCCTCTTGTAGGAGCCTTTATCACATCACCCGGGGCTGACCCATCTCAGAATTACAGCTGATTTTCCACAGGTGGCATCACTTGCTGGTGACACGGAGGCATTTTAGCCACCTCCCAAACACTGAGGCTTCTCCTGGGAGGAGCCTGCAGATCCCCAGTCCAGCCTCTGCACAATGATGCTCCCCAGTGTCACTCCCGGCTTGCTGCCCTAGCCTCTAACTCTGGCCAGAACCTCGCTGGATTGTCGATAAATGTCACCCATGCACCACGTCTAAGCTTGGGGTCCAGATGTGACCATGGTTCTTATTTTCTTCCCATCGATGGATTGTTTGATCTTCTTGTAATTGTGTTGGCAGGAAGGCCAGTACCGCCCTCTTGAGGCCTCCCCGATCCGCCTCTGTCTATAACTGTCCTGGCGCCCCAGGGGATCGGGTCTGAAGCCTGGCAGTCAGACAGGAGGATGACAGCTGGAGAGACAGGAATCCACTCCTGCTGTGGCTTCTGCTGAGGCTCGATGTGGCCATACAAACGGATCCCACAGGCCCTGACGTCACTTGACTCGCTGCAGGGATGCTCCCACACTGCCCCATTCCCCCGAGAGACCGAGGGCTTTCTGCTTGTTCCCGAAGGCCCCATCCCCGAGGGGGCACTGGGTCCAGTGGAGCTTCCAGCCTGGTTCCCCGCCAGCCCTTAGGGCTTTGGTGGGGCCTGGAACATCAACTACGCTCCCCTTAGGGGCCCGTTTATCCTTTCCAGCCAACAGACCTAGGTCATAAGCACTTTAACTCCCCTGAGGGTGTTTTCCTCACTTCAGGGGCAGTGAGGACTGGGTTTCTTCACACTCCAAGTGCCCCCAGTCTGGATGCAGACAGTCTGGCTCTCCCCCAAGTCCTGCAGGTCCCGGCCACACCTGCTGCTGGTCACTGAGTCTGTGCTGTGTTCTCTTCCAGGACAAGAGGTGCACTCTGCCCCCCACCCCGCCCCCACCAGCGGTGGCAGAGGCGGCGGACAGGCAGGTGAGCTGGGGCCTGAGACTGTGCCCGCAAATCAGCGCCCCAGAGGCCGCTGGTGACTAGAGGGACCACGGGGCAGAAGGTAGCATGGGAAGGGAGGAGGAGGAAGGTTCAAGATAAGGAGATGTAAGGGGGAACGGATAGCAATGTGAGGACCTCGACCATGAAAGGGAAGAGACAAGACAGAGACAGCTGGAGCGGTGTCGGCGTTAAAAGTTGCGGGCTTTTTTTTTTTAATTTTATTAATTACCAATATATATTGACAGATTTCTTATTTTATTAAAGATTATGTGCCATGTCATACAACAGGATATAGTTATTATTATATTATTATATAAATATGTTATTATTTATTAAATAATACATAATAGAAAATATACTTGCATATTATGTTCTGTTTATTAGCAGATAGTATATAATACATATGTAGGTGTTTATATACATAATATATCATTCATGCATCTATATAATATATAACCCATAACAAATAATGTAAGACTATGATTAATATATAATATAACAAGATTACATAACAATAATGATGTAATATTACCCATTGTATGTTTTGGTTCATGACACATTCTCATCATAGGTGCCTGTCAGAGGTATTTATGTATTAAAATTAATATTATAAGACACATTTATGAACATATCACCCAGCATCATAACAGGAATATTGACAGTGACATACTGTGTCCTCTTTCCCTATCCTGCACTTGGCCTCTTCTCACAGGAAGTAACCAGCATCCTGAATCCTGGCTTACCCTTCTCTTGTGTTATTTTCACACACACAATATTTAAGATCAGTTAAAACAAATGAACTGCAGGTACATGCAACGAAATGGATGAATCATACACTCTATGTTAAACTGAAAAAGTAAGCCCTAGAAGGTAGCCTACAGTGTGCTATGCTTTTAACTTTGTATATATATGTCAACTAAACTCACTAAATTAAGAACAACTACAGCTAGAGTGCAGGTGGGAGAAGGACAGATGAAAGGTGAGGTGAGCAGATTTGCTGCAGGTGAGCGAGTTTCTTTCCAGTAACATGTCATTCTCTCCAAAGCAGGAGGCAAGGCCATCTGCTGGGAGTCAGGGAAGAGACAGAGGGAAGCTTAGACGTGTGCAGAGAGCAGAGAATGTTGACACCACTGAGTGGTAAGTGGGGAAATGTGCTCACAAGAGAAATCCTGGAGGATTGCCTGGCAGTGGCAACATGGTGGGCATTGATTTGTAGTCTTAGAAATCTGTGCTGGGAGAGCCTGCTGCCTGCAGGCTCAGAACAAATAGAACTGGGTGAAGCGAGATGGAAGTCGTCCTGGTGAGGAACTGAAAAGATCAAGGGTCAAGGGGGTTTTGTTTGTCATAAAGAGAGTGCTGACTGTGGATGCAGAGCTGGAAGGTGGGGAAGTGGAAGTAAGAGGAACGTGGACAGGCAGGAAAGCAGAGGAGTCAGTGCTTGATGCCCCAGTGAGGGTGAAGGAGGGCCAGGGAGGCTGGTGGAGAAGCAGCTGGACGGCTAGAGGTGGGCACTTAAAGGAGACAGGCTGGACCTGGGTGGAGACACGCCCGGGTATGAGCCCGGGGGTAGGATGAATGGGGGGTGGCTGGCTCAGGCTGACGGAGAAGAAGACCCTAAAATGACCATACTGGTTGGTGGAGGGAGAATGAACTTTGACATCTTGATGGTAGGAGGTGAGGCAATACAGAGCTGGTGGTCCAGGTGCTCCTGACTGAGGCAGATGAGCAGGGAGGCCAGGGTGGCAGACACTGCTAGGAAAGGATCTGGGTTTTCCAGGTGCTCCCAAGAGAGGAGGAGCAATGATCTGAAGGTGGAAAGTGAGCACAAGGAGGTCAACCCAGGCTCCTGATCAAATGGGGGGGTGTGAGGGGGCAAAGCGTCAACTCCAGAGATGGTTACCCAGGAAGCAGGGACCACGGGTGAAGTGAGGGGACACTCAGAGAAGAGAGGGAGAAAAGTCTTCTGGGTGTATGGGGAAGAGAGGCCCCAGGACAAAGGAGCACAGAGGCACAGTGATGAGGATGGTCTGGCTCTATGGTGACACTGAAGGGATGGCTGGATCTTTGTCCTGAGGGCTTAGCTTGGGGGGACTACTGGCCTCATGAGGACTCCCCTCTCAGCAGCCAGGAAAGACTCTCCCGCTCCTGAGAGCTGTGTGGCCACCACTGTTCCCGGAGGGCCTCTGCCTCCATCTTCTCTTATCAGACTTTTCTGCCCAGCCCCCGACTGCCAGCGAGGGAGCCTGGGCCTCGCAGCTGCTTTCCGTGGAGGGACACAAGCTCCCTGGAGAAGCAGGCTGATCTTACTTTTCTCCGTAAACCAGAGCCTAGCAAAGCGCCAGCCCATGCGTGAGCCATGTAGGGGCTCGGATACTTACTAAACTAACTCAAAGCAGTAGAATAGCAGAGCTGGAGGAAGTGACCACTGAGCTCACAGAGTTCACTGCCCACACCCCCATTTGACAGATGAGGAGTCAGAGACCAAGCAGTGAAGCAGCCTTGGCCAAGGTCACGCTGCTCTTAAATGCTGGCCTGTGTCAGGCATGCCAAGTGATGAGCTGCAGTGAAGGGGCTGAGAGAGGGCTCTGGGGCCAGACAGCTTGGGTTCAAGTCCCAGCTCTGCCATTATTAGCCGTGTGATTAATGAATGTCCTTACCTTTAAAGTGGAACTCATAGTGGTGTCAACTCATTGGGTTGTCGTGAACACAGCGTTCCTGGAACAGCAGGACAGAGTTCTGTAGGGTTTGCTATTGCTTTGGTTACTATTATTATCACCAAGTGAACCCTGAAATAAAGAACAAAGGCAGCAAGAATTTTTATTTTAAAGGATTTTAAAATCCTCTGATGAAAGTTTCATTTCATCTATTCAAGTTTGCCTTTGACCCTTACTAACAACTACACAATGGATGACTTTTGAGGCAATCTTGCTTCATGTCTTTAATTCTCACTAACGACACAGGCTATTTAACAGGCAGCAGTTTCTTTTCCAGGAAGAGGGACAAAAAGTTAAAAATGACTCAGTGCCTCTCGGTCTCCAGTGAGTTGGTTGTGACCTGTCAACCCAGCTTTGGGGAAGTGCCCGCTCCCCCTGGGCTCGCTAAGCTGCCCCCCGGACTCCAGGGGGCGCTGTACCCCCACATGAATCCAGTCTCTTGGTTCCTATCTTGCTTCAGATCCCTCAAGGACTGCCTATGCCCCAGGGCCCCTTCTGCCCCACCAGCCTTGGCTGCTGGACTCCAGGACACTATCCTGGGTCTCATCCATCCTCTGTTCCTACGCCCGCCCCACTACTCTACATTTTGTCCTTCAAGTGTGGGCTCCTGTGGCTCGCCACACAGCAGGGGTCTCCCTGTCCTCCACCTAGGGTAACTGCATTGTCCTGCAAGGTGCCTAGCGAACCCGTGTGGAGGCAGGAAAAATACAGAACAACAGGTGCTCAGAGGGGCTGCCTTTCCCACTGCAGGGGCCCTAAAGGGCTTCCTTCCGGCTGGTTATTCACAGGCGCTGAAGCTGTGGAATCTCGATCTCACCAATCTAAAGGACATCATCACTAATTACAAAAGCAATCATTTCTTCAGTAGCAAATGGAGAAAAGACTTTGTGTTCCCACCTCCAACTTTTTCCCCCTACCTTCAGATGTTTCTCATCTCTGGGCAAGGGTAGAAAGAAACGCACAGAATATTATTTTTCAATGTTTTTTCCCACTCTGAAGATTGCTTTCCCAGAACCGATGAAGGCTAGAATGGTTTAGCTTTCCTGGACTGAGTATTCAGAGGCCTAGGGGGGGAGGAGGGAGGTGAGATAACTCAGCAATATTGAACCTAACAGAGACATTAAAAGGTTCTATTCTAAACAGAAAGGAAGCAGGATGCTATAGAAACAGGAAAACCAGAGTTGGAAATGCAATAACGAGTTACAAGAGAATAAACATAAAGATGTAAAAATGAAAAAGGACATCAAAATAAAAAAAGGTGGGAATGGGAGAGGGGGGCAAGAAAATATAGATTTTTTTCTTTCTTTTTTTTCTTTGTTATTCTTAGGATGTGTTGGAGCCTACGTGATTATCAGTCTAAAGGAAATAGATATAGTAATGGGTTGATATATTTGAAGAATAAGGTAACCACAAATCAAAAACATACAATAGAATCGCAAAAAAAACAAAAAGAAACAAACTCAAAATGGCTTAAAGACTTAAATATTAGACAAGACAGTATAAACTTCTCACAAGAAAACATAGGCAAAACATTATTTGACATACATCTCAGCAATGTTTTCCGAGGGCAATCTAAGCAACCCAAGCAACAGAAATAAAAGCCAAAATAAATAAATGAGACCTAATTAAACTTATAAACTTTTGCACAGCAATAGAAACCATAAGTAAAACAAAAAGACAAACTACGGAATGGGAGAAAATATTTGCAAATGATGAGACTGACCATGTCTTAATTTCTAGACTATATAAATAGTTCATACAACTTAATAAGAAAAAAATAAACAACCAAATCCAAAAATGGGCAGAACAACTAAAGAAGCAATTCTCCAATGAAGACACACAAATGGCCAATAGGCATATAAAAAAATGCTCAATATCGCTCAATTATCAGAGAAATGCAGCTCCAAACTACAATGTTATCATCTCACACCTGTCAGAATGGCCATCATTCAAAAGTCCACAAGCCATAAATGCCAGAGAGGCTGTGAAGAAAAGGAAACCCTCCTACACTGTTGGTGGGAATGTAGTTTGGTGCAGCCACTGTGGAAAACAGTATGGAGATTCCTCAAAAGGCAAAAAAAAAAAAGAAAAAAGAAAAAGACTTATCACCTAATCCAGCAGTCCCACTCCTGGGCATATATCCAGAGGGAACCTTAATTCCAAAAGATACCCGCACCCCAATGTTCACAGAAGCACTGTTTACAGTGGCCAAGACATAGAAGCAAACTAAACGTCCACTGACAGATGACTGGACAAAGATATGGTATTTAGATATAACAGAGTATTACTCAGTTGTAACAAAGAAGGAAATAAGGCCATTTACAGCAAGTTAGTTGGAACTGGAGATTATCTCACTAAGTGAAATAAGTCAGACAAAGACAAGTATCATATGCTATCATTTATATGTGGAATTTTAAAAAAATGATACAAATGAACTTATTTATAAAACAAAAACAGACTCACAGACTTATAAAACAAACTTAGGAGTTTGGGATTAACAGATACAAATTACTATATGTAAAACAGACAAACGACAAGGATTCACTGTAGAACACAGGGAACAATATTCAGTATCTTGCAACCTATAATGGAAAAGAACCTGAAAAAGAATAGACTATGTATATGTACAACTGAATCACTATGCTGTATACCTGAAACTAACAAAACATTGTAAATCAACCACATTTCAATTTAAAAAAATTGATAAGCTCTAAATAGCTTTATTCAAAGAAAATCTTGAACTGTTCCCTCTTACAAAACTTAAAATGGGTAGTTTGAGCAGGACCAAATTATACTGGCTGGGCAGTTACATATCTTCTCCAGCACGTGGCCTATGCTACACACACATCGTGTTTTCCTACAGGTAAGAACAGCCCTGACTGCACAGGGAGCGAGTCCTTCTGGGACAAGGCCTATGTGGCAGTGTCCTCCTTGTCACTACTCCATCTCACTAGGAGGCCAGGTTTTTCAGAGGTGAGGGGACATAGAGCTCCTACACTTCAAATTGACTTCCCGAAAAAACTATGGAAAAACCAAATTCACCTGCAGTGTGGGAAACTTGAGCAGGGCCCCTAAGCAGACCGACAAGCCCAAAGTAAGATGGCCCGATGTTCATTCGGAGCCAGAACAACGACCACCTGGCCCCAGTTAAATGACCACCACCTCACCTGCAATGAACTGCTCGTACTCAGTGTCAGGGATGTTTCTTTTGAGACTTGGGAGGTCAAAGGAGTCGGACCAGGGAATCCAGACCTGGTTGATGTCGGGGTTCTGCCAGTGGTAGAGGTGGCCCCAAGGGGATAGCACCAGTACCGGCTCTTCCATCTCCAGCAGGGTCTTCAGGAGGAAGGCAATGTGGATGCAGACGTTCCTACGGAGGCTGAAGCCCTCTGGAGGGTTGAAGTCACACAGAAGGTACCTGGCAGGGAGCAAAGGAGGGCGGGTCTTCAAGGCCAGGCCTCTGCACAGGAATCCCGGCTTAGATAGAACAGATACAAAGGGAATCCCTGCACACCCCATGGCCTAGACTCCAGACACATTCAGCAGCTTCTGGTTTGTAAACTGGAGGCACTGCCCACCCATCTCCATGTGGCCAATTACTTCAAGTCCGGGAGCAGTTGCGGAAGACATCTTGGCATCCGTCTAACACCACTAAGCACCTGACTAGCAACTGAGAACCCGTTCTCCAGGGGCTCTCAAACTTCTTGTTCTACAGAACCCTATACACTCTTAACAATTACTGAGAACTCCAAAAGGCTGTTATTTATGTGAGTTAAATCTATCAATATTTCCTGTGTTAGAAGTTAAATAAGAAGTTAGAAAAAGTGTATGAATTCACTTAAAAATAATAACAATCTACTATATGTTACCATTAATACTCTTAAACAAAATATAATTCTATTTTTCAAAACAAAAACCATTAGTGAGAAGAATAGCAGTGATTTTAATTTCTGCAAATCTCTTTTGGACTGGTGAGAGCTGAATTCTCCTATCTGCCTCTGCATTCCCTGTTTTGTGATATCACAGGCCAGGTTTTTTTCCCTGGAAAACCCCACAGGAACTCGGGAGAGCAAGAGTGTGCAAAAGGCAGGTGACATCCCGGCGTTTCTATGAAAATGGTCTTGCACCTCCGGGGCCTTGGATACACTTTCAAAACTGCTGCCCTATCCTAGGCGAGACTCTTCTACACAAGAGACAGGCAAGGGTCCTGGATTCTGTAATGAGTTACCGCCACCACACCACTCCCTTCTGTGGGTTTCTCACAACCTCCATTACTGCAGATGAGGATTTAATCCTCAGCTGGGGCCTCTAATCCCAGAAGACTGCTAACTTCAAGAGAGAGGGTCCCATCTACCACCCCTACACCCCGCATAGTTTATTTTGAGTCAAGCCCTAGATAACTGCTTATCGGCACTGACCCTTGTGTCTTATTCCTGAGGTTGACTGAAGGAACCAACATCTGGATGGAACTGAAATTTCCCTGCAGATAAACAAGGCTGATAAACCACCCCATTCCAACATCTGATTCTGGGGCTCTTCAAAACCCGGGTAAGGCCCCGCTTCATCTATGATGGGTCCTCCGCCTGCCCTTCCCGGGGGTTTCTGGGAGGCCGCGGCCACCAAGGGCGACCCAGACTCGCGGCCCCAGCCCCAGGGCCTGAGGGGGAGGAAAGCTTGAGGCTGTGCCCAAGCCCTGCCCCGCTCCGCCCCAACACGCTCCCCGGCACCGCAGCCCTCCCCGGCCACCACCCCAACCCCCATCCCACCCCGGTTCATGTCCAACGGCCCCGCCGATGGCGCGGACGTACGTTTACCGTCTGTGGGACGCCGCCCCAGACAGGATGTCTGCCGCCGACTGACCAGGCCAGAACTAGTCGCCCGGCCGTGCAAGTCGCCATCCCCAGCAGCAAGCACCGCCATGGTCCCTGGCAGCTACACACTTCCGGAGCCCGCTCCCCGCCCCAGAAGCGCACGCCGGTCCGCGCGGAGCGCGGCGCCTGTAACCATGGCAACGCCGCGGGGCCCTCCCCTAGCGCTTGCGTCGTGCGTCCTCCCGAGTCTAGATGTGCGAGAGCAGAACTTGCGGAGCCAATGGGAGGCAGGGCGCGGCCAGGACGGGGGTGGGGGGAGGCTTATGGGACAGCTGGGCTGGGCCGTGGCGGGCGGGGCCGCGCGGAAGTCCTGACCTGCAGGTGGCGCCGGCCGGAGGCTGGGGCGGTGCTGCCACCAGTGGGCGGGACGGCGGGGCGGCGGGGCAGCGGTGCAGCGGGGCGGGGGCACCCTCACCTGTCCGTGTGTGGGGATCAGCCTGGGCTCCGCGGCCTCCGCTTGCACTGGACGTGGACCCAGGCTACCGGTGGGCAAGATAGAGGACTGAGCCCAGGCACGCACGGCTGGCCAGGTAGGGCACCTGAAGTGCAGATCCGCCAGGCCCGCTGCCGGCCTTGAATACGCGCTGCTAGGCAGTTTCCAAGAAGACGGGATCTGTCATAAGAGGGGAGGTAGGGCTGGGGTGCCAGATGCCGGGTTGGGTGCAGTCTCACAGGAGAGCCACGGTGAGAGGGCGCAGAGTGGCCCCTGTGTTGTTGGAGCTAAGAGTTTGGGGTATAGGGTGGGGGTGGTGTGTGCCTTGCTCTGTGGTCTCCCCAAGAACCCTCACTCCAGAGCAAGGGGCTCTGCTCCCCCCACCCCTCACTGCACTCCCTGCCTTCCCCAGCACCACCAGGGGTGTGGTCATGTCTGGGCAGGGAAGACCCAGGGAAGGGGCTCATTCAGGGGCAGGGGCCACTCTGCAGGGATGCTGGACCTGACAGCGATGTGGTGCTTCGGAACTCCCCTGGGCTGGGTTTCTAACCAGTGGGATGGAAGGGCCTCTCCTTCCTGGGGTGCAATTGGGGGAACTAGATCCATCATGAATGTCAGCCCTGAAAATGGAGGCTGCGCTACATGCATTCCTGGAAAGAAAAATCAGGCCCCTCCAGCCCAGGTGACTCACAAAGTCATTCAGCAATTTTCGGGGTCCCCAGTTTAGGCTTTCAATTAGAGCTGAGCGGCTCAGGAGGCCAGATCCCTGTCCGTGGCTCCAGGAGTAGGCTTTCTGCTGGGGGACAGGATCCTCACAAACACCTGTGTCTTTGTGGGCCACTCCCCTCTGACAAGCTGGGAGGCAGGGTGCAGTTGTGGGAAATCGTGTTTCCATGAGGAGAGGGCCACCAAGTGGTGGGGGCACAGGAGACAGTGAGAAAGAGTCCCACAGCCTTTCTGGAATCAAAAAACTGGCAAATGTGAAAAAGTGCATAATTTGTTTTATCGAACAGGCTGCTTATGTACGTTTGGAGGGCCAGGTTCAAGGACCCTGCATCCCTGCAGGACAGTAGCCTCAAGAGAAGAACACACAGAGCAGGAGGAGATGTGGGGTTTCTCCCAGGAATGAGGCGGAACAGGGATTTCTGCAGATGTGCAAGGAGACCCCGACCACTGAGCATGGGCTTACAACCCCACGTGACCCCTGTCGTGTTTGGCTTGGGCTCTGGGTCTGGCCTGAACATGTATTCTTCAAGCTGAGTTCCAGAAACTCAGAGGGTAGACTTAGAGAGGCTGCGTTTGGAACCCGGTGTGGAGACGGAGGAACCTTTATCCTGAGTCCCCTCAGCCTAATCACTGTAGCTGAGTTCCAACACCACCCAGGCCCCCAGGGTGGCCGTTGAGGGAGAGCAAGCCTGGCAGGTGACCCAGGGGTCCCACTGCTGTTCCCTTCCCTTATCTTTGTTCCCTTTCACCCCGGAAGGTGTGATTGTCTCATGTCATGGTGACAAGCCATCTCTCTTCTCTGTCAGGTGGGGTCCCCACCCCTGCTCAGCCTTCTCTCTGCATGGATGCTGAAGGACAAGGCTCACTTGAATTTCTGAGCTTGAGCAGTAAGGTGGAAACAAAGAAACCAATGGAAACAAAGAAACAAGTCATTGTGGCAAAGCTCCCCACCACAGAGAAGCTGCCCTGAGTGGAAGGGAGGGTGTGGGCATGCCCATTTGTTTCCTGTCTCCCAGTGCTCTTCACTTTCTTATTGCAGACCTGCATGGTTACAACAAAATGATCTGCAAAACTGAAAATATTTACTCTCTGGCTTTTACAGAAAAGGCTGACCAGCCTCTGGTTCCCGGTCAGGTGATTGGAGTACCTTTCCAGTTTGGAAACATCTGGGCAGGCCCAGGTTTGCAAAATTCTTTGAGTAGTTACGGAGTTTTGCTTCTAAGCATTTTTACGGCTGTATATTTCTGAGCTGAGGTTGTGCTGTGTAATTCTGAGCCGGGATTTTCTCAAACTGTTTCTCATTTCTTATACCGGACACCCCTAAATTCCAAGGGGAATGGGATGTTAAGGAAGCCATGGAGTTTAGGAAAAAGATACAGATTTCATTTCCATGTAAGCATCGATGTATCTCCATCCTAGGCAGTATCGGTTCTGTGGTATTGATAGGGGAACTAAATAGCAACCAAATTTATAGAAAATAGTGGGTCATTGGGTACACAAGTTCTTCTTTTCAACATTTTTGTAATGTTTGCAGTTTAAGATGACCATTCCTGAGAAGCAGGCAGCCTCTTAGAATGAAATAGCATTTTCCCTGAACCATAATCAATTTTTATTTTGTAGACAGCAGGAAGGGCAATCACACATCCAACACTTGGGGACCTCAAAGATAAAATGCAACTTTCTGAGAGCACACTCCCCCCGTCTCCCTGTGCTCTTTTCACTGTCCCATTGTCCCTGAAGGCTCTTCCGTATCTTCTGCTCATGACTCCAGTAACTCTTCCTCCTCGTTCCTCAGCTGGTAAGTTTACTTTTCTACTTTGACCAAGCAAACTGAAGCCAACAGAAGAGAACTTTCACCAGCAACTCCCAGCACACCCGCTTGCCTTCTGATGTCTGTGACCTAACTCTCGCTGCCCCACCTCTTATTACAGGTGACATCGAAAGCCAGATCATCCAAAAGTCGCCAGGGGGCCCATCCATCCAATCTTCTCCAGGCTGTCACTCCCACATCCATCCTCTCTGTCACTAACTCATCTATTTTGTTCTCCTGCTAGTTGGCTCCTATCAGTATATAAAAGCCCCTCCTCTTAAAAGAAACAAACAGCACTCTTTGACCCTAATTCACCCCCACCGATTGCCAGCCCATGTCTTTGCAGCAAATCTTTAATGAGTAGTTTAAACTCACTGTCTGCATATTCTCCTGAGCCATCCCCTTTTGCACCCACTCTGGCTTTTCCCCTGATCCCTCGCTCTATGGAAACTGCTCTGTCAAGGCCATCAGTGACCGCACGTTGCTAAATATTGTGGTCAGTTTTTAGTCTTCATCATGCGTGGCCCTTTGGCAGCATTTGACCCAGCTCTGCCATCTCTCCTCCCCCGTGTTCCTGCTTTACTTGGCCTCCAGCCCATCGTTCTGCTTTCGATCCACTGGCTGGTCTTTTGCCAACGTCTCCTCTTTTTTCCAAACATTTACTGTGAATGTGCCCCGGAGATGGGTCCTGGGTCTCTCCTCTCTCTCTCTGCTATACCTTTGGTGGAAGCAACCAGACTTGGAAATTGACATGCCATCAATTTCTCGATTTGTCCAAAACTCCCTGATTTGCCCTTTCCATTTGGAACTCTCTCCCTGATACTCAAATTCTTTTTCTTTCGTTCATCTTGCTTTCACATTCATACATATGTTCTACTGTGTAAATTACTTTTCCAAATTTTGAATCAGTCCATACGTATCATGTAAAATGCTCAGATCTCTATTATTTCCACTAAGATGCTTATTCTACCTTAGAACCTTTCTGCATTTCTGTATTTATGTCAATAAAGTGAATAGTATTTCTACAAGCCTCATAGTTAAACAGTGTGTTGGTTTGGGGCTATTATGTAACATGAAATAATGATACATCAACATAGTCCTTTTTCATTTAATTTTATGTAACACCAAGATGAGGTTTTTGCACTGAAGACTGGTTTTATTGAAATTTAACCTACGTTATGGACAGTCAGTTTATGTGAAAGCACTCATTCCTCCCCTTTTCTGATATATTTTCCATTTGGCTATTATAATGTATACCTTGGCATGAAATAAAATTCCAAACTCATTCACATAATAAAATTAATACATTTAAATTATATTTTTTAATATTAAAAAGAAAGAAAACAAAAAACCACACTCCTCTACCTATTGGGCATTTCTGTGGCAATATCTAATAGACTCCTTAACCATGACATTGAAGAACTGAGCTGATTCCAGCCCCTTTCCACCTGCTCAGCCCCATCTTGTCCCATCCCCTGTGGATGGAGAGGACATCCATCCCATTTTCCAGGTCCAGATGTTGGAACCATGTTCTTTCTCTCCCTTTCTCTTACACACACACAGCAAATCCAGCTTGTTTTTTCTAATTTTCTAATTCTGGCTACTCTGTCTTCATTAACCACCTACTCCCTGTTCCCCACCTTCCTAGGAGCCACCTTCAGCGCCTTCTTGGACACCAAATAGCCTCCTTCTTCCATCTTTGCTTTTCTACAATCTCATCCACACAGAGTCAGAGGGATCCTATAAAAGCATCCATTGAGGTGGTGGGTGTAGCTCAGTGATAGAGCGCATGCTTAGCATGCATGAGATCCTGGGTTAAAACCACAGCACCTTCACTAAAATAAATTACCCTCCCCCCCAAAAAACAAAACAAAAGCAAAAATTGGACATCACCCATCCCATCAAAACTCACTAAAAGGGTCACCATTTCTTTAGGAGCCAAAGTCGTCCCAAAGTCTTCCAGGATCCGGCATGCTCTGCCTCTCCATCCACACTCTCCCCATCACTCTGGGGGCCTCTGGCTCCGGCTCTTCCTTCTTCCTCCGGATCTATTCTGCTTCAAGTTCATTACTCCGTGAGATCTGCCAGGATTGCCTTTTTCCCTCCTGCCTGCCTCCCACCCCACCAGCATCACCTGAGCTTGCTCATATCACTCTTATTTTTCCCCAAGCTCTTGCTACCCCCAACATGCTGCCTGTTTCCTCTGCTAAAACTCTGAGTCCCCAGTGATGAGGAATCGTGTCTATTTTGTTGACTAATAAAGCCCAAGACCCTTGGGAATGGGTATAGTTACTAGATTCCCATATGTAGTAGGAGCTTATACAGATTTGCTGAATGAATGCAGAGGTCCTGGTCCAATCCGATGGAGCACTTCGGTGTCCTGCTCAAAGAATAACTCTCCTTTCCTCCTGAGAGGGGATGACCACTTCCTTGGTGATCAAAGGCAAGATCTATTTTCTTTATGCTGTTAAGCTTAGGCGGGGAGACTGGGGGATCTTCATTTATATTTTAAAATTTGATTCACTCTGCAGTTTGTCTTCTGTCTATGTATCCTTTTGAGAAACCATTTATGAGTGATCATTCTTCCATCAGACTGAACAGGATCCAGGGGTAAGTACCAAGCCTGTCCCATCGGCCATCCTGTGTGTCATGTCCTGTGACCCAGTGGATGCTCAGCACGTAAGTGAACCGACAGGAGTGAGTGAAGAGATGGGAGCATCTCATTATTGTGGTGGCTGCACTCTGTCCGATGCCTTGAGGTTTGGGGAACGGTTTACAAGTGCGGAGGTGTGAGGGCAGGGCCTCTGTGCTCTTCCTGAGTGCCCTGGCCTTACCCATTCCCCCATCCCCCTCTGGGCAGCTAAGCCCAGGAGCTGGGCCACCGGCAATTGTGCTGATCAATAATCCACCTCACCCAAAGTCAGGGGGTAGGAGGGACAGCACAACTGGTTGTAGACTCTGGAGTCTGGTCCTTGGAGGAATTCCTCACTGAACCATGTTTTGGGCCTTATATTTTTCTCTATAGCCTCCAGCTGAAGAAACAGTTAGCCTTAGATACATGAAAGTTGAGGACACCTACTATCCCCATGGAGCCCAGGTGGGGCTGGGAGTCTGCTGTTTGTACAGCCAGTGGGCTCGTGTTGCTTTGGGCATCCCTGTGCCTGAATTCCTGCTGTACACTCGGTGGTAAGACCGGGGGTGCCTGGCAGGGAGGGAAGCGGGTCGGGAGACTGCACAGCTGGGGAGACGTTAACCTGGGGTGAGCGGGAGCCTGCTGATGCATGGAATCTCGGTGCAGGGAACTCTCCACACTCAGAGAGGTTCCCACTCCCGCAGGGTCCCTTTGATCAGGGTGCTGGGCTGTCAGCACAGCAGGGTCCATGTGAGGATCATGGTGCCTTCAGGCAGCGGGAAGTGAGGGGTCCAGTGGCACTTAAATTAACTGTGCACCCGAAGCCAACCCCCGTGTCTTTCAGCCTGTTTCCTAATCTGCAAAACTGGAATGATGTCAACCATCCCGCAGGTTCGTTGATGGGCTGGGACACACTAGACAGCCAGGGGCTGGAATTCCTCTGTCCCAATTGTTTTCCTTCCTTCCCACTATTTGCTCTCACAAGCTCAGTCTCTTTGTCTCTCTCTCATTCACTTGTAACTTTCCCTCCTGCTCTGGTTTCATTAGATTCCCACCCTCCTCCCAATCCCCAGATGAGTGAAATTAATTTCTGTATGTCAGTTCCAAATTCCCGGGAAAGATGCTCTGTCCCCTCTGGATTGGTTGTCCAACCCATCAGTTGCAGCCAGAGGAGTGAGTCCCACTGTGACCAGTGGAGGGGCTCTGCCCAGCCCCCCAGCCACCACTGTGGGAGCACATAGCTCTCCGAGGAGGAGGTACTGGCTGTGACTTGGTGTCACTAAGTTTGAATTTATGTCTCCTCTTGCCCCACCTTCATCCTCCTAAACAAAGATGAAAATTAAACACTCCCGAGATTTGTGTCATGGAACACTCAGGGTGGGGGCTAAGAGGGCTGGATTCCCTGCTGAGTGTAAGGGGCTACAGTGAATCCCCAACGAGAGCCTGTAAAGGGAACAGCACCAGCCCCACCGGACACTTAGGGTGCTGAGTCTGCGTGACACTGAGCCAGGCTTCTGACCACAGCTCAGGGGTCTGGTCCGACCGGTTAGTCTTTGAATCCAACCAGCTTTGGATTCCTCAATCCCTCCCTGTGGTTTTACCTGAACTACCAGCTTCTGTATCTCTGAAGACAGATGATGAGGACCCTTCACGTAAGCCGTTCGCACAGCCCTGTGCAGGCCTTTGTGCTGCACGGTCTGCCCGGCGAGCTGACCGAGGTTGGTATTTTACTGATCTTAGAAGTAGTCTGGTTTCCTGATGCACTGTTTCACTGAACAAGCAACAGAAGCCACCTCTGGCTGATAAAAGCAAAAAAGGGACTTAATGAAAAGATACTGGGAGGGTGCATGGAGTGGCCCGGACCAGAGCCGACCCGGAGGCCGTAGGAGATGTTGGGGAGCCCCAGGCACCAGGCTGGGCAGGGTGTTACCGGGCCCCCTGCTGCTCCAGCAGGGACCCCCGCTCCTGACACTCCACCTCACTGCAGGTTCATGTCCTGGCAGGGCCAGGTCACACTGAAGCCACCAGCACACACCTCAATGGGGGAGTTGGCCCCGTCTCAGCTGAGAGCGTGCCTGGCGTGGGGAGAGGCCCAGTTAGAGGAAGGCAGTTCCCCTACTGTTCCGAGTAAACGTGCAAGTCAGTGCCCATCACTCAGGAGAGCCAGGCTGGTCTGACCTCATTGAGGTGACTAGGCCGTCTGAGTTCACTTATTACTTTTTAGGTCGGAAGGCCCAAGAGAGAGAAGTGGAGGTTCTAGTACTTATTTTATATTTCCCATGTACCAGGTATAGTAAGCAAGCCACTTCAGACAAGGCCCAGAACAAGCACGTAAATTGTCCACGGAGCAAGTCATGCAGTCAGGCCACTGCAGTCCCGAAAGCCGTGTCCTCATCAGCTCCGTAGTTACCAGTGGAAGTTGTAGGGATTTATGGGACTGTGTGCTCCTGTGGGGGCTGGGATGTGTGTGTTTAAATCCATATCTTCAGAAACTCGGCTAGAACCACAGCCACTGATTGTCTGCATGGAGGCAGAGGAGGGGAGGCTTCCAGCCTCTGGTCCAGCTTGTGAGGAGCTCAGAAGTTGCTCCTTCTGTCCTGAAAACAATACCAGAGCTGAGGGAGCTGAAAACCCACTGGTCTTCTTAGATCCACAAGAAAACTGAGGGGGAAAGCTTCTCCCAACCCAGAGAGGCAGCCGGGCAGGCTTGGAGAGTCACAGTTCCCAGGGCAGAACCCGCTTTTGTAAGATCCCCGGGGGCAGGCAGATTTAGCAGGTCCCTGAGGCCAGCTGGAGGCTCAGCGTGGGGAAGTCTGAGTGTGACAACTCCAGGGGGCCAGTCAGAGGATCCCCCTGCTCTTTTTCATGCATTTTACTTCCAGGACCGTACCCTGTTCTCAGAGTGAAGATCATAGGAAAACTCCTCATGCTTTCTGCCAGGAAAGGAAAAAAATAGCTCTATTGAAATACACCCAGAACATTCTCTTCAATTGTGGGGGGTTGTGTTTTGTTTTGTTTTGTTTTTTAATGAGAAGTTATTTTACAGAGCCTAACCTACCTGGGAGAAGGGAAATACCATCTGTGTCACCCAAATTGGGGTGGGGGAGGGAGACATACTTGTGGAGGTCACAGCTCAGGGCACAGGCTCAATGAGAACTAATCACAGGACTACAGATGCCCTAATCTGTCCCGCTCCCCCAACACCTTACCTCCATGTCAGTAGGGCCCCTGTGTAATAACAGGAATAAAATTAAAAGAAGTAAATGTCTCAGGAGTGTCTAGGGAAAACCCAAAGACAGCGGGGAGATGAAAACAAGGACACACAGGCGGCTTTAGCCCCTCGCACGAATAGCTGTAGCAAACTACACACAGCCCAGCCTCAGTAGATAAACAGAAATCCTCACAGAAGAAACTATTTATTTTGGTTCTCTTACCCAATGCATTCCATGGTGCATCCTCGCCTAGAATTGCGTGGAAGCAAGTCCATCTCAGAAGGGACATAACTGAAGGGGAAAGGCTTTCCAGACTCTGAAGGGCAAAGAAAGCACCAGCCTGGGTTAGAGAAAGGTGAGGGGTGGGGTAGGGGGTGGGCTGCCTTCTTCCCCAAATAAGGAACCTTCCTGAGGCTAGCACAGTGGGAGGGAGGGCCATGGGGTGGAAGCAGCCAGACTTCTTCCTGAGAACTGACAGGATGCCTCCAAGGGAACATTCAGGTGCCCAAACTGGGTCCTGAGGGTGGGAGCCAGTCGGTCTGCCTCAGAGCCCAGGACTGAGGTGGGCGCACAGCAGGCTGGTCTTACTTGGCCGGATCCGTTTCACTTCTCCGAAGCCCTGTGTAAAACATGAAGCGTGGACCGCCTGCTGAGCACAGCTCTGCCCTCAAGAGCAGTTTCAACTCCTCTCTTCCCAGAGAACAGCATCTCTGAGCCCGTCCTGGGTGACCTCCCAGAGATCACCCTAGTGGCCCAGGCTAGTGACCGGGAACATGTACCTTCCTGCAGCCAACCTCAGACGTCCACTGATGCATCATATACTGGCAAAGAGTGAGTCCCTGTGCATTGGTCTAACAGCAGAGACTCTGCCACAGGCCCAAGAGGTGGTGTGTGGGACATGCAGGGGTGCAGGAGTGTACGCAGTGCAAAGGTGTAAGTGGTGGCAGGGGTGCAGGGGCTGTGGAGGGTGCAGGCAGTTCAGGGGATGCGGGGGTGCAGGCAGTGCAGAAGTGCAGAGAGTGGCAGGGGTGCAGAGGTACAGGGAGTGTAGAGGTGCAGGGAGGTGCTCAGGCACGTAGCCAGGATCAGAAGGCAAGTGCACATCCTCGCAGTCAGCCTGACCCCGGGAGGCTAGTGCAATGGTTTGGGGCGGCGGCGGCGGCGGCGGCGGCAGGTGGGAGGCTGCCCGGGCAAGCCGGTCGATTTCTTCTCTTCCCTGCAGCCTGGACTGGGGGGGGGGGGCTTGGCCGCCGGAGATTCGCCAGATGTTGGACTCCAAGTAAGCTTGCTCCTGGGAGGTGGGGCGGTTAGGTCAGCGGGCGGCGGCAGCGGCAGAGGGGCGGAGCGCGGCTGCCCCTGGCGAACTGGTGGAATAGCTGCCTTGTCCCGGCTGCCGGGCCTGGGAGCGGCCTCTGCTGCCCCAGGTCGCCGGACACACCTGTCCCACTCAGCTTGCTGAGTGGGGAGTGGAGGCGGTGTCGTTAAGGTGCGGGGCCCACGTTGGTAGGGGGCCTGCCGCGGGGGAGCCGGTCAATTCGCTCCGCTCTCCCCCGCGGTGGAGTCTAGGAGCGGCCTCCGCTGCCCTAGAGGCGGGACGCCGGCCTCCAGGTGTGCTTGCTCCTGGGAGGCGGCGGCGGCGGCGGCGCCAGGGGGAGGGGGGCCGTTCCAGGGAGCTCTGCTCCATTTCTTCTCTCCCTCGCGGCCTGGCCTGGGGGCGACCTCTGCCGCCGGAGATTTGCCTGAGGTCCGACTCCAGGTGAGCTTGCTCCTGGGAGATGGGTGCGGTGCGGTCAGGGAGCTGGTAAGGTGGTGGCTGCGGGGATAGGGAGGCTGCCCCGGGGTAGCTTGTGGATTAGCTCCATGTCTGCACCGTGTTGCCTGCAGGCGGCCTCTGCTGCCCCAGGTTCCGGGACACCCCTGTCCCACTTAGCCAACTGGGGGCGGGAGGCAGGGTAGTCAGGGTGCAGGGGTGGCGGGGATCGGGGGCCTGCAGCGGGGAAGCGGGCCCATTTGCTCCCATCTTCCCCGCGGCTTGTCCTGGGGGCGGTCTCTGTTGCCCTGGGTTACGGGACACGTGTATCCTAGTCAGCCTGACCCCGGGAGGCGGGCGTGGTACTTTGTGGGTGGTGGCAGCAGCGGCGGGTTTTCCCATGAAGCCGGTCCATTTGCTCCCATTTCCCCTCATGGTTTGCCCTGGGGGCGGTCCCTGTTGCCCCAAGTTCGCCGGACGTCCATCTCCAGGTCAGCCTGCTCCCTAGAGGAGGCCACCGTGAGGTCAGGGGGCAGGAGCGGTGGCTGATGCGGGGGGATGGGGATGCCTTGGGGAGTTGGTGGATTGGCTCCCGTCTCCCCGATGGCCTGGTGTGGGAGTGGCCTCTCCTGCCCCAGATCAGCAGACACACCTGTCCCATTCAGCCTGCTGGGTAGGGGCGCCCTGGGCGGTGCCTTTAAGGTGCGAGGGTGGCGACGGCGGGGGTAGAGGACCTGCAGCGCGGAGCTTGTCAATTAGCTCCCCTCTTCCCTACGGCCAATCCTGGGGGCGTCCTCTGCTGCCCAAGAAGCCGGATGCCCGTCTCCAGGTCAGCTTGCTCCTGGGAGGTGGACGCGATGAGGTCGAGGGGCAGAGGCAGCTGCGACTGCCGGCTGCCCCGCCTAATGGGGCCTCTTCTCCTTTCCCCTGACCTGGCCTGGGGACGGCCTCTCCCGCCCAAGATTCGCCTGACACAACACACCAGGTCAGGTTTCTCCTGGGAGGTGGGCGCAGTGAGATCAGGGGGTGGAGAGGAGAGGGGTGCTGCCTATTGCGAGCTGGAGGATAAGCTCCCTTCTCTCTGGAGGCCTGACGTGGGGGCGGCCTCTGCTGCCCCTCGTTCCCAGGTCACCCTTCTCAGGGTCATATTGCCCCGGGGGTGCGTTAAGTTGCGGGGGCGGCGGGGTGATGGCGAGGGTATGGAGCCTGCCACTTGGGAGCTAGTGGTTTAGCTCCCATCTCCCCAGCAGCTTGGCCTGGGGGCAGCCTCTGTTGCCCCAGGTCGCAAAGCACGGTTTCCCTGACAGCTTAGCCACCGGAGGTGGGCAGGATGTGCTGAGGGGGCGGAGGCAGCCACCAAGGCAGCGACGGAGGGTGCTGTCCCAGGCCAGCTGGTCTATTTGTTCCCATCTCTACCTTTGCTGCCCTAGTTTCGCAGGACGTCCTTCTCCAGTTTATCCTTCTCCTGGGAGGTGGGTGCAGTGCATGCAGCCCAAGGTCTGGGCTCTCCTCTGGGGAGGGGAAGAACTCTCTTGTTCTCCTTTGTCTTTATTCTTCAGCGAAGGGGTTACTTGACCCAATTCTTAACCCTGAGAAAGTGTAGCCTGTGTTACGGAAGAGCTGCTGGACAGTGTGGTTTCTAGGTGGGTTTTCACATCAGCTGATGCCCAAGGTAGGCAGGAAAGCTATTACTCAGAGGTTCTTAGTGTGGAGTTGGGGGATGGCCCCACTGTCCTCACCATACTTTTTAAAAATGTGTTTCTCCCCTCTTTTTCCTAGGTGACATTTTAGGTTATTGGGTCACAGATTGCTGGCACACTCATCCCTGTTCTCAAACATCTTTTAAACTTGGGTGAAGTGATAAGTAGGGGAAGAAGATGATTTACTGAATGGTAACAATACTTAAATTTGCATTAAAGCTAAATTCTGTCAATCTTTCTCAAATGATTTTCCTCGGATTCAAAATCCATGACCTAGTGAATGTTGTACTCCTGTGTAAATCATTGATCTTCACATCACATTTGTTAAATGGTCAATGAGATTTGTTAAGTAGATTATTCCTGAAAGAAAAAGCTCAGGCTTTTGAGACTTCCTTGTCTGATGTCACCCAGGCAGTCACAGTAGAAGACAGAGCTGATATAAAAAATCCCTCAGCTGCCTGAACTGCAAAGCTTCTGGGATTACTGATCCCTGAAATGCAGGTGACTCTTGATGATATTCTGGGGGATGGTTTACATGATCAGATTGTTCCAGTCCTGTAAATGGGTTCCGTGGCCCCAGCCCTGGGAGAACTGGTCATAAGGGCCATATCGTGAGGGGTGGGATGGGAAGGCAAGGTGTAAGAGCTGGAATCACTGAGATTCCACACTCGCTAAACACAGACTCCAGAGCCTAATTGTTGTCAGGTTCTGTTCTGGATTTGAGAGTGTGTTCAGACATGATTCTTGCCCTTCAGGAGTCACTGCCTGGGTGGAAGTAACCTTTACACAAATCTGGGAAGGATGGCAATTAAGTAGATGGGCTGTTATGGTTCTCAGTGTGCCCAGGCTCCCTCTTCAGGCACTCGTGGGACTAACGAGAGTCATGTTATTCACTCATTCACTGATTTATTACCCTTGAATTGATCATTTGTCCCATAGTAAGTGAAACAAGGGATCAGGGACCTGAGTTTTGTCCCCTCTCCTATCACTGATGGTATCTGTCAGTCGGGCGCCCTGCGTATGCATTGTGAAGTGGTGGTATTTCTTGCCCAATGGGGCTGCACTGTCAGTTCTGAGAATCAGGGGAATCTCGTGGGTAGATCAGCACCCTGACACACATGACACCCCCCCACCCCGTGAGACAGCACTGTCGATGCTCAGGTGACCCGATGTAGACGGCGGTGTTAAACGTGAGCGTGTTTAGTGATCTTGCTGGCTCTGAAAATACAGACTACCGGTCCCTACCTCTGGAGACGCTGAGTGTCTGTACCCCAGAATTCTGCATTTTAAGAGGCACTTTAACTAATTCTGATGAAGATGATCTGAGTGTCCCATTGAGAAACAGTGTTGTGCGGTACAGCAATATTGAAGATTCTCAGGGAAAGATGTCTTTTCAGGATGGTCCAAGGGCCCTCACTTGAGACTTTTGCCTTGGGTTTAATTGTATGTGTTCAGAAGTGATGTCTCTCACTTCCAGTGCTTGTAAGCGTGCTCTGTGCAGGGACTTGCACTCAGTAGATGGCAAAAACTATGATTCTTCAGGTCACTGAGCTAGAGTGTGAGCGATCTTTTATTTTGGTTTTCTTTATAGCAATGCAGAGTCTCCCAAGAAGAAATTCAGACTGAACAGCTTTGTGTCAGACTTTGGAAGGCCGCTGGTGCCCAAGGTGTTCTCTGGCAGCGCAATGACGAATCTAGGTCCCTCTTTCACTGCTACGTCATTGAAGTGGACCACTTGGGCAAGGCCAAAGCTGGTATCTCAACCATTGCCCTTGACAGTGATATTCAGCTCCAGGAAGCCATCAGATGCAGCAGGTGGCCAGAGGAGGAGCCGAACAGGCTAATGAAATGTGACATCCCCAACTTCAACAACACGGACCAGAACTCTTCCTTTGGGGAAGATGATCTCCTGTTTTTGGACCCACCAATTGTTCTAGAAGATAAGCCAGTTGCTCAGACCTCACACAAAGACTTGAATTGAGAAACGTGCTTTGTCAAGTGTCTTTCTGAAGATGTGAAGTCTGTCTTTGTATGGCAGGAATTCCCCTTTCACAAAATTGTATGTGTTTGTGTCTGAGAGAGAGAAATGGAGACAGACAGAAAGACGGAGACAGAAGAGAGCCCCTTCAGAAGAGAGCTGGTTAAGGTGAGTTTTTGTGCCTTTAAAAAACATTTGGGGTTTTGGGGGGAACAAAGTATTTACACTGTCTCATTCTCCTAGTTGGAGACCTTGGCCCCATACTCATTGTTAGCGGCCTTGAACGGGGGTTGGCACGGTGCCACTTCCACGCTCTGCCTTTAGCACGTTGCTTTGCCTCTCAGGGCTGCCACCCTTTTAACTGTAAGGAGAGGAGTCTGGAGTAGGTGATCCATCCCAGCTCTGCTGTTTTGCAAATTTCTGATTTCGTATTCGGATGAGGATGGGATACACCCAGAGCAGTATAAACCAGGCCCTACCTCCTGCCTATTGCTGGGGCATCCCTCAGGTCTGTGCCTTCTACTCAACCCTTTACTGAGGAGCCCAGCTTTTGTCAGGAGCCCAAGTGCCTACCGAGATGGCAGGGGACGTCTCTCGTGGTCACGGTGGCCATCGTTTCTGTTGGTTGTGCTGAAACAGCTCTTCTGAGATCTCCTGGCCACTCTTGCTCAAACCTGAGGACAACCCTGTCATTTCTTTCCTAGGAGGAGGATCAATGCATGGTGCATTTTATGACAGTCCTGTCCGCAGGAATGCACGGAAGTTTATCAGCTGAGTGAGGGGAGGTGCCTCTGTATCCCTGTGTCCCTGTATCTCTGTCTGCTCACAGTGCTCTGCCACCGGCTACTGAGCAAGAAAAGTGCTTTTCACCATGATGTGTGTTTTGCAGACGTGTAGGTGATGGTCGTGTGGCTCGTGTGTGGGCTTTGAGCTGGGATGTTGAAGGGCTTATACATACCTCGTCAACATGTATTCGAGGTGGCCTGGTGCCACACAGACTTGATTCATGAAGGCATCAAGCCTGCACACCTGTTTGGAAACAACTTGCTTTTGATCAGTCACACTGCATGCATGACTCGCTGCTAAACTCTGGGTGTTTTTTTCTTTTTAGATTTATTCACCCAGTGTCTTGCTTAAGCTGAAAAATAGTTTTATTTCACCAGAATATTCTCTGATTCTTTGTTTTCACACATCCAGTTTTTTAATTCCTTTAAAAATTGTTCTGTGTTTATAATGCCTCCTTATTTTGATCATCTCTAGGTTCCCAGTGGCCTGAGCCATGCACCAGATTTTATGTAGGAACTGTAACACCAAAAGAAATCCCCTCGCCATAATATCTTTTGAGGAAATTATTATTCTTTAAGACTCTAACTCTAAATCGTAGAACAAAGCATGGAACATTTCTTGTAGTTAATACATGTTCATGCAAAAAGAAACTTGATATTTTCATTGAAGAATGTTGATTGTAATAAATTTTACTAATGTGAATATTATTATTCATAATTTAAGTAACCAAATAAAACCACAGTTATTTATTATTAAGATTGAAAACTATTTACACAGTCTCTCATTTAGAAGACTGAAGTGTACTTAAAAGATGATAAAATACCCATGATGACACCATCTTTTTTATTAACTAAATATCAAGAACTGTGCAGGGTTAAGATTTGACCACCTGCAAGCTGCCAAGTTCGCATGAGGTAGTTTGTGGATGCTGCCAGAAGACAGGACACTCCCCCAGGATCAGAGACAAAGGACTTCCTGCCAGCACAGCAGGCAGCCTGTGGTTCATGTTCATGTTGGTTCCTGGGTTCCTTTCCTATTGCTGTTGTAACAAAGAACCACAGACTCAGTGTCTTAAAGTAACACACATCCATTGTCTCACTGTTCTAGGGTGCAGAAGTGCAAAGTCAATGTCAGTGGGCTAAAACCAACATGTGGCCAAGGCTGCGTTCCACACCGAGGCTCTTGGGAGGGATTCATCTTCCTACCTTTCCCAGCTTGCAGAGGTGCTCACACTCCTTGGCCCAGGGCCCTGTGTCACTGTGACTTCTGCTGCCACTTCACATGTCTGTCTCTGACCAATGTGCCTCTCTCCACTAAGGACCTCCGTGATGACGTTTGCTTTCCCACAGTGATCTGCTATCCCAAGGTCCTTGACAGTCACACCTGCAGAGTCCCTTTTGCCATGCACTGTGACATATTCCCAGGGAATTCTAGGGATCAGACCGTGGACATATTGGGGGCCATTATTCTACCAAGTTCTTCCCTTTGGCCCCACTGGTTCTTGTCCATCCCACATGCAATATGCACCCACGTCATCCCAGCACCCTCCAGAGTCTCATTTACTATACCATCAACTCAAAGTCCAACATGTAGTCTAACTATTATCAGCTCAAAAGCCTAAATATTTTCATCCTCATCGCCTAAGTCAGGCATGATTGAGACCCTGGGTGTGATCTTCTCTGCTCAAAATCCTGCAATGGCTTCTCATTTCACTCAGTGAAGAAGCGAGAGTCCTTATGGTGACCTTACAGCTTTCCTCCCCCTCCCCAAGCTGAGCTCATCTCCGGTTTTCTCCCTGGCTCACTCCGCTCCAGCCACACTGGCCTCCCTGCTGGCCCTTGGGGACATCAGACATGCACCCACAGGCCTGTTGCCCTGGTCGGTATCTGTCCAACTCATATGCTGAAGTCCTAACCGCCAGGACTACAGAGCATGACCCCGTTTGGTAATAGGGTTGTTGCAGATGTCATTGGTTAAGAAGAGGTCATTAGGGTGGGCCTTAATCCAGTATGACTTGTGTCCTGATAAAAAGGGGCAATGTGGACACAGAGACACGTGTACATGGGAGTTGACGGGTTGAGATGTGGAGAGAAGACGGTCGTCTCCAAGCCAAGGAGAGAGGCCTGGACCAGCCTCTCCCTCCCAGCCCTCAGGAGGAACCAGCCCTGCTGACACCCTGCCTGCAGACTCCCCGCCCCCAGGGCTGTGAGACCGTGAGCCTCTGTGGTTCACGTCACCCAGCGTGCGGTGCTGTGTTAGAGGGAGCTCAGCAACTAGCACCCCCTTCTCAAGGTCCTCAGTGAGGCCAGCTCTGGCCATCTCATTTTAAACTGGAAACTGCCTTCCCCTTGTCTCTGCCCCAGAAACCCCCTCTCCCGGATCATATTATTTCTATCACCCTCTATAATACCATATATTTCACATGACTGTCACGACTGTAGTTTATGTTCTGCTCTTCCTCAGTCCTACAGGGACAAGGATCCTTATTTGTTCACTGACGGACCTCAGGTGGCTTGAGCAGTACCCGTGGCACAGCAGTCAATACAAATTGGCCGGATGGAAGGAGGGATCGTTCCTTACATTCACAGGTGAGTGAACGAAGATTCCGGGGGATTGAATGTCTCGCTCAGGCACAGAGCTGGTAAGTGTCAGGCCAAGGTGGGTTTCAGGTACCTATGAACCTGAGGGAGGCTTGAGTGATAACATTTCCATTGATTAGTATTTCTCAGGTGTCTCTTTTTCTGGCTCTAACTTTTGACCTCTTTCTGTTATTCTTCTAAGCTTTCAACCAGTTTTAAGTTTTAATTTTGCTTTGTCTCAGTTAAACAAATGAAATCTGTAAATCTTTTAACTCATTATTTATTTCATCTAAATACATTGTGATTAGTGATGATGTTTTATTTCTGGCATCTTGTTTTGTGACTTCTATTTGCTTTGCTCTGCTTTTCTCCTGCCTGTTATATACCTTGCAGTCATGGTTAAGAGCATGGCGTCTAGAGACAGCCTATCCGGGCTTGGTTCCCTCCCTTGCTAACCATGTAACCAGGATATGTAATCCGTTTGAGACTCACTTTCTTCGTATACAAAAAGTGGCACTATCCACCTCAAAGACTGTGAGCAGTAAGTGATAAAATAGATGAAGAACTTAGAATAGTGACCGGCCTATTTTGCATTCTTCATTTTGACTCCTTTATTTTTATTCTCTTTTTAAACAATTACTTTAGAGATTTCTGTTGAATTTTAATGAACACCCTAGATATTGAAGATTAAAATTTACTTAACCCATACATTGAATTTTCTATACCAAATGATATCTGTATTTTGTTTCCATAAGTTCTGTTTAGTTCTCTAAAAAATTGATCTGTTTTCTTTTTCATGATGTCCTGATTGTTCATTACGCTATATAAGATTCATTTTATCTTTTAATGATTCAGTCATACTTATTTTATGCTCTCTCTTAGATTTTGTCATAATTTTAGGCTCTGGAATATTAATCATCCTGTGTTTTACAGTTAGCTCTTTCTTCCCTGTGGCACTTATTTCCTTCTGGTTTTAGTTGTGTGTCTGTGTGTGTGTAGAGTTGTGGGAGTTTCTCTATAGTGAGTACAATTTTTTTCCTATGATTGTGCCTTACATCCTGGTTTTTAAAGTTTCCCTAGAGAACAATTTTGTGTTGCTTATCCTAAGGCTCCAGGTGATATGATCAACCTTGAATTATTGTATTTTTTGGTTAGGGAATTCCGGAATCTTAAGTGGAGTATCAATTTGGATTCCACATTCATATAAAGCAGGGGCGTGGAGATTAGATTTTTTTAAGGGAGACTTTGTTTTTCCCTAGAGAACCAGTCGTTTCACCCCTTTCCTGTGTGCACATGTGGAGAACTTTGAGTCTCCCTTTCAGTGAAGAGGCAAGTCTTCCAATACGTCTTATGCAGAGGTTTCTATAAAGGAAGACTCTTCTACATCTGGTATGGACCCTTTTCCCTAAATGGACATTGTATCCCTATTTATGTGCAGATGAAAACCCCTTCCCTCCAGGGTGCGGTGGCATCAGCTCACAAGATTACCATTTTGGCGTTAAGTGTCCTCTTTGTATTGTCACCTGGGAACTTCTCTCTCCACAGTAAGCTCTGTGTTACTTTTGTTGTTGTATTTTATCCGGCATTACTGAAAGTTTTACTTCAAAGGGATCCTAATTAGCTCTGTTTACCTGTTTCCAGAGCTGAAAGCTTCAGTTCTAGAGTATCTGTTTGATTTTTCTTAAAAATACATTCCATTATATTTCTCTGGGGAAAGTCTTGACCCTGTTATCTATTCTCCCATCATTTCCTTATTTTCTTGAATATATTAAAAGTATTTTATAGCCTCTATTGGTAACTCTGATGCTTACATCACCTGGGGGTTTGTATCCATTGTCTAACGTTCCTTATTCTCATTTTATCTATCATATAGTCTTGACATGTTGCATGTCTAGAAATTCTTTATTACATGGCAGACATTGCAAATGAAAAATCCATATCTTATCTTCCGTGAGAGGTTTTCTACCTTCCCGTTAGGCAGACAGGGTGAGGGACTGATCATCTCACTCCAATCAGGCCCTGAGTTGTGTCAGGACAGAAGTGCCTTTTTTCTAAAGACAGCTTTGAGGTATACTTGGCAAAATAATTTTCACACATTTAAAGTGTACAACTTAATATGTTTTAACATAAGTATATCACCAAGAAACCATGACCATATTCAAGACAGTGAACATACCCATCACCCACAAAACTCTTCTCCTGCATTTTGTTGTCCCTCCCTCGCTCCCCATCTATTCCCCTGGAAACCATTGATCTGGTTTCTATCACAACATAGTGGATTGCATTTTCAAGATCATTGTATGAATGGATTCATGCAGTATCTACTCTATGTTGTCTGACTTCTTTCATTTAGTGTAATTATTTTGAGAGTCATCTGTGTTGCTGTATTAATAGCTTATTTTTCTTTTAGCAGAGTATTGCTTAGTTCTGAGTTTTTCCTGAATAGTTTATTGTGAGCAGTGTTTGGATAGACCATCCTTTGTTTCTCCATTTACTTCTTGATGGATGCATGGGTTATTTATAACTTGAGCTATTATAAATGATATTGTAGTGAATATTTGGTTACAAGTCTTTGTATGGACATATGCTTTTCTTTTCTAAAGCATCAGATGAGGAATGTCTGGGTTATGTGGTAGATAGGTGTTTACCTTTTTAAAAGAAACTGTTAAACAGTTTTCCAAAATGGTTGTGCTACTGTAAATTCCTCGTGGTGTGTATCAGTTCTGGTTGCTCTATTTCCTTGCCAGCACTTTGTAAGGTCGGTCTTTCTAATCGTATACATTCTAGTAGGTATGTGTAGTAGTATCTCACTGTGGTTTTTAAAAACATTTCTCTAATGACTAATGGCATCTTTAATCAGCATCTTTTCATATGCTTATTATCCATCTGGATATCTTTACTGAAGTGTGTTTTCTGGCCTCATTCATTCATTCAGGTGTTTGCATTATTATTGAGTTTTGAAACCTTTTTATTCTGGATCAGACACAAAGAGAGACACTTACCAGATATATGATCTGCAAATAGCTTCTGTCTATGGCTTGTCTTTTCATTTGCTTCACAGTGCTTAGAAGAGCTTTGAAGAGTCTTCATTTTTGTAAAGTTCACTCTATCAGTTAATTTTTAAAATAGATTATACTTTCGGTGTCATAGCAAAGAAATATTTGCCAAACCCAAGGTCATAAAGCTTAACCCTATGCTTTTTCTCCTAGCTGTTTCATAGTTTAAGATTTCCTATTAAGATCTATGATCCACTTTGAGTTAATTATTGTATATTTTGTGAAGTGTGGATCAAAGTCCATTTTTGTTTTTTGCATATCACTATCTAACAATTACAGCACTACTTGTTGAAAAGATCCTTTTCTCCACTGCATCCTTTTTGAGAATCAATTGTCTATATAAGTGTTGGTTTAGTTCTGAACTTCCTATTCTGTTTCATTATTTTATTTTCCTGTTTTACACCAACACCATACTTTCTGATTACTGTAGCTTTATAAAAAAAGTCTGAAAATCAGATAGTGTAAGTCTTCCAACTTTGTTTTTCTTGTTCAAAGTTGTTTTGGATATTTGGGATCCTTTGCATTTTTATATGAATCTTAGAATCAGTTTTTAAATTCCTTACATCCTTTTCTGCCAGAATTCCACCCATGTCTTTGGCCATCTCCAAAGCCACATTTTCTGAAGAAGTCTCTCTAGATCCCAGGTGAAAGGAATTTCTCTTTCATCTGTGCTCCATTCACATTTCATAATATTTGATTACATTTATTCATATTTGGCTGTATGTACTTGTCTGATCTTTCCTGCCATATAGTAAACCTCTCAAGATTAGGAATCTTGACTTGGTTCCCTATGTCTGCTGAGAAAACTAGTTCTATGCTTTGCAGGAGTGAGCCCTGAAGTAAGAGGTATCTGCAGCACACATCCAGCTCATTGCTTGCATATTGTCAAGGAATCCTGCAGATTTAGAATTGTTTATTGATTGTTGTCTCCAAGATGGCTCAGTCTTTTTTATTTCTATTACTACTCCTGCAGTTTCAAAGAACAATGGGCTAATTATTTTCCAAATATCAAAACGTAGTGTAATTGAGTTGTGATGCAAATTATGAGCTGCTGTGTCTTAAAACCTGCTTAGTGTTCACAGGCTCCTTCACTCATGGAACTTTTGGGAGAATGACATATCCTTAGAGATAGCACTGCTGTCTTTGGCGACCTGAGCAGCAGTATCTGAACTCACTCCTCCTGTATTTCCAGTGTCCCGTCTAGCCCTCCTCCAGCCCTCCATGGGGGGACCTGCAGTTCTGCCCTCGAAAAGCCTGTTGCTTCTCAGGAAGACTTCCCTATGAAACATAATCATATCCTTCTTGTGGTGACATTCAGTCCAGTGACCTGACAGCAGGGGAAAATGTTTAGTCTGCTCTTAGTAGAGCCTAAACTCTTCCATACTTATTAGAAGCAAATCCAATGAGGGAACTGTGTTGGCATTTAACAAATCAGCATAAATGTCTGATGAGGAAGATCAGCTTCCCCATCCCACTCAGGCGTCATGTTGATGTGACACTCACCTTGGCTAACATTTTCTCCTGTGTGCAACGTAAGTTTCAAGGCATATGAATGGCTTTTTGTTTTTCTTCCTTGGTCTTTCCACATTCACTGTGTCTGGTGAGATTATATGAATCCTGATTATTTTCAAACCAGCGCTTACCCTTTTTAAAGGATCACGTGTTTGAAAGGCTAGTGGACAATTGGTTAGAAGATAGAAATCCTTAGATTTTGGTGCTAGAGTTGAATCTTGGTTAGGGGTGAATGAAAATTCCCATTAAAATTTTAAATTCAGTGTTACAAAGTTTTAAAAATAGTTAAATATTAGTCAATTTCATTAAACACTTTAGCAGTTATTTAGTTTTAAGCCTGTTTCTGGGGCAATTTTGTAATGATTCCCTCCCTTTATTGATTCCCTCTTTATCAGAATCCTTGAGAGGCCCCTGTCATCACTGTCAGTATCATCATCATCATCATCATGGAACTGATTCCTCTGGAAGATTCTAGGAAAATAAAGAGATGGGTGGGGTTATGTGTAGGTCAGTGTGTGCATATACAATAAGAACAGTTATCAGACATTAGATGCAAGATATCCATTTTATTTGGAGAAGAATGTGGTCATGAATTCCTGATGTGGTGAGTGAAGGAAGCAGTGGGAACATGATAGTCAATGGAAAGGAGGAGGAAGTAAGTGAAGTGGGGAGCATAGATCCTTGGTTAGGCGATCATCAAATTGGTGTGAATGAGGGTAGAGTGGTGGCAGAATCATGTTCCTCCCCCGCCACATGTTGGCCAACTGTGACATGTTACTGTACATGGCAAAAAGGATGACAGATATATTTGGAGAAAAATCTTAGAGGATTTCTGTCTTCTAAATTGTCTATTAGCCTTTTAAACCCATGGTACATTATTAAAGATTAGTGGAGGGCCACAAATAAAAAGGATTCATATAATCTCACCACACATACTGAATGAAGACTAAGGAAGAAAAACAAAAAGTCATTCATAAGTGCCTTGAACCTTAAATTGCTCATGAGAGGAAATGTCACACAAGGTGAGTGTCACAGCCACATACATAATGCCTGAATGCGAGGGGAGAAGGGGATCCTGAGATGAGACAATAGGGTGAGTAGCCTGGATTGTCCAGGTGGGCCGAATGTAATCACAGGGGTCCTTAAAATGGAGGACATAGCCCAGCTGAGTTTAAAATCAGAGGGAGGTGTAGCCATGGAGCAGTGTTCATAAAGGCTGCTGGCCATGAAAATGGAAGAAGTCATGGGGCACAAGCTAAGGAAGGTGGGTGACCTCTGGAAACTGGAAAGAAAAAACAAAAACAAGGAAATATTCTCTTCTAGATCCTCTGGAAGGAAGGAACCCTACTGGTAACTTGAATTTAGCTCAATGAGAACTGTGTTGGATCTCTGACCTCCACAGCCATAAGGTGATAAATCTGTGCTGGTTTAAGCTGTTAAGCTTATGGAAGTTTGTTACAGTGGTAATAGAAAAATAACACAGTGAGCGGTAGTGTAAGGGATTAAAGTTCTAGGCTGGGGTGTGGAGAGGATTCTGACATTTACACCTAAAAAACAACCAGGTTCAGTGGGAAGGTGTTTTAAGGAAGACCTACCTGGTAGGGCTGTTAAGAGGACTGTTTGGTGTGAGGAGAGCATTGGAGTAGAGGAATCAATTAAATCTCTACCAGAAAAATAAGGAATAAAACATAACAGGGCTTCAGTATTAGTGGATGCAGGAATGGAAATGGGCAGAGAGATATAAACATTACTTTGAAATTAGCTACAGGTTTGATGATTGCATGTTGGGGAGAGTTAGCCAATGTGTGGACTGAATGTTTGCATCCCCTCAAAACCCATATGTCGAAACCCCATCTCCCAGGGTGATGGTATTGGGAGGCGGGGCCTTTGGATGGTGATTACTAGGATAAAATGAGGTCATGAGAGTAGAGTCCTCATGAATGGGATTAGTGCCCTTATAAAGGGTCCCAGATTGCTTGCTTCCCTCTGCTCTGGCCCATGAAGATAGTGGGAAGACAGCCATCTTCGAGCCATGAAGGCTATCCTCTCCCAGACACATTGACCTCAGCCTCCAAAACTTAAGGACCATGCTGGTTGTTTAAGCCACCCGACCCATGGTAATTTGTTACAGCATCCCAGACTGACGAAGACAGTGGAGAATGCCTCTGAGTTTGGCACTGATTGCCTGGAGAATGCTGAAACCCAGGGAAGTGGGCAGCACAGACGCTTACTCATTTAACCCTGGCAACACGGTACGAGATAGAGTCTACATATTCCTCGCTATTTAAAAGGGAAGGAAAAAGAGGCACAAATAACAACAACAACAACAACAACAACAACAGCAATAATTTTTCCAAGATTCACACAGAAACCCCTGGAGGCAGAGTGAGAATTTATACTCAGGCAGGCTGGTCCCAGAGCCCCTGCTCATAACTACTAAGTCAGATCACCTTGCTTATGTGGATCAATTTATTTCAAGTGTGATATGAGGTTACTGTGTCCAGTAACTTATAATTTCAAAATTACTCACTGTAAGGGAATCATTAGTTGCAGGCATTGCAAACCACAGAAAGCTAGACATACAAAAATAACTCGTTAGGGCAAGATAACCAATAATGTTTTTAAATATTATACTTGCTGAACCTTTGCAATAAAATGTGTATTTATAATTCTGTCTGGCTACAGAATAACTTCATAATCCTGAATGTGGCTGGTGGCTCCCATGGTGGACAGCACGGGCCTAGAGAATTTAAGTGACTTGTCCAGTCTCGCCCAGGAAGCTCGTGGTGGGATCAGAGCTATAGGCTGGGAGTTTTCCTTCCTATCCAACAAGTCCCTCATGGAGGCTTAGAAGCTTCTCCTTTGGTGCCCAGCTGTCTATCCGTACTTATGACATCTTGTCAGGTGTCCCAGCCTGCTCCTGAACAACAGTCAGTAACCACTTCTGCTCTTTTCTGGCCAGGTAATACATTCTAGCAACTTCCATTGACTTCTTGGCATCAGTTCTTACCTGGAAGGGTAGTGCCTAGAGATGCAAATGTGTCCACATGACAGGGTTTTCATAAACATAGCAGGAGTTGTCAAGAGAAGAAAACGTCAGGAAGACGAGTGGAAGCAGGTCATTTAATATACCAAATGGGTACTTTCAATGTATTTTTGTGTTTCCAAGTCCAGACTTGTTCTGTTCGTGCATTACAGGCCAATAAATCGGGAGACCAGGACTTGGGGCAAGAAATAGCGACTTTAATTTGGAAATCCAGCTGAGAAGATGGAAGTCTAATGTCCTGGAAAACCATCTCCCAAAGTCAGAATTCAGGCTCTTTTTATATTAAAAAGGGGAAGCAGGAATGCTTGGTTGTTGCAAACTTGGTTTATGAATTCTTTGTTGTTAGAATCTTTTGTTCTTGCAGCTCTTCACCAGGGTCAGATCCGTGTAAACCTCCAACAGACAAATGTTATTTTCTATTCTGTAACTTGTTATCTTTATATGAGTGGGAAAGTTTAAAGTCAGAGCCTTGAGAATAGGGTCTCCTGTATATTTCAGGCTCTAGGCAACATTGTTTTATAAAAGGTGCAGAACCAACAAGACTAAACCTAGGAAACAGGGCACAGGGTTAAAGTCAAAAGAACAGATCTAATACGGAGTCAGATTTGTTCTTTCTTATTTCAGTAGTGCCATGCAGAAGGCACTTTGGGCAGCTTGTTGTAGGGTCCTGGAGGCTTTCTCTCTCAGCCTCTGGGCGCCTATATTGTAAACCCTTCATAGCTGTCTGGCCTGCTGGAAAACCACTCCAACTGTTTTGCCTGGAAGATGTGTTCTGTTTATAACTCATCTCTACAGCTTGGAAAACAACTCAAGAAAAACTCAGTTGGTTTTCCACCAGCCCTGGGCAGGGGTGAGGGATAGCATGTTATTATTTTATAAAATAAAAATTAAAATTAAAAAAATAATAAAAATAATAAAAGAAGTCTTAAAACAGCACTGGGCACATAGGAGAGAGTCAATAAATGTTTCCTGGCTTAAATTAAAAGTGATGGATCAGTGATTCCATGGCTGCTGTATTTGCTGTGCTAGTTACTCCTTTGCTCCATTACAATTTTTTTTAACTGAAAAAGAAATACATGCATATGGTTAAAAAAAATTCAAACAGAGCACAAAAATACACAAGTGAAAGAAGTTTTCCCTCATCCTCTGTTCTTTCAGCCCTAACTGGAGATGCCGCTGTTTATTTTCCTTTGTGTGCTTTTCCAGATATGCTATGCACAGTCCCACCTATGTATGTAAGTTCCTTAAACTTTTACTTATTTTTAACTTAAAGGGGTTTAAATCCTCAAGTGCCTTCTGCCCGGGTAATAGAAAAGAACAAATCTGACTCCATACTAGATCTTTTCCTTTGACTTAAACCCTGTGCTCTGCCTCCTAGGCTTCATCTTGCTTGTGAAACAATGTTGCCTAGAGCCTGAAATATACAGGAGAGCCTATTCTGAAGGCTCTGACCTTTAAGGATATTTAACACTTTTTCATTCATAAAAAGATAACAAGTTGCAGAATAGGAAATAGCGTTTGTTTTGCTGGAGGTTTACAGATATTTGACCCAGGCAGATAGCTGCAAGAACAAAGGATTCTAACAAAAAAGAATTCCTACACCAAGAAGTTTGCTACAACCAAGCACATAGGAAAGGAGCCTGAATTCTGCCTTGGGGAGATGGTTTTCCAGGACATTAGTTTGCCATCAAGGTATACAGAAACTTGCTATTCCATGCCCCAACACCTGGTCTCCGAACTTATTGGCCTGTCCTGCACTGAGGAGAATAAATTTGGACTCGGTAACACTCCTGTCTACCTAGCAAGCTGGGCACTGGAATTGAGGACAGCTCTCCCACACCCAGGGACCTACTGTGAGCCCTTGATGGTTCCCCTAGGGTGGGCTGTGGTTTACTCAGGAGGGATGCGGACTATGTACCAACAGTCAGGCAGTCTGCTCTGTCTGGGGCTCTGATCTTTTACCTGCTGCCCCCTGGCAGCCCAACACCTGGGACATTGGAGCTAAGGCAGAGACCCTGCCAGCCTGTTTCCCAGCGTGTAAAAGGGGAATATGTACTCTTCCCAAGGTAGTTCTGAGCGACAACACTTGCTGGTGCTTGTTTCCCAGAGCAACAGGAAACCCAGCTCTGCATGGGGGCAACGGGTGTGATCCCCATAGGGGTTCTGCACAGGCCTTGGCTGGAGGGCTTGACCAAGGAGGTAAAATTTGAGCTGCGGGCCTTGAAGGGTTAGAGTAGGGTACAGACGCAGTACTGCCGCCTCTTTCAGGGTGCCCCCAGAGGTAAAGCTTTTTCTCTCCATCTCGGCTACTCCCCTCCCCCCTCCAGATCCCTCCCTTCTCTCTGCACCTCCTGTCCGTCTCCCTCCACTTTTCCCCTCCTCTCATCCTCCTCCCAACATCTCCCTCCCTCACTTCCCCAGCTTGTCTCACAGAACCCAGAGGCTCGCTGGCCGTCCTGCGCATGCGCAGTCGGTGCCAGCTGGACCGCGGGTTGGAAGCTCCAGCTCCGAGCCGGGGATCGGCCCCAAAGGCTTCTCAGCTCTGTCGCCCGGTAGGCCTTTGGCTCCTGCCCGGTGCCGGGGCCTCCGGCTGTGGACGTGCAAGGTGGGGGGCTCACGGGAAAGGTTCAGGCGGCTGCGGGAGGGCGGTCCGCGTATCACAGCCCGCCAGGGCGCGAGTCAGCGTGTGTTCAGCTAAATTGCTCGGGCCAGGCCCCTCTGCCCGCGCCACCTGCCCCGGCGCCCCGGCCACACCTGTCCAGGGCCAGGTGTGCACCTGCCGCCTCTCGCCCAAGCCGGACTCCCCTCAGTCCGCGGCTGGCATCCCCTTCCCCTCTCCCGCCCAAGAGTCCTCTCCTCACGGGCTTCCTCTCCTCGGCCGCCTACCCGTCCCCGCCCCTGGGTGGGCTGTGTCCCGGAACGGCGGTGTCTGCGGACCCGGACGGGAGAGAGCGGCTGGGGCTGGGGCTGGCCTCCGAGCGGGGCTGCAGCCCGCGTCCCCAACCCCCCGCTTTCCCTGCCCTGTGACCCCGGGGCTGCTCTCCTCTCCCTTTCTCGCTCCGTCAGGACCAGCTCAGTGGCTTGGGCACTGCTCCCCGGGCTGAGAGCCTCAGGCTGTAAATTCCAGCTTCTCCTGGTGAAGTCAGGAAAAGGGAGCGTCAGTGCTATGGGAGCTTCCATCTCCTCCCTCAGTGTTTCTACCCCAGGTAAGTTCCTTGAACACTTTCAGGTGCTATGATGGCGGTGCTTGATGATGTCGCGTGTTTTTATAATGAGGAGGATTACAGTGTTGAAAGCAAGGCTAGGTTCAGTTAAAAATGAGCTGAAGGCATGAGTCTGTGACATCTTCCAGGCTTCCCTGTCCCAGGGTGAAACGTGACCATCGATTTTAGAAAGATAGTTAGAGTCCCTAACTAGTCCAGCCCAGCTAGTGTGTGTTAACAGGAACAGCACCACCAGAGGCGTTGGAGACCCAGGGACATTGCAGTCCTAAAGAGCTCCTGGCACAGTTTGGTTTGTTTTGTTTTTTTGTTTTTCTTTAATTGTACGGCAGACTAGTTGTATACAGGGGAAAATCATGGTCAAAAAATATTTTTTCATATAACACTTTTATTGTGATATTGTTCACACATCATGAAGTCCATCCATTTAAATGGTACAATTCAGCAGCTTTTAGCATATTCACAGTGGTGCAACCATTATTATTCCAGAACGTTTTCATCACTTCAGAAAAAACAGTGGAAACCAATGACCTATCCACCCTTCCCCAGTGGTGGTTCTAAAGAAGTTTCTTGGCTGTTCCTGACCATAAATTAACTTGTTACATTCCATGAAATATCTGGTAGAAATTCTTAACAGAATTGCATTGAATCTGTCTATCAAAACAGGAAGAATTAATGTCTTTATGGCGTAAACTTCTTCTACCCATGAATATATCTGAGACCCTATCTTTTCATCTGTCCAGAGCCTGGCCCATGGGAAGTCCTCACTAATTGTTGGGCTTGTGAATGATTAGATTCTATACATTGTTAGTTGCAAATGTAGCCTTTCACAGAAGAGAAAAGTAACCTCAGTGAAACCAAGTGACTCTCTGATGGTCAGAAAGGGTGACAGTCAGTGCTGGAGTGATCCAGTGAACTTGCTGCTTGCAGACAGAATTCTCCACCACCTACAGCTACAGGGATTACAGTGTTCTTTTATTTTTTTAATGACTTGCTTTTATTTTTCTAATTATTTTTTATTGAAGTGTAGTTAACTTACAATGTCAGTTTCAGGTGTACAGCAGAGATTCAGTTGTAAACATATGCATATGTATATACATACATTTTTGATTGCTTTTAGTACAACTCATTACAATAACTTGAATATAGTTCCCTGTGCTATATAGCAGGTCCTTGTCATTTATTTTATATTTATTAATGTGTATCTGTTAATCCCCCATTTCCTGCCTGCTAACCACAGTTTGTTTCTATGTCCATGAGTCCATTTCTAGCAGCACCATTTTTCCTAGTTAATATATGGTGCTTGGCTGCTTTCAGTTTCAGTAATTCCATCTTATCTGTGGGTGTTTTTCTTCTGGTGGATCTGTATGTGGTTTGCACACGTGGTAATAGAGATCTGTATTTGGGAGAACTCCAGGCCTTGTGTAGTCCCTGGTACAGAGCGCCCTCTGAGATGATGTTTGAACTGGGAAAAAAGCATAGAAATTGTTGGAATTTCCACTATGCTTGAGACTTCCAGGTTTGTATAACCTCTCTAGCCCACCTTAATGTGGGCTGCACCCATACTGGGTAATTTGGTGGAACTCCATGGTATGGTGATGTAGAGACAGGGCCTTGTATGCTTCTTCTCTTTCCTTTTTCTAACACTCATTCTCCTGGGCCTCCCAGATCCTCCCACAGCAGTGCCAAGGGCTGGCTTGGTTCTGCACTCAGGCAATATTTGTTAATAAGGCCCTTTCCTCATCTCTTTGGAGCCTCCGTTTCCTCCTCTGCACAATGAGATCGTAGACTAGATAAGTCCTTTTCAGTTTCTTTTTAAGCCATGTTTCCTTTGAGAAACAGAAAATGCAAATCTCTCCTCCCATTTCAACCCTTTAGATTTTGATAAGTCCTCCAAGGAGTGACATAGCTCTTCGTGGAAAACTGATGTGATTGTGATTCCAGGTGGCACAGAAAAGACTCTTCAGAGATTTATTGCAGGGAAAGGGCAGGAAAGGGGCAGTATTTCACACTTTCTAGTGTGAGCAATGGAGCAGGGGATTGGGTTTAAATACGGTGGCTGATGTGGCCTCTCTCTAATTTTGCACAATGTGATAAACCTCTCTCCATCAGTTTCTTCATGTGTCAAGTTGGGGTGATAGTATTTTAGGGTTTTTGTGAAACATTATACACATAATCCATTTGTGTCTCGGTAGAAACAAGACCTGCTAGGGAGTCAGTGATTTCTTTAAAAAAAAAATAAATCTTATCCGTAGTACTCTGTGTGTATTTTGAAGTTCCTGGAGGGTGAGTGTTGAAACTGAAGTCCATCGTGGGACAGGTGGCCCATGGTTCTCTGTGCCCCAGATTGCCCCCTCCTCCCCAGTCCTCTTCCCCTCAGTCCAGGATGAAGTTCCCTAGTAGATTTACACAGAGTTCTTGTGGAAATGGCTTTTCATTTTATTGTTTCACCAAGAAGGGCTGCCATCATGATCTCTGTGGTCATGTTTTGGTGACCTGAAGGCTATGCAATTGGGGGATTCTATTTAATAAAAAGAAAAAAAAATACAAAGTTAGACCTAGGGTCGTGACAGGGGCTCTTGGAAGTGGGGACCATTAGCTTTGTTAGCTTCAGGTGCAGTAGTCTCTGGCCACGAGGACCCATCCTCGTGCTCTGAAGTTGGAGGGACCAGAGGGTTCAGTGGGAAATTTAACTGAGTGTATCTCATGGTCTAGGGATTGTCCTATTTGTGCTGTGTGTTCCTTATTTGTGACAGTGAGCTCATTTAATCTCAATAGCCTCTTTAAAAAATTAGACTTTTAATTTTGTGATGTTATGTAGATTCCCATGTAGTTGTAAGAACTAATATGGAGAGGGCCTATGGACACTTTGCCCAATTTTCCTTAATGGTTCCATCTTGCAAAATTCGGGTACAATTCATTACTGACTCACTAACCCTTTGAGGTTTGTGTTATTGCCCTCATTTCTATTCATGATTAAACTGGGGCTTAGAGAAGCACACAGGCCTGCCCAGGTCACCCACATGGTTAATGTAGAGTCGGGTGAACGTGGGCTTGGGATTTCCAGGCAGTACCATTATGATGGTCTGTGGCAGGGAGCAGCATTCACTTTGCTTGTTTATTCATTCATTCAACATTAATTGAGTAACCTCAGTGTGTCAGATGCTTTTATAGGGTTATCAGATTCTTCAGCAGTACTGAGAATCAGGTAATGTTTCCTTTATTTTAATCTGAGAAAATTAGCTCTGAGAGGTTATAACCAGCCCCCAAAGGTAATAGAGCTCATAAAGGAGGGATAGTAAATTTGTACAGTCCCCCCTTTTTATGCAGGTTGTAACCTAGGCATTTTACATTTGCAAACTTCCGTAATCTAGATATATTCTTGTAAGGCAAGGAATTTTTTTTAATTGAATTATAGGCAAGTTTACAGTGTTGGGTCAATTGCAAGGTGTTTTTTTAATTTTGAATTAAAAAATATTTTTTGAGGAGGGTAATTAGGTTTGTCTATTTGATTCATTTTTTAAAGTGAGGTACTGGGGATTGAACCCAGGACCTCGTACATGCTAAGCACGTGCTCTAACACTGAACTGTACCCCCCTCCCCAAGGCAAGTTTTCTTATCCATTATTCTGCAGCTTAGGAGTTCAAATAAATTGGAGTTGAAATCCAGATGTTTTGATCCCACTGTGGCTCTTTTCTTTATATTCTGCTTAAAGGGTTGTGGAAAGCAGTTCCTTTGTTCATTTTTTATTCAGCAGTTTTGAGCACTGACTTTGCATCAGGGTCTGGCTAGGTGCTTGGAGCAGAAAACAAGAAATGACCCTGCTCTGCAGGGGCAGGAAGCCTAGACCAAAAGCTGGGTAATGTGATCCGAGCTACGGTAGCCATGTGCAGACGCTGAGGACAAACTGTACCCCCGGCTTTGCTTGGGCTTCCCTTGCCTTCTGGCTGGTACACACCATGTCACCACAACCCAGAGGGGACCACAGCCCACAGCAGAGTATGTATCTCGATCTCCTCTCCCCTCTCGGCAGGGGCTGCAACATGAGCATCCCTGACTATGTGCAGTGCACTGAGAACGACCAGATTCTCCTTGTGGTGGTCCAAGCCATTGGGTTCATCTCAGAAGAGAATTTCTTTTGCATCTATAAGCGAATCAACTTGGTGAGCCAGATCAGCCCGTGCGGCTCCCATTGGGCACTCTGTATCCACTACAGGCACCACTATGCGCCCAAGAATGGGTGGAGAAACTCCCAGACCCACAGCAAAGTAGTGGGCCTTGTCACCATTACCGACTGCCTCTCGGCCAAGGCCTTCGAGAAGCTCCAAGTGCAGAGGAGCTGTATGGCACCTCATTAATGACTCTCAGCACTTTGTCTTTGTGCTGCATGGGGAAGTAGCCGAGCAGACACGCACCGACGTGGCCTTCAATCTACGAGGACTGCAGGTTGTTGGAAAAGAGGATCGAGGACTTCACTGAATCACTCTTCATCTTGCTCAAGTTCAAGTGGCTGGATAGGGCCCCCAACAAGTCTGGGGACAAGATCCCCCTCCTCTGCAACTTGATTGAGAAGGAAGACTTCATGGGACTGGACACAGACATCAGGTAAGTCTACCTGAAGGCCCGGCTGCCCTGGCTGTGAGCCGGATTGCTTCCGGACATCCAGGAAGGGATCAGCAAAGAAGAGAGCTGTCTTGTAGCCAAGGGTGGAGGGAGGTGCAGCCCGCCGGTTTACAGACATTTAAAAGTGAATCTGCCTTTGTTTCAGAGAGATCCTTTTAGGGTTAGTGTGGACACTTACTCCCGCGTTTCAGCCAGGACCCCTGGTGGGACCCTTGGACTTGCTGTCCAATAGAGTAGGCACAGCCACTGATGTTAGGAGCGCTGGGGAGGAGGCTGGTCTGAGCTGACATGTGCTGTAGGTCAAATGCACATCAGACGCTGAGACTTATCTAGTAAGAGGAATGTAATCTATCTTGTTACTTTCTATATTGATTACATGTCAAAATGATAGTATTTTACATACAGTAGAATAAGTGAGATCTGTTCTTAAAATCAGTTTCTAGCAATTGTTTTTTGTTTGTTTGTTTCTTTGTTTACTTTTTAAATATGGCAACTGGGAAACTTTCTTTACATGGATCTCATTTCATTTCTGTTGGGCAGCCTGCCCTGGGACAGTCTCATCCCTTTGCTTATACATGAGACGCTGAATCCCGAGACACATAACGAGGCTCTGGTTGAGCTGGGGGTGGTGCCGGTGTCTCCTGACTCCTAGGCCCAGCACCTGCAAGGCTCAGGCCCTCTCTTCATGCCCAACAGCCACCATGCCAGGTTAGGACATCAGAAACACCGCCAGGGTCTTCCGAATGAACTCCTTATACAGGGAAAGTCGTGTCACAGGGTATGGGACAGAGCAGGGAAAGGTTCCTCCTCACTTTGTCCCTGTGATCAGGTCAAAGGCCTCACTTTGCCTCGGAAGTGCAGACAAGCTCTTCTGGGCTGCCTACCACCCCACCTTCTGCTCTGTTTCCCCGTGTGTCTATCGTGCTGTCCCTTGGGCAGAAGAGGGTGTGATGCCTTTGCCAACAAGTGGTCCCCCTTTGCTGAGGAGAGTGAGGGAAGTTGTGTCCCTCCGGCCTACAGCCTCGGGCCTTGAGTCTGGAGAGCGCTGATGGCGGTCCCACAGGTGACGGTCGGAGGACCTGGCACGTGCTGCCGGGCCCACTGTGGAGGTGGTGTTCTGTGATTCTTGAACTTAGCTAAGATCAGATCCTACTTTCTGGTTGTTGATCAGTTGGAGGAGAAGATGCCAGAGAATTGAGAAAAAGAAAGTCCAGACCAGCCCTGTGAGTGAGAGGCACAGGGGACCCGAGTCCCACCTGTGTGTGGTGCCTGGCGAACTCTGGTTGAATTTTCAGTTCCTCCCCGTATATTCCTCTATGGCTTAAGGAAGGGGCAAGGCATGTCGTGGCCATGATCTGTACTTGTCCTCACAGGGCCCTGTGATCTACATGTCCGCACTCCCCTTCTGCTACTTGGAGATGAGGTGGCAGTTTTAGGAGCCTGAGCCCTGCTGAAGGCACAGCTGCCAGCACCGGTCTTCTCCCAGAGTGGCTCCGTTCACCTCACCTGTCACCTCCTGCTGAGCCCCCAGGCATTAGTCAAGGTAGGTGCATCGGAGAAACGTAAGCAGGGACCAACTTCTCCCCCTGGACAGACTGGTTGGTGAGCAGTGGAAGCCTGGGGCCCTGCCCCAGCCTGCTGGCCAGTGCCTCCTCTTTGTCATAGGAGTCACTGGTGACATTTTTGCTCAGCAACTGCTTGGCTCTGAATCTGCAGACCCACCAGAGAATGCCAGCTGGATTTTGCCTTTTGAAGTCTGTCCTTGGGATTTGGCGGAGTAACTGGATGTGTGCTTAGAGCATAGTGGTTGACACTGTCACCATTGTTTACCCAGAACCTCGTGTACCAGGCATGGCTCTCGGCATCAAAATATAGCAGTGCATTAAACCTCCCTCCTGGTGGGTCTGTTTTGGTACAATAAGCGTCCAGCCAGCATCTGAACGTCAGGGAGATAACGCGGCCAGTGAGCTCGGGTCAAGCACGTTCTTCTCCAGTCACTTTTACTCCATTGTTCCTTTTACTATTCCACAGTCATTAATTTATAAAACAATGCTTTGGTACAGGAGCAGAGCCTAATTCTCTCGTGCTACTCTTGGTGGGAGTGAGTAAAAGTGTCCAGCCTGAAATGCGGCCACATTTTGTAGCTCAAAAGCTATCTAGACACATGTAGGTGGAGTTTTGCTTTGGGGCTCTGACCACGTTGGTGTCCCCCGGCAGCGCCGCTCCCCACAGGCCCCTGCCTTCAATGGAGCAGGAGGTGAGTGTGGGTGTCACCGTCCCCACGTCCCTGTCCTCATCACACTCACGTAAGTTCTTGTATAGGCTGTCAAAGTCATTTTTGTTCTTGTGTGTTTCTAATTTTCGCTTGTTCACCTTTTCTTTTTCTTTTTTCCTTTTTCTCTTGTACTGCCCTGTGAGCATGTTGTTGCGTCTGAAAAGGTGGGCTGTGCACACCCTGCATTGGAAATAGCTAGATCGCCCTCCATGCTGTCTCCATCGCTTTAAAAAGCAAAAACTTAACAGCTGCCTTGGTCCTTGTATTATCCTAGTCATCTTTTTATTTTCTAATTTTTTGGAATATTTGCTTTGTTAGCACATCACCCATTGGTGTTTGATACCTGTTAAAATCCTTGCTTTGTGGAATCTGTTTTGTCCTCCTTATATTTAGTGACAAATGCGCCCTTATTAAATTTATTTGTTTGTTTTGAAGAAGTGAGATGCGAATTGATTTAGGCTGCTGCTGAGGGATTCTTTTCATGGAGTATTTAAACTTGGAAAGTCAAAGTCTGCAGCATCTTGCTCGATTTCTGCTTTTACACAAAAGTGCTCAGCACACGGTTCCTGGCTGTCGCTGTGTGACGTGCGTGATGGCTCTTCCTGGCCGGTGGTCACTGGTGAGTAAGTGGCCGTCTCGGGGGTGAACAGCTGTTGGAGGAAGCAGTCACTTTTTTTTTTGCATTCAACTCCCCCGTGCCATTTACTTTACTTTGCCTTCATAAAGGGGCAGTATCGGTTCTAAAATCCATGCCACTCTTTTGTTCCCTGTATGAGGCTGGTTTTTCTGAGTATCAGGACAACATGGCCTTCTCCGAAGAGGCTGGCTCACCTGGATCTGGTGGACAAACGGACCGCTAAAGGGGACCGTAGGTTCCACTCTGCTTCAGCCAGTGGGCATTCAGAGCCGGGTCTGTGGTTTGCCTCAGCAGCCATGCAGGCCTCCCTACACCGGCCTTTACTTTTAACCCATGTTGGCAGTAAGTAGCTGACTCGTTGTCTGTTGCAGCTGACATCCACCATTGACGGCCGTGTCGTTAGTTTGCGGTAGTGAGTGTCCAACACCCCAGTCAGCCGTGTAGGAAGAAGCTTTGGCCGACCTAGGACCTTGGATTCTCACCCCCACCATGTTTCATCTCACACGGGGGAAGGGTTTGGCCACCACCATCATGCTGACCATGAGGCCTTGTTTCTCCTTTCATGTTGTGGTCCAAATGTCGGCACTTCATCCTTCACTGACTTGGTCTCGCTTGAGACAGGCCAGACTTTCTGAAAGAGTCCATCACATTCTTGGGGGGAACAGAACAGAAGTAAGTGTCGCAAGTAGAAGGAGTCTAGGCTGTCCGGGTTGGCAAATGCAGGCTGGGATCTCTGATGGCTGGGCTGTGCCCTGGACACAGGCTTTTCCCGTGGCTCCCGAGGGCCCAGGGGTCGGAGTGAGAACAGCCTTGCCTGGGTTCCTCCATCCACATCTGCTCACTGGCAAGTGTGTCTGCTAATTAGGAGCTCCCCCAGACCTCGGGCCCTTCAAAGTTCAGACCACGGGAGAACTTTGAGTCCCTTCTCCTGGGCCTCCTTTGTGAGAATTCAGTGCCTTCTGAGGTGCCCCGAGCCAGGAGATGCCTCCCCCTCCAGGGAGCACCCTTTGGAGGATTGTGACTCACTGCACCATGCTGTGAGCTTGTGGGGTTCTTTCCGTGGTCCCTGCAGAACCAGTCTTGAGTTGGGCTTAGCAACGGAAATGACAAGACAGGTTCCAGGGCAGGGCTAGGGGGAGGGAACAGGGGAAATTTAATGTGACTTCAAACACCTAGGTGGGTTCTGGAGCTGTTACTAAAATGGGGAGCCTGGGAGGTACCTGCCAGGAATCGAATTCCATAGTAAATGGTGGACATGAGGGATATTTAAGATGCCATTTGTCATCCAAGTTAGGACTTCAAAGAGGCACTCGGGTCTATGAACCTGGGGCTCAGGTGAAGGAGCCGGACTAGAGATACACATTGGGAGTCGTCATTCTCAGCTGGTGTTCACAGCCGTATAGGGGGCTGAGCTCATCTTGAGATGTGCAGACTAAGGCTGAGGGGGGACAAGGCTGTGCCTCGGTTGGAGGAAAGCCCAGACCATTCAGCTTTGGTGTGTCAGTCAGTGGCATTTGCGATTTTCAGAGCAATGCCATTTATCCTTAAGGGGCTAGGGGGTGGGGAGGGCCACCCAGGAAGAAATCTGAAGGGAAGGTTGTGGCCACGTGTGTGCGTCTTGGGACGATGCAGAGGGTGCAGGGTCCTGGAGGGGAGACTCTTCAGAAGCTGGAGTTGGAGTGGGGAGTGGGGAGAAGGTAGTCACACTCACCTGTGAGGGAGGGAGGGAGGCCTAGGGAGTCCCCAACCTACCGGACTTGCTTTCCCATGAACAGAAGGCAATCAGACAGAGGATCTGAGGTGAAAAGGGATGGGCGCTGGGTGAGGAGCCAACCTGGAGAATGGTGCTTGGACAGTTCTGGAATAGTCTCCCTGCAAACTAGAGTTAAAAAATCTCAGACTCTTAAGAACATTGATAGTGACTGGGGAGGAGACAGTTCTTTTTCTGGCCTCCTAAGGGTAAGGCATGTATCCGGGGATACACAGAAGAATCAGGCAGTCTGTTCCATTGGTTTGACCCTTACCAGGGGGAACAGAGCAAGTTTAAAGGGGGAGAAGGGCAGTGGAGGGAAACTAGCAGGGCCCCGTGTCAGGTACCAGTCGGCTGCCCTACTTGCGTGTTGCATTCACATCCATGCCTCCCAGGTGGTCGGTGGCAGCCCCCTTTTGCAGATTGGGAAGCCTTCTCAGAGGGGTTAAGGAATTGGTCCGTTTAGCGGCTAGTAAATGCTGTAGCAGGATTCAAGCAGGGCCTTGTCAGACTTCAAGGGCATGTTTTCTCTACTAATTCTGGTACCTCCCTGTTGTACCTGGAATGGTGAAGGGGGTCAGTTTTGGAGCCTTTCAGAAAAAGTGCGATTCATGTGCCTCAGGACTGTTTCACAAAGCTCAGTGTTCTTTGATGGTTTGGAAGCACCGCAGTGCTTTTCGGCCCATAGAGGTAAGGTCTTACTCCTTTGACGATGACGTGGTTGCAAATGACGTACAGGTGCAAAACCAGACTTAGCAGCTTCTGAAGGGAAACTCTCCAGTTCTCCCTTGATAGACTTTCTTCCACGGGATATAACTGTGCTGCAGGTTAGGCCTGAGCTTTCCATATGAAGTGAGGGTTTCTTATCCAAAGTTAGCATAAAACGGTCAGATGAAGAAAATCGACGTTGACAATTTATTTTTGGATTTCATTAGACAAGATGTACTATCAGTTCATGGCCCATGTAGCGAATGAAATTGAGTACAGAACATTGCATTTCTTACTTTCTATTTAGAGTTCTCTTACAACATAAGGTTGCCTGCTTTGGAACATCAGCTCCACCACCAGGGCGCCTGTCGGTGTGTTGGTGTGATTGCATTTACACAGTGAATGTAATCTGGGCTTCCTCAGCCGCAAACACTCCAGTGCAGAATCACGGGCTGTAGCCATCTCTTAGTCACGCAAATACTTCTAAAATTATATGATGCCAGAAAAGAAAGAAGAAAGAGAGAGAGATTGCCTTTATCAAAGATCCTTTCAATTCTAACTGCAAACTGTTGTTGAGCAGCTCTGGTTTCATTTGGATATGAATATATACATTTCTTTGCATTTAACCTGGGTTTTGGACTAGAACACCAAGCTCTTGCTGTCCACAAGCCACAAAAATAGTAGCCAAATTGCACTCTTGTGAAATATTTTATTCTTTTTTTCTGAGACAGTATCCTTGAACTTGGGACTTGGGCTGTGATTTATGCTTTTTGCTTTTCCCACCCCTCTTGTAATCTCACTCCTTCCCACATGGCCCCCAAGAGGTCGTGGTCTCAAAGGAGCGGGCAAACACACAGTTGGTCACCATGCAGTGCTGCTGTAGAGGGAGCCCAGCCAAGACCTAAAGGACATTATCAGAGAGGACTTCCTGGAAGAAATGGGCTGTACATTCAGTTGTGAGGACATAGTAAGTGTCAGTCAGGAGAAGGCATCAAGAGGATGGCTCACGTGGCAGGTGCAGCCTGGGCAGAGGCCTGGAGGCTTGTGGGGTGGGGACTCGGGGAGAGTGTCTTGTGTGGTCCAGGGTGGAGGGTGCCTTGCTTGGGAGGACACTGGAGATGGCCTAGGGTGGAGGGCTTTGGAAGAGTTTGGGTTTTACTAGACCTGTCACAGGAGGCAGTGAAGGGTGTCAGCAGGAAGTGACCCTCAGGAAAGGTACTTCTGGTTTTGCTTCTGATATTCTACAGAAAGTAGGGTCGGGACGGGCGACAGCAGGTATGTCTCTCCCTTTGAGACCCACCCCGTCATTCATTTATTCATAACACTAGCACTTCTGAGTGTCTAGGGGAGAGAGGGTGGACCCACATTAGTAAGCAAAATGTATTTGCTTCTTGGGAGCTTAGCAGTGTCAGAAGTTGACTTAACCTAGAATGTTCTTGGAAGAGAGGAACAAAGTGCGGAGGTTGGAGGGAGGGAAGGCTTCCTTGAGAAACATTCAAAATGAGCCTGGAGGCAAGTGTGAAGTAGGAGCAGGTCAGTGGGCCCCTGAGGTCACTGGGGACCTGGGTACTGAGGTGAAGCTGGGCGGGAAGTGTCGGGGGTGCGGCTAGAACTCCACCAGGGAGCCTCTGAAGGGTTTGAAGTGGGGATGATGTAATCAAATTTGTGCTTTGGGCAGGCTGCCCTGGCTCTGTGTGTGTGTGTGCGTGTGTGTGTGTAGCAGGGAAGAGGGGGAGGGTGCCACCAACTGGGGGGGGTCATTAGAAGACCATTCACAGGCTGGGAGGTGACCCGTGGGAGAGGGGCGTCGGGGCTGCTTGGGAACTGCAGGGGCAGTGTGGATGCCGGATTTCCTTATGGGGAGGGCTTGTTAGCGGGGCCGCCCTAGCGGCGCCTTTTGGCTGGAAGTAAAAAGATGGAGGCCGCTAGGTGGACTTTCCTCTTCTCTCCTTCCCTGCCTTGTGTGATTATCTTAGCTCAGCCAACATTTGGAATAGAAGAGCTAAGTTTCAGGGTAGCCCAGGAATTTGTTGAGCTCGTTGGAGTGAGATCTGATAGGATTTAGGTTTGTTCTGCATGTTCACTTAGCTAGAAACGTCCCGTCTTTCGGATTTCCATAGGGGTTTTATTCTTGATAAAAATTGCGTTCTTGGTGAGAAGAAAATTAATACAGCTGTTGTCTTTCTCAAAAAAAACATATCTTTTAAGAACATTAATATTCAAAAGAATAGGAATATATAAAAATGATAAAGTAAGGCTTTGGTGTAGTTTCTTTGGTTTCTGAGTTAATGTGGAGTTACAGCGTTTGCATTACTTAATAGCACATCCTTATCAGTATTTAAAGAGCTGTTAGTGAGCGCCCCAGGCCCCACCTCTCAAAGCATCATTAGTTTGCTCTGAAATAGTGAGGTCATAAAGGTCTTGATTACAGAAGCCAAAGAGTTGGTTTATAATATGCAGCATAGCTCCCTTTAAAAAATAATAATAGGATCAACATTAAGAAAGTGAAAGATAATTGATTTTTTGAAAGCTGAAACATAAACTTTCTTGTGCTAATGTTGCAACTGGAAATTTTGAAAAGAAAAATCCTTCTGTAATATCATCTACGTGGAATTCATATGTGCCTTTCACGTTTAAAAAGTAACTGCGCAGTGGTTTTTGAAGTCAGGAGCATTCCAGCTGAGATACTAACATTGATGGTTGCTGGTTTTCAATGGAAGGGCCTATATTTGCCTTCTTAGCTGTTTTGTTTGTTTGTTTGTTTGTTTGTTTGTTTTGTTGTGAGAGGGTTGAGTAGTGCTTTGCCAGCAAGATTTTGGGGCAATTTAGGGGCAGATGTCGTGTACCAGCAGTGAGAAATTTCCATGCATTTTATTTTCTGGACATCAACGGGGCACATGTGGGGTTTGTGCCTGCAGGCTGGAATGCTGCAGGACTCCCTGATCCATCACTGTTATGTCCTGGAGCTGCTCCGGTCAGTGAATGATTTTCTGTGGCTTGGAGGTAAGGTGGTCTGATGTAGATGATCAGATGTGTAGTTAAAGTGCTATTACTTGAAGTAAGAGAAACACAGAAACATGGCTCTAAAAATACAGGATGAGGGAGGAGAACTGGCTGAGCTGCTTGCAGTGGGGCGTCTTCTCAGGTTACTTCCTCACCGTGATTCCTTCCAATATCCGCCCCAGCCCTGCACGGTAGTCCTGCCGAAGCAAGCATTCACTTTGCTCAGAAACTCACTGAATTTCCTTGTGCCTCTGTTTGTTGGCTTTTTTTTTAAAGAAAATCTTGCCCTTTGCTTAAATGCCATCCCTGCTACTCACCTCTTACATTCATTCTTCTGGACTTCGTCCATACATAGCTGCTGAATGGATGAACAGAATGTAGTATCTCCATGTAGTGGAACATTATTCAGACGTAAGAGTGAATAAAAAAGAAAAAAAAATAAAGGGGAAGATGAAAAAGGCCACCTGTTCTGGGAAGTCCACCCTGACTGCTCAACCCGCCCTTTTCCCTTTGAAACCCAATCCCTTATGCTCCACTCTACTCTTTTTGATAGTACTTACCACCTTCTAATAAACTTTAACGTTTTCAAAAAAAAAAAAAACAGAGAGAGATGCTGATGCCACTTCAAAATGGACGAGCCTTGATAACAGCATTTTAAGTGAAAGGAACCAGACAGAAACGGCCACATATTGTTGATTTCAGTGATCTGAAATGCCCAGAATAGGCACATGCAGAGGTAGAGAGCAGGTGTTGGTTGCAAGGGTCTTGGTGGAGGGGGGATGGGGAGTGACTACTAGTGGACAGGGGGTTCTTTTGGGATGATGGAGTGTTCTGGAAATAGATGGTGGTGAGGGCTGCACAACCGTGAGTGTGCAGAAGACTGCTGAGTGCTGTCTCTGGGAGTGCCTGTTGTTGGGGCGGCTTTATCTTTTTCTCACCCTGCAATGTGAAGTGTCATCTTGTGCTGTGGCATTTCTACTCCTGTGAGTGGTGAGGATCAGAGACTTTGCAGAGTCATGTTTCTTTTTTCCCCCTTGCTAAGTGTAGGCAAAATAGGTTTATGCCTGAGAAATTGCTCCATCTGCAGAAATGTCTTTCAGTTTTGCACAGTGTAAAAATCTTGAGAGCTTTTTAATCATTGAGCACAGACTGTGGGGGGAAACAGCCCGTGAAGCCTGAGTGAGACATGGAAGATGCGCGCTTTCCTCCCTGACACGGGTGGGGATTTCACCCCCGTTCATACAGTGAAAGGCCCAGACCCGTGAGCGGAGTTGACACTCGTGAATATTTACGTGTATCCACTGCATCATCTTGGATATTAATTCCAAGCTGAGTCAGTTTGTGGCGGCAGCCTCATCCTACATCAGGAATTTATAGTATCTGCTCTTTGAGGTGAAGACCAGACAGACTTGATTATTCAACAGCCTCCCTTGAATTGATATCTCAGATTCCTTTGTCAAAAGCAAAACAGCAGAAATACAGACGTCCTTTAATGTCGATGTGACTTGGAACTGGTTTAGTCTCAGTGCCTCAGTGGCCTTATCTGCGGGTGGGGGAGATGATAACAGTGCTTCCCTCAGAGGGGCTGGTGAGGGGGGAGTGAGAAGCACAAATGTAGGACTTACACGAGATGCTCATGAATGACCGGATTTAGTGCTCTCAGCCTGGTGAGGCCTCAGGGGCAGAGATGTCAGAACAGCAGCCCTAGCCGGAGCTCGATCCGCGTTGGCAGCTGTTACGATCACTATCACCACTGTGGGTTATCAGGTAGTTTTTTAAGACTTGGTAATATGAATTCGCGAATAATGTTAAAAGACTAGACATCTCAGATCCAGTTTACATAGTTCTCAAGATTTCCTCTTGTTACGGAAATGACAGGCCAGCCAAGAAACAAGCACCACTCGGAGGGTTGGAGTACTCAGATTTATTACGCCGGTGGGCTCAGAGGGGCTTCTGCTCCGAAGCTCTGAGCACCTCCAAGACGTGCACATGAGGTTTTATAGGGTTAATTACAAGTATGGGGCTATTAGCCAATAAGGTTGAAACAACATAAAGCAAGGAATCAGTACACTGGAGCTTATCAATTTGGAACAGATCACGTTACTGACGCTAGTTGAGCTTGGATTTACGAGTTAGCTTGTTAGCCCAGTAAACTGACACTAAACTTTAGATTTACAAGTTAGCCCAGCAGAACTTATATCAGTAAACTGACACTTATCACACTTAGATTTGTGACTTAGCATGTTAGCCCAGCTGGGCTTTTCCTTCACACTCAGAAATAGATGTTTTTTCCCCATCTTAAATCTGAGTTGAGTCTCTAACAAAATTCTGTATTCCTCCATTTTTTGCTTTAATTCTCCATTTCTTAAAAAAAAAGTTTTAAAATGGTGTTATTGGGGACTGAACTGAGGGCCTCATGCATGCTAAGCACATACTCTCCCAAATGAGGTATAATCTCCCCCCTGATTTTTTTTAAACTTTACTTTCTTAATATTCAGAGGTTAGAGGCCTCTAATTCTTTTTCTGGAGACTTGTCCATGAACCTGTAAATCTATAATTAATGGACAAAACTTGGTTTAATAAAAAAATCAATAGAATATTCTGCAATCCATCCAAAAGGAAATGCTCATTGACTTAAAATGATTCTCCTTTATGGTGATTTCTCCTTTTTGGTCTAGCTTAATTTATTAACAGCCATCCTCATCATCATAATGACCAAACTCACTGTAAGTGGTCACCTACCTAAGGCTAAAATACCTTCCTCAAGTTTTACTTCATAGCAGGTGTTGGAGGGTAGGTATCAGTGTCTCCATTTTTGCAGCTGAGGGATTGAGAGATGGGCCAGCTTGTCCCAAATCACACGCAGCTGGCGGTGGGTAGCTCGGTGCTGGAACCCTGGCTGCACAGGATGCATTCTTAATTGCTCCTCTAATCATCCTCCCGTTGAGTTGTTTCCCGAACTCCTCTGAGCCCATAAATGACCGATTTTTGTGATCTCAGCCTGATGAGGCCTTGAAAGGAGAGACACCAGTGAGAAAGTGAGACAGAGTGGCATAAGTTAAAATTGTACATTTTCACAAATGTTTTATTTTCAGGTAGTTACTTAAAAATTTAGTATTTAAATTTAGTGCTCTGTAAGCACTAACAGCAAAACATTAAAAGTAATTATAGTGCAAAAGAGAAGTGGGCTTTGAAAATCCAACCATTGCTAATGATGTTACTTGTTTTTCTCTAGTGGCCCTTATTGTCAGAAATACTTACAAAGACTGAATTGGTTTTATGTAGTCTTAGTATGGAAGAAAAGATTGTCAGAGACTATTGTACGTAAAATCCTTACTCTTTTCTTTCCTGATGATGAATATGTTAGTTGTTTTCATGGCTTAAGCACATTTCGTCATTTGTGAAATTTGAGTACTATCGTTTACCTTGTCTGACTGTGAGAGTTAGACGCCTTGTATACAAAGCACCCAAGAGGTGCTTAATAAAAATATGCTGTCACAATGACAGATAGTTTAGAAGGATCAACTCTGAATACTAAAGAGGGTGGCTTATTTCTGATGCATATTCAATATGTATATATATGATATATATGAAAATGGTTTAAAGAAACAAGGGTTCTTTTTTTAGTGCAGTATGAAGTTTTAATGAAATCTGTAACATTCCAGTGAGACAGGGACTAGTTACATTGCCTTAAGCAGATGACCTTGAAGGTTATTTACTCAGCATATGTATTGTTACAACTCAGAATTCATGTTGCCGTGTAACCATCCACTCAGACATTTAAATTCGTCTGACTCTGAACAGATCCATTAAGTTTAGGAAAGTCCACATTGATCATTTTCAGGGAGTAAGCTTCTCTATTTTGTGATTAAAGAAAATTTTGATTTTTTTTTCTGCACTCTTAACAGGTTTAAAATATCAAAACATTGATTTGACGTGTCACTTTTTTAATAGAGAGAATAAAGCTCATGCTGTTTTATTTTGTAAATAAATGTTTTTGTATTTCAACAAACTTGTATGATATCCTGGCTCTTTGAGAAGTATTTTGCAAGATACTTAGATAACCTGCTGTTGGAAAAATACAGACGTGACTTTTATGAATGTAGGCGTAGTACAGATCTGTTGGTTTTTGCTACAGTGCAAGACATGAGGCCTAGGAGAGATTTGCTGCGGATTGCCAGGAGGACAGATCCCAGGTCTCAGTCTCCCCTCCTGTAAAATGAAGTGGCTGGACTGTATTCTTCCCTCTTTTAAGATGAGTTTCCATGAGCCTATGTCTTCTGTTTATATTCAGGACTATTAGCAATATCAGATTAAATACTTTATACCCCTCCCTTCCCCCGAATCAAAGTGTAGTATGTGGTACGTAAGCTTTTAGTTACCTGATTCTCGTTTCTGATCCTACAGGCAATTTTTGTGTTGCATCTTTCCCGGCAACCTGGAAGGTCTTTTTAGCCATAGGTGGCACAGATGCACCTTCTTACAGTCTTAATTTTCCTGTTTGTCAAAGAAGGCTTAAACAACGTGATTTTATTTTGATATCTTTGCTTAACGCTTCAGAATAGCACAATTTCCATTGTGTCTCTCTACGTGTAAAAATTACTCTGCTTATATCTTAGTTTTATTCTGTCATCTCGCTGTGAACATTTCAGACTTGCTGTGCAAACAGTGGCAAAATCTGACTTTGCTTCCAGTGTTAGAAACCAGTGAGCCAGGATTTTAAAAAAGAGCTAGAAGTGGCCTCTGGTACACCTTAAAGGTGAAAAGTGTATTGAGTTCCCTGAGTATTGACCCCGCCGCTGTCTGTTAATTGGTGGGAGGTGATTTGGTACATATACGAAGGGGTGTAGTGTTTTGAATTGGGTTTGCGTGCACGTGCTGCCACTGAGCCACGTGAGCCTGAGTCAGTTCGTTCTGAGTTTTTCCCTCGTCTGTGAGATGGGGACGCTGGTATCTGCTTTGTAGAATTGTGAGAATTAGAAATTATGTAAAGTGTTTCCCACAGTGTGTATGTCAAGAGGGCTCTTAAACTTTAGCTGCTGTTTTCTGTGAAGCCATCATTTATGGTCTTTGGCAATTACAAAGAAACAGGAAAATAAGAAAAGCTGGTTTTATGATGAAAGATATTTGAGGAGGTTCCATAGTTCCTATACCCATAATTTAGCATTTAGCAGAGTTAGAACTGTTACACAGTCGCCCTGAACCAACGTTAAGCCACAGAATTTTTTGTTACTTTATATATGTTGGGGCTTAAGGGGATCCAATACTTATACACATGTTGTCTCCAGCAGCCAACTGAGAGATGACACAAAAGACTAGGCAGGCGATAAATGTGTTCTTTGTTACTGATGAAGCCACGTTCTCCATGAACTTCAGGGCTCTGGGAAAATGCGTGTCATGATTCTGTGTCCCAGAAGTAGAGACTCACCCTGTCGCAGGTATCTCTGGGCCACAGCGAGCCTTCCCTTGAGAGGATGTGCCCCATCATGCACAGGGCTGTCCTGCCATGGAGCTGAGCATCCCGGTTGCTTCCCAATGGTGGCCAACACTGGAGGGAAAGTAAGGGTTTCATATGCCTTGCTTGTCTCCCCGGAATCACAACTCACTCTGTTAGTGTGACGAGGGCTAGCTGTGGGCCAGGGGTCAGGGTTGTGAAGGGAGAAGCACTCTCCATGGCCCAGAGGAGTGGGGAGGAGGCATCCCCTAATTCAGTTTAAACTGGTGGTGGGATGGAACAGAAGGCTGCTCCCCAAGAGTTTATAAAAGGAGAAATAAGGATTTCCTTTGGGACTTAGTCTAGCCAGGAAACACAGAAGATGATTAGAAGGGAGACTTGTAAACCACTTTAATATTAAGTTGACGTTTGTTGAGCACCAAAAATGTGCTGCATTCTTTTCTGAGAGTTTTACAGAAATGAATCCTTCAATCTTCTCAACAAGCGAGTAAGGAAGGTTTGATTGTTATCCCAGTTTTACAGTGTGGAAATTGAGGCACACAGAGGGTAAGTAATTTGGCCAAAGTCAGAAAACTAGTAAGTGGCAGAGCTGGTATTTTAACCCTGGCTGTCTGGTTTTGAGGCTCACAGAGATGAGCTTTGGTTGTTTAGATGTACCTGGATGCCTTGATCTCTGTACCTCTGTGCATCATTTAGCCCAGAAAGACAGAGAAAGGAGAGTTACACAGGTGCTCACAGTCGAGTATCGGCCACTGTCCACGAAGAGTGCACCGTGATAAGCGTTAATTGTTTTCCAGGCAGTAGAACTTTTCGTATAACAGAAATTTAGTCCATTGAGTTAATCTAGAAACCCTTCCTGCTCTGCTTCTGTCCATGCTTGCCATGTGACTGCCTGCCCGTGATTAGGCCGTTGAGGAGAAAATGTACTCATGGTTGAGCTCTGATATTGCAGCCTGGTTCATAGTTTCACATCTTCTGTTACATTAATAAGTTAAGTTTCTGGTTTTCTTGCATCAGTGTCTCATGAGTTTGGTTAATGTGAAACCAGTCCATGGGAGCCCAGGGGTGCTGACTGCATAATTTTTGAGCACGTTGTGGCACTTCTACCCATGCAGTCCTGACTGGAGTATGTCCGCCTTCCGCACTGATTTCCCCCAACAGCAGGGTCCTATCCCACACCCGGATGTGAGGCTGGGAGCTCTCTGAGTAGGCCAGTCAGAGGCCAAGTCCACTAATCAGGAAATGATGAAGTACCTGATAGTGGGTTTAATAGAAGAAAAGGGCTTCCAGGAAGTCTGATGGGCTGTTCAAGTCCATTTGGTGAGAAGCTGTCCACTGTGTGTGGTTGAGCTTCTTCTTTGCTGTTGAAAAGTCTGGAGTAGATGAAGGGACTTTAAAAAGCAGAAAGGAGTGATTTCAGGTGGTACATCCACACCGGTGAGAAATGATGGATGACCACCTGTGTGAGGCATAGACAGAGTCCTACAAACTTCATAAAACAACTTTAAAAGCTCTTCCATCTGAGTGCAGTTCATATGGGGTCCAGTTAATCACTGGTTGCGCTGAGCGGGCAAGTAACTGATGATGACAGAAAGGACACGGAGGCATCAAAACGGTCTCAGTCATGTTCCCTGTTTAAAGGATGTGGCACAGTGTAATATATTTGAGCTGGTTTTTCACTGAACAATTTTTAGTGTTTTCTGGGACTCCCCAGTGCCCCAAGGTTCCATGCAGCTGGGAGTCCCCTCTGTGCAGCTCCGTCAGCGCTTGCCCTGGGCTGACGCGGTGTCCCGGGGAGCAGGACGGTCAGCGTCCCCGGCTACTCCGAGCCCCGTCTCCTCATCCGCAGGGCCGGGTTTCTCATCCATGTCTACTTAGTAGGGTTGCTGAGAATCACACGTGATGGTTATCAGGTGTGATTTCTGGTTGTCTCTGTGATTGGCATATAGTCAATATTTGATAGAAACACTTGTTTTTTTATTGTAATTGTGGCTTTTACATTGCAGTGGTTTTTAGTCTGTATTTTTTATAACTTTATTCTTATTTTTAAATATGCCCTTATTTTTATTTATTTTTTGGAAGTACTGGGGACTGAAGCCAGGACATTGTGCATGCTAAACAGGTGCTCTACAACTGAGTAATAGCCACTCTCCTTGTCTGCACTTAAAAATACACATTGCAATACACAAAAGAGCTCTTAAACACCATCATGGGACCTAGTCTCTGTATAGGCAATTGAACACGTATACTATTTCAATAAGAATAAATGTTGTTGGGACATACATTTCTGAATCTGTTAATGTGCTTAAAAACGATCGTAGCTAGTGATAAACACAAGACTTGGATCCAGAACTTCTTAGGGTCTGTTTTGCCATCATGGGAAATTACATTCTACAGAAAAGGCTAATTGGGTCTCTTTGATATTTGGATGGTTTAGCAGATGATCAAGGCTTTCAAAAGCTGACAGTTTTGTATTTTAAACTAACTACAAAGTTATCTTCTAGAAGTTGTAAGTCTTAAGCTTTTGAAGTGCCCAGTAATCCAGGGGGTATGTGTCTGTGTCTGTGTGAACGTTTGTGTGTGTGATTTCAGGAAGGTAGAAATAATTTCCATATAGACTTTGATACCTTTCTCCTCCAGTTCAAGGTATAGGCATATATTTACAAAAATAAATTGATTTTCTTTTGTCATTTGGCATATTGGTGGGAATAAGTGGTTCTCATACTTGTTTCTGAAGTGTTGTGGAGCATGAGCTTAGAAAACGGGAGGAGAAAGAGGCAAGGAGGCACTTCACACTTTATGCAGGATATGAGAAACAGTAGCTTTTCTTTTCTCTTTTCTTCTAAAGCAAACTGGCACTGAAATGTAACATACTGTTACTCAGAATTGCTTTTCTAATCAGATACAAGGGCCTCAGGTTTTTCAAGACAACATGAATGATGAAATGTGTGTTAGCATTTATCTTTGAAAGTAGTTTTATTTTTCAAGTAAAAGGCTATAGCCTGTTCTTTCTTCCAGTGGTACATGAAGTGCTCATTGATCCAGGTACATGATCTATGTGCTTAGTTTCTTTGGGTTTTTTGTTTTTTTAAGTGCTTGTTTCATTGTGGTGAACATTATGGTGAAACATTATGAATGTTTAAAATTTTTGGATTTTGATCTTTAGAACATGTTGATTTGTCAGAACTTTTAAAAACCTGATTGTTCTTTGGTCGTAGTTTGGTGGGGCACCCTATTGGTTTCTGCTGTCTGTTAAAGAGTGAAATTGTTCCTCTAGCCTGCAGATCATTAAGTGAATGTTTTGCAGTGTGCTTTAAAATTCATTGAATGCATTGAGCATGTTTGTCCAGTGAATTTTGAATTCACTCATAGTATTACTTTGCTTTGGTTCTGTGGCTTTTGCTCCTCTCCACAAGAATTTGAATTCTCTGTTGCATTTTGTATACGTGTTCTTAACAGGGGAAGATATTTTGCATTTTTTACAGAGGTGGGTTTTCCCATCCCCTCTGAATGTCTTCTGTAATTGATACAACAAAAATCTGTTATTGCAGTGCTAAATTATTTCATAAACTATTTTTTGGCTTAATCAGAAACAATGACAAAGAGTGATAATAAAACATACGAAAACCTTCCTTCCTTTGAAGAATATGTATCAGGTGGTTAGGCTCACGCATGCTTTGTGCCTGACACACTTATTCTCATGTCATTGTGTATCATGATTCGGAGATGGAAATACTTCAGGTTTATAGATTTTTGTTTTAACATTTGTGTTGAATTCTATCTTCAGGCTGATGTTTTCTGTTGGGTTTGTGGAAAGTGTAGAAGAAGGGAAACAAATGCTTTGTCTTGTTTTCAGGAGGCCTGAGTTGCTGATGATAAAAGAATTGAGGGTGGGCTGAGGAAAAGAGTGACACTCCCTCTCCTCCCGGTTGAAATTGATGAAAATGAAATCAATTAAGTGTATCGGTATTTGACCAATAGAAGTTAGCGAGACCAAACTGGCTAGTTATGCACAATGGAAAGTATTGAATTCACCTGCAGAGTTAGGTGCTTTACCAAGTAGCAGCAGCTTAGAGCAATAAGAAAAATCAGTCCTATGATGAGCTATAAAAATTATATAATATCTTTTATTTCTGAAACATTTCTACTTAAATTGTGTAGAGCTAAAATTAAGTTTCACACCAGGAGTTAAGAATGTGGGTGGTTCTGTGGGATCGTTATTCAGGGATGTGCCTAGACCCTGCTAGAGTGGCTGAAGCTGGCAGGAAATGACCCAAAACCAGGATTTGTCATCCCAGGGTGTTCTCCATAATGGTTCCATTTGGGAGCCCTTGATTGGGTTAACAAATTGTAACAGACCCCAGCCGCCTGTCAACTTTAAGAAGAAAAAATATGCTTAGTAACTGCTTTGCAAGCAGGGGCCTGTGCATCCTCACTCCTGTCTCCTTGCCTTAAAGAGCAGAGACAATGCTTTGCTTGCATAGTTGAGGTTTTAGATAGCACTCTGCTCATTGCAAAGCAAGAACCCAGGACCTCAGCTATAAAAGCTGGGCTTGTGTGCTGTTAGATAGTCTGTTACCCCCACAACAAGGACCTGGCTGGTCTGGTTGTCTGCTTTGTAATTCACATATCTAAAGAATGTATTTTGTTCCTCTCACCCCATGACTTCCCTAAAGATACACTAAGACTATGCACTCCTGGTGGATTCTACAATCTCTGTCTCATACAGACTTTGCCCAAGTTCCTGCTTACTATCACACAACTGTTAATGACTATTTTCTTTGATTAAACACAATAAATATGGGAGAATTTGAGAGGCTCGTGGAGTAGGCTCCCTACTCCCTATCGATTTCTGGACTTTTTCCACTGTCTTGAATAATCATTCCGTGTCGGTAAGATTTCTGCCAGCCAGAACTCAGAGTTCCAGGTGAGAAGGATGCAGTTTTATCTCTCCTACCGGAGGGAGAGAGAGAACATAATTGAGATCTGCTTCCTTGTGGTTCACCTGCAGCCTTCTGGCCTCTGCTCACAGGGCCTCTATCCCAGGACTGACCACAGCCTTTTCTTCCCTTGTCAACATTTCCTGTGCCTTTCAGAAGTTGGTCTCTTCTCTACAATTCAACCCTGGCAGATGTGATGGTGGTCAGCGTGCTGGTGGGCAGTCACTTGGGGCTCCCAGGAGCCATGCTGATACTCCTGAGTCTCTCATTCGGGATAACAGAACTGTGGAGCACCGGAGGAAGCCCATTCATGCGAGGTCAACACAGCATTGCATCATTTTCATTTTACTTTTGAATTTTCAGTGGAGTAATTACTTGTAGCAAACTGTTCCAGATTTTCGGCCACCTGCTTTCCTCACCACCATTTCCTTGTTGGCTCTGGTGCTTGTTTGAAGAACCAGGTTTCTTCTCTGGTCATTTCTAGCAGCTGGGCTTGCCGAATCCTTGATCATCATTTGAAGCAGAATGCTTCTTCGTGATGTCAAACTGATTTTCCTATTTGTGAATATTTCATGTACACTCAGCAACTGTTTCAAGTGAAATGCTCTTATCCAATTTCGGTTAACTCACATTTGCTGATCTCCTGCTTTCATGCTGAGGGCAGTTTTTCTTCCTGTAATAAAAGCTCGCAATTTGCATTTACTATGGGAAGGTACTGGCCCGAGGTGGCTTTTGTTCTTAACAGTTTTAATACAATTCACCCATTAACATATACAGCGGTTTTTACCCTATGCCGAGAATTGTGCATCCCAGTGAATCTTAGAACATTTTCATCCCCCCAACAGGAAGCCCCGTACGCATAAGCAGTCTTTCCCATTTTCCCCATCCTCCCCCAGCCCCAAGGAGCCACTCTTCTCTCTCTGTGGATTTGCCTGTGTTGGACATTTCATGTAAACCCAGTCATTTCAAGTAAATGGAACCGTCTATTGTGACTGACTTCTTTCACACTGAGTAACGTTTTCAATTTTTGTCCATGTTGCGGCCTGGGTCAGTACTCTATGCTTTGCCATTGCTGAATTATATTCCACTGTATGGCTGGGACCCACTGTTTACCCATTCATCAGGTGATAGGCATTTTTTTTGTTTCTGCTTTTTGGCTGTAATGAATAATGGCGCCGTGAATATTCCTGTAGGAGTTTTTATGTGGACATTTCTTTTCAGTTCTCTTATGTGTGTGCCCAGAGAGCAGAATTGCTGGGTCATCCAGAAACCAAACATTTCACTCTCTGAGGCCCTGCCAGGCTGTTTTCCAAAGTGGCCACGCTGTGTTACGTCCTCACCAGCAAGGGCTGCGAGCTCCAATTAGTCTGTGTCTTCATTACTGCTTGTTACACTTTTTTAATTATAACCTATTGTAGTGAGTGTGAAGCGGTTTCTCCTAGTGGTTTTGACTTTATTTCCCTTAAAGCTAAAGATATTGAACATCGTTTGATTGTGCTTATTGGCCATTTGTATATTTTCCTTGAAAAATACCTTTTCAGATCCATTATTCACTTTTTAATTGAGTTGCCTTTCTATTGTTGAGTTGTAGGAGTTTTTTTCTTATTTGGAGATACAAATTCCTAATCAGATAAATGATTTGAAAAAATTTTCTCCTGTGTGTTTTTTTTCACTTTCTGTATGGTGTCCTTTGAAGCAAAGTTTTAAATTTTCATGAACTCCAATTTATCTCTGTTTTCTTTGTTCCTTGTGCTTTTGGGGTAATATTTAAAATCCGAGGTATTTTATTTAAACTTTTATATATAAAATAACTTAATTCTTAGGACCGTTCTAGGAGATGGGTGCTGTTGTTCTTCCCAGTCTGTGGATAGGAGACTGAGATGCAGAAAATTTCACTGACATATCAGTGTTACAGCTACCCAGTGTTGTGGGAGTTCAGACCCTCATGTTTGTCCCGAGCATCTGTGCTCTTCCCCTCCATGCTCCACTCCTTCCTGGAATCGTTAATGAAAAAGTCTTTCCTTTTTTGATTTCTTGTTAGTTTGTTTTCTCATTGGGGACCGCATCACCTCATTTTCCTTGCAGAGGTCAGTGTAGCTTTATTTTAGGTCTCATGTAGGCAGAAGCATTGCTATCAGTTAACTTCTTTATTACTCACCCTCGAGTGATGATTGTTGCTAGTTGACCCAATCAATTCATGCTTAAGTCTCTCCTGCTCATGACACTAAAAACAGTCATGACTTACAGAATGCTCAAAGAAGAAAGTACCTGATTGATTTCATTTTGCTACCCAATCAAACCAATCAAATAAAAACCCCGATGTTGACACAGATTATAAGCCCTCCAGAATATGGTCACTGTCTTCTTTGTGTTTCATTTGTTTGGTCACAGTGTCTGGATAGTGCCTTGCTGTCCAGCAGTTTTGTTAGGATACGGTGCTCGTGAATCATTGTAAGGACAGTATTTGGACAACAGACTGTGTTGTTCATTTCACGAGGGAAAAGAGCATATAGAAATACTGCTCAGTTCTATTTTAAAATTAAGCTTGGAATTTTGAGAAGAGTTCAAGAAACCACACAAAGCTCTTTTTCACTAACTTTAGATCTATCTTATACACATTATGGTTACATAGCAGAGTAACTTATCAACTAAATTTGACAAGAAGAGTGTATTATTGATTATTTGTTTTAGTTGAAATATTCTACCTGGGATAAAGTAATCAGTGCCCATAAATGAACAAATATGTTTGTATTTCTATGCAACATGGGAGCAGACTTCATATGTTTCTATATAATATATATGACTGTGTGTTTTAATCTGTCTGTCAGTGTTTTTATACTTTTTCAGCAATGTTGTAACTTTAGAATTCTTCTAAGAAAATCACCCCCGATTCTAGTGCAGTTTGTACAGTGTATCCTCTCTTATGCATGGGATTCCACTGTCCCCTCAGTGAGGAATTTCCTCTCCTATTGAGTCAGTAGCAGAGTTAAAGGAACTGTGATTTCTAGGCCTTTGCTCTCCATGTGTTTGCAGTTGGCTGTCAATCACAGTTTTCCCTTTCTTGAGTTTTCATTGTTAAATTAGAATTATGGAAATAACTATTAATATGTTGCATCGGTCTCCCTAGAAACTTGATGTGTTTGTGCTTTTCAGTTTTCAATTTATGAAAAATTTAAACGCACTTTTTTTTAAGTAGTCCTTTCTCACTAGATATTTGTTTAACTCTTTATAGTTAAAATATTTTTTTCCCAATGAATGAATCGGTGTGCATGTTTTAAAAGGTACGTTACTTTTTAGTTTTCATATTGTAACAGTTATATTCATTGTAGAGAATTTGGAAAATAAGGATAAAAACAATAATAACTTAAAGATGGCCTCTAACCTCACCTGGAGATACAGTTGTAAGGTTTGATATTGAGAATTACAGGTCCTCTCATGTTGTTCTTCTTCTTCAAGTATGTTTTTGTCACTTAGACCCTCGAATTCCCATATGAATTGTAGCAGCAAGCTGTCAGTTTCTGCAGAGGAGCCTGCTGGGATTGTGATCGAGACCACGTTGAATGTATGGATCGCTCTGGGGAGCACTGCCATTTCAAGAGCGCTGTCTTCTGATCCAGGAATGTGCGTGGTGTGTCTGTCCAGGTATTTAGGTCTTCTTTAATTTTTTTCAGCAATGCGTTGATTTTACAGAGTGTTATTTTACTTTTTTTTCTTTGCCTTTATACTGAGGACAAGTGTGCAAGGTACCGGGATCAGAAGTGTATTTGAGCCCCGCCACTTGCTGCCACCATGGACGCTGTGCTCTTGCTTTGCCCTCTGTAAAATCTTCCACAAAATAAGACCTCAGTAACTCTCTCTTGAATGAATGATTATATGATTGTTGGATGATGCTTGAGAGTCCTTGTGATGATGTCTTTTTCTCAGCCTTTCCCCTCTTCTTAACTATGCCCTTTCTCTTCCTTTCCTCCAGCCTGGTTTTCAGCCTGCCTGTGGCATTGATTTTCCCTGTCTGTAGACTCTTCCTTTCACTGGTACATGATAATGTTACATGGGGGCTGTGGAAACTTGCTAGATATCAAGAAAGAGCAAATCCATTGCATGCCAGTATTTTTAGACTGTGGTATTTTTTATCGATTGAAATTAAATGAGTCACACCACCGGAGCCCTCCCGTGAGCTCTTTTCGCCTTCCTACAGGTGATACTGCTCTTGTTGCTGCATGTGCCCTGCCCCCAGCCTTGGTTTTGGAATTGAGAAAGTCACCCTCAGTGGAGCCCTCTCTTTAAAAGATGAAGAGAACATTTGCTCCTTCTCCCTCGTTGGGGACTTGGATGAGATGAGGTACCAGATAAAGAATGGAGCCCCTCCTCATTCTGACCCCTGCTCTTTCCATTCCTTTGTCCAGGGGAAAAGAGTACAATTGAACAGTATAAAGATTGATTGTGAGCTAATGAGATAGACAAGACAACCGAACATTAATTAAATATCCTTTCATGCCGGAAACAAATGAATTATACACACAAAAAGCACATAAATCACGGTAGTACTGTGGTTACAAACATGGGTCCGAGTTCGAGTCCTGCTCTGGAGTGACCAGCCCTGTGAGTTGGAGAACTGGTAGGTCGGCTTAGCCTCTCCCGGACTTGTTTTCTGTCCTGCAGAGACGGGGCTCGCTAGGCGTCCCTCCCCCGTAGAGGTGCTGAGGGGTGTAAATGATGCGCGTGGGCAGCCCGATCACAGCTGCTCTTTCCTCATAAGTGCAGGATAGAATGGATTTGCGGAGACGGCTTTATGACCGCCCCGTGTAGACTCTCAGTGCTCCAAAGGGATGCCTTGTGGTTTGGAGGTGGGATTCCCACTTCTGTAAATACCCAAGGATTGTGTTATTTGGCCCTGCTTATTTGAATGTATTCTTTAGTAAGTACATATTGTAGATATATTTTTCAAGCATGCATGCTTTTTTCTTTTATTATTTATATTTCTACCCTCTCGTCTCTTGGTGTGACATTTCATGGAATCCAAGAAACAGTCCTAAGCTACCTGCCTCTTCACACTTCTCCATGGTGGTTTTCTTCCCAGACTAGAAGAGGGTTTTGCATAGGAAATTTTCTTTGTTCCCCTTTTCTTGGAGTCTCTCTGTCTGTCTGCCCATCTCTCACCTGTCCATCTGTCCATTTCTCTGCCCACTCGTTCTTCTGACTTGTTCCAAGAAGCATTTCAGGCAGCTTAGAGAAGAACAGATACCAAATAAACAGGTGAGAAAATAGGGCCAAGTTCAGACAGTGAGGCTAGGAGGCGAGCCTGTTTGAGGGTTGCAGATGTGAGACACACACCTCTGCCCTGTCATTTATAAGATGGACAGCAAGAGTGTGCCCGAGGCTCCCACCAGACACAGGGTAACAGAGTTTATGGGAAATGCTCACTGGCTGTGAAATAAATAAGTGGCTTAGGAGAAGCCCAGTCTTTCCTGCTACTAAGGCTTAGGAGAATATTTTGACTGTCTTCCAAAATCAGAGTATTTCATCGTTTCTTTTGTCAGAGTTCTATGTATAGTTGGTTACATTCTATATCTGGAAATTTCTCCAAAACTGCTTCCCACGTGAGTCCCATGGCTCAGGAATGGGGTGGTTCTGCTCATTGACCGGGGTTGGCCAGAAACAGAAAATGACAGCCTCAAAGGAGCCTGTGATTTCTCAGTTATGTTTTGTCAGTGCTGTACATTTCAGAGAATGCTTTCACAGTTTCTCTCCATCTGAGGCGGCAGTGTGCTCTTACCAGCATCAGGAGCTCAGGGCCACGGGATGGTGGGTGCTGACTGCACTGCCGTCAAGACAGCTAAGGTAGTCACTGCAGGCGTGGTGCTTTTACGTAGTGCATTTCATGTTCTTTAATAGAAGGCTTCAACAGGGAGTTAATTGAGTTAATTAACATTTAATAAATATGATGCTGTTTTAAAAGACAGTTATAGGCAGAATATAAGCTGTGTAGACTTTAAAAACGGTTTCATTTCTGAAATTTCAGTAGGGAAGGTTCACAGTTTATCTTATTTATGCCTCTCTTATAAAGTAACAAAGAAACAAGACAGAAAAAGCAGAGGATGATTTCTGTTCTTCGTCTCGGCTTGCAGGTGCCCCTACCTCCAGTGGCATCCATCCAGACACCAGCAGTGACACTGGCCGTGCTCAGAACTGCCTCAGCCCTGAAGACACAACTGACAAATAGAAGGGGACCGCGTCCTGTTACAGCAGGTGCTCTCCCTTTGTGGGTCCTTACGTAACTGCGCGGTGTTATTCAGGATCGCCCGTTCCACATTGTGCGACGCTACTGCGGTGTCTCCTAGTTACTTGTTTCTGTAAGTACTCGTGTATTTTCTCCAATGTGTGGTACTAGACATCTAAAAATGCTTTTTTTCAGATGAAAAACAATGTGTTTTTAATATAATAAGTCTGAAAAAAGGTGTAAGAGAGGCTATCCTGGTCCCACTACTCGGAGATAATAATTAACACTTTAACGTCTATTTTTGTCCTTTTCGTCAGTGTGTATCACCTCTGTCATAAAAACCAGCGAGCACTCTGTGCCTGTTTACTGTGTGGAGAACTCCATTTTCCATTCGGCTTTTTATATTTTTTCTGCAATATTCTATCTCCCCTGGCATGATTTTTAATGACCAGTATAGAATTCTGTCTTGTGGAGGCATCGTCCATTTTACTTCAGACTAAAATAAACTTTTAAATTCCAAGTATACTTTACTGAAATACTGAAAAGAGAACCGTGGTGGTACCGAAAGTCCCCTACCTCCCTTCCCCTTATTTCCTGAAGGTAAAAGCTGTTGACAATGTGTATATATTTCATGACCTTTATGCCTAGGACATATATATATACACATACATACATATGTACATACATACACGTATATGAGAAATCTATATATATGTGTGTGTTTATATGCTTTATTGAAAATTAAGGCCATACTATATGTTTTCTACAGCTCACTTTATTCACTCAGGGGTATATCATAGACGTCCTCCCACTCCAGATTCACCCGGTCCTTTCAGATACAGTGGAAGGGGTCTCCTGATGTGCAGGTGTGGTCTCTTTTGGAAGGACACCTTTGGTGAGAGAGTGCTGTGGACAAGGCCCTGGACCATGCCGAAACACCAGCCCCCTCAGAGCCCACAGCTCGCCGTGATTTACTGCATAATTTTCTTGATGGTGGACGCTTAAGTTTTCTCCATTTTCCACTGTCAGTAATGATGTTTGACTGGCATCCTTCTTGTACAAACATTCCTGTAATCTTGTATGAGTATTCCTTTAGTTAAGGCTTCCTGAAATTTAGTCCCTGGATGTGACATTTACATTCATCACAGGCTCCTTTCAAGAGACTCTAGAAATTCCTTCTCCAGTGGGGAATGAATAGATGTAGAATAATTTCTGTAACCAGTTCTATATCGCTGGATATGATTTCACTTCAGCTTTTCTTCCCAGCATTGTAAAAAGTGCTGTGTAAATGCCCTGATGAATACATCTTTTTGAACTGATTTTTTTTCTAAACGAAACGATTCCTTGAAGCTGAGTTGAGTCTGTGTGTACACACGTTTTTCAGTGTTTATATATCCATTGACATGTCGTCCTCCAAAATGTCGCTCAAAATTTGTTCTCTCACAGATGGATACTAGCTAGAATATCTTTTATAAATATTTGCCAATATGATGAGCAAAAGTGCTTTTTCATTGTTTTAGCTTGCATTTGATGACCAGTGAGGTATTCAGTATTTTTCACTCATTAGCCATCTGACTTTTTAAAAGTGAATGATCCCTTTTGTCCGTTGCACACAGTTAAGTGAGGGAGCTTCTTGTTGCTTTGTGACAGCTCTTTGTATGTCATGAACATTAACCCCTTGTCTTCATCAACATGTATCACAGAGCTTTTTCTTGTCATTTCTTGCCTTTCATTTTGTTCAGTAGGTTTATTTTTGTTGTGGCCCAACATATTCTTAAGGTATTAAATGTCTTCCTTTTGGGTTTTAACTTTGGTATTATTCTTAGAAATACTTTCTTATAATGGTACAAATCTCTTCTGCAGGTTTTTAAATCTCTAAGATGGAGATGATAATGGTAATTGTTCTAGTGAAGAGAAGTTGAAGTAATATGAGCAAAGGGTTGTATTGGCTCTTATTAGTACTTTCTAATATTTACATCACTATCTGTAATTTTTCTTGTGGTCCTTATGACAGGAATAGAATTTGTTCTTTGCAGGGGATTCTCTGATTGTCCCAGAACAATTATTGAATTCATACTTTGCTCTTTGATTTGAAATCCCACGTGTACAAAATACTTATGAACACTAGAGTCTCTTTTTGAGCTCATGGTATATTTCTGTAAATCTTTCTTTCTTATTCCAGCTCTATATCTTACATATTGTAAAAATTTATTTAATATCTGACAGTGCAATGTTTTTTCATTCTTTTCTTCCATCCCAAATTTTTTTGGCTAGTATTATGACTTTATTATTCCTGAAGAATTCTAAAATAATTTGCTCAAGTTAAAAAAAAAAAACAGGTAAGAGTTTTCATGGGATTTTTTAGTAAGTTTTGAATTATCTTTAGGGGAACTTACGTCTTTACAAAACTGCTTTCCTCCATGCAATATGTTGATGTCCATACATTCACTCCTCTTAATTTACCCCTCAGTACAGTCCTGTAGTTTTCTCCATGTAGAACATGGGCATTAATTTTGAGTTTATTCAAGATTATTGTTGAGGATTTTGTTAATTTTTTAAGGGAGAATTTTTTGGTATTACATTTTTTAACTGTTTAAACTGACACCTAGGAAGGCAGATTCGGTTTGTAAATACTCACTTTGTAACTTGTCATTTAAAATTGTAATTATTAAGTACTTGTTCCAGAATGCTTTCTTTTCTGTTTTTAAAAGTTTGTTTCCAAGATTATCAAAATGGTCATAGCTAAGTAGTACACGTGGGGAGACAGATGGAGAGAGGTAGTGTGGTTCATGTACAAACTGTGAGCAGTTTCATGGCTGCCTTTAGGCTGGAGAAGCCACAGAAGAGTCCAGGAAAGACCAGGGATAGCTTTGTATGCACTTGAAAGCCAGCTTTCCTGCCTTTATGGAGAAGCCTGGTGCGCGTGGCAGGTAGATGATCAAGGTCCGATGGAGGTCATTGGCTGGACACAGCACTGTGTCTGTGAGAAGTGGAGACCAGTGCCATGGGAAATGCTTGGTGCCAGGAACACTGCAGGGAAGCTGGGTAGCCTATGCGTTAAGGATTTTCCAGTCCTGAGAGTTGGAAGTTCAGACTCTGCATTCAGATCTGAGTTTGAATTCATCCTCTCTTGTTTACTGGTCCTCAGACTTTTGCCAAGTTATATACCCTCTTTGAACTCCTGTTTTCTTGTCTCTCAAAATAGGAGAATTACGGCCTGCTGCTAGAGTGTTTGATCAGGGTAAATGATTTGTGTCTGTAACATGCCACGTACAGTCACAAGCTCAGTGAGAAATGGGCTGTCGCCTCTTCTTCTGCAACTCAGTGCTTGACAAGGCATGGGAGAAAGCCAGTCCCTAATTTGTGTGTGATGCAAGAAGGAACAAAATTAATGTCTTGCCTATCCCTAGCAGTATTCTTACTCCTTAGCTTCATTTACTTCTTTCCTCCTTTCCTTTCTCCTTTCCCCTCCTCCACCAAAAGAGCCTGAGACTCTCTGAGAACACTAGATTCAAATCACTTTAAAGGTTTTCTCATCCTCATGAAATGATACTAACATAAAAAAAATCTTTACACATCCCAGAATTCATTGTATTTGATTTACACACACACGCGTGCACGCACACACACGCACACACACACACAATCAGGGTACCTCCCACTTGCTGAGGGAGGAGGACCACTTTTTCTGAGTTTTCATTCAGTGAGCGTGAGAACAAAGTCTCTTATGTAGACATTCACCCGGCTTCGTGCATGGTGTTTTCAATTGGATTTCTGCTTTGTGGCCATAGACATATTCTCCTAATAGAACACAGTAAGTGAAGACATAGACATTTTGCTGAGATATTGGTGTCATCATATTTGAGTTGGAATGGGCTTGAGACAGCAGAGTCATAACTTTTTATGGGTGAGAATCCATTAAAGTGTAACTTGGACAAAGACCTGGGTCTTCTGCCATCGTGTCCAAGCAGATGAAGAGGCAAATGGTTGTGGGATGGCAGGGATCCTTCTTGCTTGGGTTCCAGGGTCTTGCTAGTTTTCATTGCTCAGCTGCCTTTAGTTTATATCCATGTGGCCTCTCATGGGAAGGTCACTCTGTCCTTATAGACTGAGTTTCTAATCAGCAAAAAGCTCTGGATCCACTCATATTTCTCAGAGTTTTTCTGCTGACCTGCTGACACTTTATATAAATGAGACCTAAGAAACTACCGGATATAAAATCCTTACTGTTATCACTTGCCCTCGATTTCCATAGGAATGGGGTGCTGTCTCAGGCTGTCTAAGGCTATATTTGAACAATGATAGGGTGTTAGGCTGTGCTACTGGACCCTCCACAGTCGAATGGGATTTCCACCTTAGTTTTTAGAATCAGGCAGACGCTTTCAAATCTTGCCTTTACCAGTTACTAGCTTTGTGACCTTGGGGAAGAAACTGCACTTATTTGTGTCCAATTTTCTTTATATGTAAATAGGTTCAGTATTTATTTTAATGTTTTTGTTATAGAATTGAATGAGCTAATTCCCTCATTTATACCTAAAATACTGATCGTGTGGTTCAATGGTGGTGCCTTGGTAGTTGATTACTAAGGAACTCGGCAGTGAGAATAGGGGTGGGGGACCCCTGGATCATAGAGCTTATATTACAGGATATGCTTGTAAAAGACTGGATGTGCAGTGGATTTTTAGTAAATAGCCATTCCTTTCCTAATCCGCATTGATTGTTTATAAATCTTTATACTAATATATGAGCAATTTTTATTGCAATTTAAATATCTTTGTAGTATTTAATATATGTAGCTATAACAAAAATACGTGAAATAAAATGATTTGATTTTTTTCAATAAGCAAAACAAAAAAATAGAAAAGAAAAACAGTTTTGAAAGAGTAGAAATAATTTTATTTCCATGGAATCAATTCCCAAGATAGGTTTTTTGGTTCTGTTGTTAAACAGCAAATAAAATTGATAGGTTGTGACATAATGGAAATGAGGAAACAGTGGAGACATACTACCTCCAATACAGTCATTTTGTTATCAAGTCCCATCTCGTTCTGCTTACTGCATGACAGGCCAATAAATCGGGAGATGAGCTGTTGGAGCAAGGAATAGTGACTTTATTTGAAAAGCTGGCAGACCCAGAAGATGGCATACTGATATCCTGGGGAACCCTCTTCCCCAAGTCAGAATTCCGGCTCCTTTTATACTAAAAAGAGGCGGTGGTGTGGTTGGTTGTTGCAAACTTCTTGCTGTACGAATTGTTTGTCCTTGGAATCCTTTGTTCTTGCAGCTGTCCATGTGGATCAAATCATGGTGCCCCTGAAAAACCTCCAAAAAAAACACAAAGTTTATTCTCTGTTTTACAACTTCTCATCCCTATTTAAGTGCAGAAGAGCTAACAGTCTTAAAGATCAGAGCCCAGAGAATAGGCTCTCCTGGATATTTCAGGCTAAAGGCAACTTTCTTTTACAAAAGGTGCAGAGCTAGCAAGTCTGAGCCTAGAAAACAGGGCACACGGTTAAAGCCCAAGGAACACTTCTAACATGGAGTCAAATTTGTTCTTTTCTATTACAATTTCTTTTTCCACCTCATAAATAATTTTAGTAAGAAACATGAACAATTTTTTTATTTTTGGTTCTTAATAACGGATAAGTGGGCCAA